>NW_027142372.1:12335528-12872872 GCF_026170545.1 Melanerpes formicivorus | reverse complement strand
CCCCCAAAACAGATCCTTAGGGCTTTCTGCATGAGCCATCTCTAATGTAATAATGGATTTGGAAAAGAGGTATTTTCAAGAGAAGAGCAAGGGAAATTCAGATATATGTAGACACAGAGGCAGTAGTTATGGAGATCTCTTTGTGTTTGGGAAAAAGAAAAATAACCAATACAGGTCAGAAACCAAAAAATGCTTCTTAAATTGAAGATAGACACAAGAGTTATTTACTTGAATACTTTGGCATCAATGTACCAGCCAATGAGCCAGCTGTCCTCAAAATGTACTGTCTTTCTTAAGGAAAAACCAGAAACCTGTCATTATTTCAGTCTACAACCAAAATCCTTATCACCCTCAAACATTTCAGTTGGGCCTTCTAAATAGTACACGAAAAAATGGGATGGTTTTATTATATACTCTAATAACTGAAAGCAATTAAAAATAATACAAATAACTTTGTTCCATACCCCATAAAACAAAAACACACCCAAAAAAATGAACCAAAAATCCCACCAAACAAAACCAAACCCAAACAAACAGTGGCTTATGCATCTGGAAAAAGCAAATAAACAAACACCCCCAGCAGTAGTCTGCTCAATGTTCTTTTGTCCTTCAGTGTGACACAAGGTACAGGAAATGCCTGCATGAAAATCAGGAACAACTCTATCTCTCAATATGTGATCCAGGCACACAGTTAACAGTGCTAATACAATTTTAACTGAATAGACACAATGGAGTACCTCCAGTGTATTACAAACAGTTTAGAATGACAGCTCTTTATTATTCAGCCTGGGTGGAAAGAATTAGAAAACACAAATCTAAGGTTCTTTCTTTTTTTTTCCTCAATAGATGTTTAGGTACACTCAGCCTTTCATGTCCCAAACAAGTAAATTTCACAGTGTGGGCACAAGGTGTATTGTCTAACTGTTGTCTTCTTCCTGTGACTGAAATAGACTGTATTTATCAGATTACATCCTGTGCTTTGACAATGTGCCCATGACAGCTTCTTTTGCTAAAGGTAATATCAAGCAATTTTAAAGAGCAACTTACTCTTCATCTAATTATCATCATGTTGTTGGACAGTTTAGTCACGGAGTAAAGCAAGACTCCAAACCGAAAGGTGATGGTTTTGCTACCTCAAGAATTTTGTTCATGCTCAAGTAAGGGAGAAATCAATCAGTCCTTTTTCACTGGGCATCTCAGCAGGACCCAGCCATGCTGAGACACACACTTATCCTGGCCATTCCTTTGTAAACCTCTCAGCATGTGTTGTGGAGAACTGACCAGCTACTAACAGGTTGGTCTTGATGATCTTTAAGGTCTTTTCCAACCTTATTGATTCTATGATAGCATGCTTGCTCTGTCCCTGCAATTCCTCTGCTTGCCCATGAACACATAGCTGGTGCAACAGGCTGTAGCTTCAGAGAAACCATTGAAACCATGACAACTTTATTTAGAATAAACTTTATTCCAAACCAGGTTGGAAGAGACCTTCAAGATCATCGCGTCCAACCCATCAGCCAATCCAGCCCACCTAAACAACTAACCCATGGCACCAAGTACCCCATCAAGTCTCCTCCTGAAAACCTCCAATGACGACGACTCCACCACCTCCTTGGGCAGCCCATTCCAATGGGCAATCATTCTTTCTGTATAGAACTTCTTCCTAACATCCAACCTGAACCTCCCCTGGTGCAGCCTGAGACTGTGTCCTCTTGTTCTGGTACTGGCTGCCTGGGAGAAGAGACCATCATCCGCCTGTCTACAACCTCCCACCAGTTTCCACCAGCTGAGAAGTTCCATTTCTGTGTTTTAGTGGTGCCTAGCTAGTAACTTTTGCAGCTATAGGATTCACTAAAACATAAAAAAAAATTGCATTTAAAGAAGACTTCTTAGAAATAGTAAAGGTAGAATGCCACAGAGCACCAGATGAGGCTGTAGATGCCAGCAGTAACTCACCACACACACTGCAGCCCTATTACCCAAGGCCAGAGTTGAGAGATCTGTGTCTATTCCCTTGCATAATGAAAGCATGAAACCAACCCAGCATTGTATACCTGAGGCTGCTCCATGAAAATCTAAATGAGTAAACTTTGCTTTTCTGCCCTAAAGGGAGAGCAAAGGAACCAAAGGTTCCTAAAGGTGCTGGAACACTAAGCTGAAACAGAGTCCTAAGGCTTCCTGCGTTTCAGAGCTTTGCCCTGCCAAATTGGTGCCTGTGTTTAAATACAGATATCTCTCCTGCTTCCAAATTTACTTTTTAATAATACCACATGAACATTCCATTCATCTTTCCTCAAAACCAAAAAAAAAGATGTACTTCCACAGGCACCCATTTTATTGTTGCAGCAATTTACATTACAGCATATCAGGCTGAAAAGGTCACTTTTTCTGAGGAAAAAAAAGACAAAGCCATTATTAGGCTGAGACACAAAATTCATCCAAACGAAATAAATAAATAGAAAGTGTGCCTGTTGCCTCGTTTTAACTTCACAGCAATTATTTAGTTATATCAGTATCTCTTTAAAAATAAACAGCTTTCCCTAATTATGACCTTCTGCTGCTTCCCTCTTTGCTAATTCTGTCTGACTTACAGCCTTAAGGATATAAAAAAAAGAAAACAACCAAAAAGGCAATTCATTGCAGAAAAATCGGTATAGCCTCAATTCCAGCAGTACAATCAGTTACTCCAGCTATTATTGTGACTAGTAATCACATTATTGTGACTGAATAGGGGCAAAAGACGGGTGGTGAGGAATGTAAAGAAAACTGTGCACTTAAATAACCATCCCTATCAGTGGGTGACAATAATAAAATGCAATGCAATTAAAATATCTAATGGGAGAGAGATTTCTGTTTTAAAGCCCACTATTAATTCTTCTTTTAGTTCAGATGGACAAATATTGATTCATAATTTTGGCTCACAGAGTTACATGGGTAACTTGAACAGCAGTTGCTCCAGGAAGCCCAGGGGAGAGGAAACCATTAGTGCCATCTTGAGTCGGTTATTTGAGAATTTCCTTTCCTTCTTAACCTTTGAAATGCAGCAGAAAATAGTATACAGCTGGGAAGGATTCTTAGTGACAAATGTTACATTTAGAGCTGCCATAAGCAAATACTTTTCAATATCACTCTCCAGTGTGTGCAAAATCTCCTGAAGGCTGCCTTTGTATGCATTAGGTATTGGAGAAAATTGACCTAGGATGAAAATATTCTGCCTTGAATCTTTTCACACTTCCAGGCATCAAGATATACAGCCAGACTGGGTCAAAGAGTTGAGGCTATAAAGAAAAATCTGGATCTCTTCATCATCTTGTTGTGACTAGAAAATGAATGTATCCACAAAAAAATGGAATGTTTAAATGCTGCCTAGTAACTCTCTATAAAATTTGGAATTCTGTCTGCTGCATGCCATGTGTACATGCTCACTACTTCCCAACAGACCCTCTGCTCACATGCATATATAATCAAAGAGGCGACATGTTTTAACACACTGTGTGTTCCTCTGACATCAGCAGACAAGCATCAACTCCCTTTCCATAAGACCATGTATCAACAAAAGAAGATGAGGTAGTCCTCCTCCTCATAGGAATTTTTCTAGGGTGCTGACTTTCAGAGTTTCCTAATCAGCAGAAGCTTCAGCTGAGTTCATAAAACTCGACTCTTCAGAGAACGGGACAAACTAAAGGAGCATTCCCCTGATTTCAAAACACTTATAACCACAAGAATGCAAGGACTTGATTTAAGGTCTTTGTGAAGATATCAAGATACATTTTTGTTGTTGTTTGTTGTTGCCTGCTTGAAAAGACCTTAGAAGAAGAGAGGATATCAAGGACAGCAGTACAGAGAATTCTTGCACCAAGAATTCTTGGTGCAAGTGAAGTCAGACTGCCTCGATGATTCCACAGTGGTACTTCGTTTTGGAATCTCTGGACTTTTCCCCACCTCAATTTTAGAAGCAAACCACGTTTCATATGCTTTTAATATCCAGAGAGATTCTGCAGTTGGGTACAAACTGGCAAAAGGGCAACCTCAACAATTCAACTCTGAATGCTACAAATTATACATTTAGTGAATACATTTCCCAGAAAACACCTTTCATTTTTCAACTCAAAATGATTTTTCCATTTGAAATGTCAATTAGTTAAGAGTTGTAGAACTACTTAAAGGTAATCTAATTCACAACAGATAAACTACAATTACTTCAAATGATACTTCTCCAGTTTACCAAGGAAATGTCAAATTCCCTTTGTCAACAAGGCCCCTTTAGAAGATGCCCAGATTAATTTATCTTTCTACATTTACATGCATACATTTACAAAGTCATTATTGGCATCTTTGAATTTGATTCCATTTTTTTCATTAAAAAAAAAATAAAAATGAAAGAAAGCTGGGGCTGAAATTTGGTTCAAAAAGACACTTTAAGATCATCAAGCCCAACTGCTATCTAACTCTACAAGCACGTAAGAACGTACAGGTTTCATATGTACTGGAATTCAGAACTGAATGGCTAATTTTAGTGGATAAAAGAGGCTATGAAATGTCCTCTTTGTCACAACTTCACTCTCCAATTGCCTTGTGTCTCACGCTGGTAAAACCAGAATTTCAATAGATGCTTATTTCCTTACAAATGCTGCCTATTCCCATAGCAATGGTTCAGGATTATCAGTGCATGAGGTGCAGAAGCTCTGGTACTTCACAATTTAGTAAAAACAAACTCTAAATTGTGTGGATACTGTCCCTGTTCCCTTGCCCTCCCTATCCTCTCTGTGGGATATTGCTGTGATTTTGTTCCATTTCTGAAAACTAAAAAACCCAGACTAAATAAAAGGAAAAGCATAAACCCTCAAGAGAAAGTGCCTGTGGTCTTTATCTGCAAGCCATGGCCATCAGCAGAGGGATGGGGAAGCATTTCTCTGCAAACAATGCACCCTTTCTCAGTTTTCAGATAACATGTTTTAACAGGATAATCTCATCTGATGCTTTCCATTTCTTCTGTGCTTTTTATTTTCTCTTATATGTCTCTGCTTCACTAGCATTAAATAGCAGCAGGATCAGAAATATAAGGAGAAAAATCCTGGATTTTGCTTCACCAAGTGAAATAAAGTAGTGACCCTCTGTTTCCAACCTGCCAATAACGGTGTTGGAAAGAAAACACATCTAGAGCTCCAGA
This sequence comes from Melanerpes formicivorus, assembly GCF_026170545.1. Taxonomy (NCBI): domain Eukaryota; kingdom Metazoa; phylum Chordata; class Aves; order Piciformes; family Picidae; genus Melanerpes; species Melanerpes formicivorus. The sequence goes on along the minus strand of NW_027142372.1, from coordinate 12,867,702 downwards.
GGGCTGCTGGCCTTTGGCACATTGTGCTTTCCAGTCAAGCCACAGCCAGGTCTCTATATGTCTATGTTCTCACCATTGAGATTTTTCAGCAAACAATACAGCCCAGTTAAAAGCAGGCTAAATCCTATTTCTGGTTTTTTTTTCCTACTGAAATATCACTCACGTCATTAGGCTTCCAAAACAACTGCCAGTGTCAGTCACTATGTACAGTGAGGACGAAAAGCATACTGTAGAATCAATAATAACAGGATCCATGTTGAGTCACAAAAGCCTCTTACCTCAGAAAAAAACAAGGACCTACTCTTTCATACTCCTTTCAACTCAGCCAAAGGGAATAATTCAAGGCCCAGGTGTGCTGTGCTAGGGAAGGGAAAGGAAATGGGCTTGTTATATCAGGCAGATGTTGAATATTGTCATAACTGAGGCCAAGTTAATAACATTATAATGAGCAGTAATAAAGAGTCAAAAGCAATAAAAAAGGAGACAATAATCTCTAGAGTAATCATGCTGTACTTAATATACCCAGAGAGCAAAGGGTATTATTGAATGGGGAAGGAGGAGGGCTGTAGCAGAGGGAAAGGCATGAGCAGCGAGTGCTGGATCTCAGTACACTTTTTCACTAGAAAACAAGGAAAATGGACACTCTCAAAAAGATTGCCAACCTGAAATTTTGATGGAGTAGTGACTTTCCTAATACCAGCATACAATATACTTGTGATCCCCATGTTAGCTGGCATAAACTAAACTAATTCAGTATTTGCTGTTCGTTTCCTTTGGTGTTTTGTTCACAATCAGTGCACAGAACCTGAATCCAAATAAGCGTAAAGGCACATTTTCACAACTGTGTGTCTGAAATATCTCTTGATAATAAGCAAAGGAGAGGAATGAGGTTCTGATGCAGAGGCTTCATATTGTTACTGTCTGTGTACAGTCTGAAGTAGGGATCATTTGGGTAAAATATCATTACCTTAATTTTTACTCACAGTAGAATCAAGTCACTTCTGGCTACATGCAGGTTTTAAGAGGGAAAACAAAATAGGAAGGGAAGGCATTATTTGCCTAAGCTGTCCAAATACTGTTCTGAAGCACACACACAACTCAGAGCTACATGCATGCTGCCAAAGGATTACAGTGTCAAAAATACACAGAATCTCAGTGTATCTCAGAATGCTTGTGTGTGTATCTTGGTGAAAACGTGCACAGAGGGCTCTGAATGGAATTCTCCAGTGCTAGCTTTTAGAATAGAATAGAATAGAATAGAATAGAATAGAATAGAATAGAATAGAATAGAATAGAATAGAATAGAATAGAATAGAATAGAATAGAATAGAATAGAATAGAATAGAATAGAATAGACCAGGTTGGAAGAGACCTTCAAGATCATCACGTCCAACCTATCATCCAACACCACCTAATCAACTAACCCATGTAACCAAGCACCCTGTCAAGTCTCCTCCTGAACACCTCCAGTGATGGCAACTCCACCACCTCCCCAGGCAGTCCATTCCAATGGGCAATCACTCTCTCTGTGTAAAACTTCCTCCTGACCTCCAGCCTGAACTTCCCCTGGTGCAGCCTGAGACTGTGTCCTCTTGTTCTGGTGCTGGCTGCCTGGGAGAAGAGACCAACCTCTGCCTAGTGATGACACACAGGCTGGGCCAGCTATACACCATTTGTGTTTCCATGCCTCACATACTTGACCCATCTCACTCTTCTATCACAGGCATGTTATGGTCCACACGCCTATGAATGGAAACCCAGCCTGTGGTGCACACTGTAATCATCTTTAAAAAAAACAACACCAGAGCACATACTTATCCAAATCCCATCCAATTTATAAATGCAGTCTGGTCAGAAACTCAGCCGTAAAGGATGGTCTCTGAACTTTTGGTGACAGGTTTTACTTTGGCATTGCTATAGCATGTGGGAAGCGGTTGTTTTCAGATAGCTTTGGAAGGCAATAGGGAAGAAAATTCTGTGGTTGGTCTCCCTTTTATTCACTTCATGAACAAACATTCAATTTGTCATTAAGGCAAATGAAAAAGTAACCTGGCCACATAGGTCCCCTGTGCAGTCAGAGAATTATGTCCTCTCGTGGAGTTAACATCATTTTCAAAGAGAGCCTCATGCAAAGACTGTGGAAACCACTGCTGGTATTTCATGGATTTCAGCTGGTTTTAGATCATGACCTATAAGAAAATATGTCTGTTCTAAAAGTGGAAGTGAGGCAGAAGCAGAGAAGCTGTTGTCTGCCTTTGTTCTTTTTGCAATTCTCATATCTATAAGGCCGTGAACAAATACCCTGACATCTCAAGCTGGCAGCGAGAAGGAACCATTTTCCCCTGTAAATAAAAACTGATCCTTCTTTCTTGCTGCAGGAAATTAATTTGATTTGTATGTTGTCTGCACAATCAGAACAGTGCTAAAAACACCACAATAGAACTGCTTCACTGAGCCTGGCATCCATATACCACCTGCTATAAAAGTCACATACTTTTGCGGTAATTAATGTACTTAATGTTTTACATATATATGTTTCAAACTTGCCTTTCAGCTCTGACTTCTCCAGAAATTCCTCAGTGGACTGCTGATAACAATAACAAAGCCACTATTTTACTGATGTAGTGCTCTGACTCTTGACTGCCATATAATATAATAAGACAGATTTCTTACTGTGTTGTTTTAGAGTTTTTCATATCAACTGCCTGTAAATATCTTTAAGACTTCTCCAATCAGAGTTTTGAGGTCTTGAATATATGTCTTTCTCAGTAACTCCAGGGAGAAGTCACAGTGCCTAAAACTTCAGGAAATTAATATATTGTGTTTATCTTCTTAGTCTTCATTAGATCTTCATTAGATAAACAACTGGAACCAGGTTCTGTATTTAAGTGCATCCCTAACCGTGCAGAAAGCCAAGCAGTGCAATAAAAAGCACAATCTGCCATTTCTTGACCTCTTAGTGTGCCAACTCTAAAGGCCTGACTATATGTCTAATGCTCATTTCCCCACAGAAATGCCCAAGTACCATATGCTACGTGAGTTAGAGGAGCAGTTTCCAACTCCTATTCCTTTACTACTTGATTTTACCTGAAAGAATCTGAAAAGAAATCTAAATAAGGATTCTGAGTTCATTCAACAACTGTTTAGTCAGAGAAGGCATGAAATTGCATGCACAATTTTCTTAACATTCAGGTCTTTGCCTCTACTCTACTGAGTGATCTTTGCTCTTGCCGTTCAGTGTCATTATTTTGCCACTATTACTGAAGCAGAATACTTTTCCACATCTGAAGAACTAAATAACTTGTCATAGTGCCATACTTTACCCTAACAACTCCTAAAGATGCAAATCTACTCCATGTACTCATTTTCTGAGAAAATCAACCAAAAACTGACAGGAAAAATACTTAAGGAGAAATGAGCCCACTAGGAAAAGCGTTAAAATACAGTGAAGGTAAATGTAATTGTTTTTAAACCAAATGTTTTCATAAGATAAATTCAACATTGGACAGGCTCTTTAAAAATCAATTTGCACTTGCTTCCTCCATAAAGATTTATCCCAGAGAAAAAAAAGAAAAATCCATTAGTATTAAAGTGCTTAAAAACTTGGCAGACTATCTCCAAAGGCATCAATTTCCAGTGCTAATTACCACTAATTATTCACTCAGCAGTTGTAAGTTGCATTCAGTCCCTGAGGGTGGAAGAGAGATTTGTCTCTCTCCAGCATAGTGCGTTTCGTGTATTTGTTTCAAGAGATTTTTGCATTCAGGCATCAAAACAGTGTGGACTTAGAGATTTGCAGAACTTTCTTGTCTCTTGCCAGTGGCAGCAGGTCAAGATTTCCTCATGCAGTATCAAGAGCCTGTTTTGTTCCTCAACATCCTGCACCTGGCATGAGGAGCGTTATCTCCCCTGTTTGCTGGTGTGTGGTACAGATTGGTCTCCACACACATTTTCAGTGCCTAAGCGGATTTAATGTAGCAGTTTTCTGATTGCTTGGGTCTAGTGTCCAACCTGGCTGTTAAACAACCATGCATAACTGACTCAGAGTTTATGTTCATGACCAGAGTTACCAGAGAGGCCATCACATCCTAGATCTTTGGTGTTTAGATTTGGACTCATACCAGACCCCAAACATCCCTTGAAATTCACTCCTTCAAACACTATGAATAGCTAATAGACTTGGAACACTGCAAGACCTACAGATGATGCAACTCTTATTCCCCAAGGTGAGTCAAGACAAAGACTGGGAAAGAAAACCTTTTCAGAGAATTAAATGTTTCAAGGAATACTTATTTAGAAACAGCAAATGATTTCATTCTTGTAATTTCAATCCAGATGAACTAAATTACTGTTCTCTTATTGAAAGGTTTGTCTTTCTGGTGCAAAGTTAAACTGAAATGGATGTTTGCTGGAGGGCTTTTTGTGTGTATTTTGGTTTGGTTTGGGTTTGGTTTTGGTTTTGGTTTCTGCTCTAAGGATAGGATAGGATAGGATAGGATAGGATAGGATAGGATAGGATAGGATAGGATAGGATAGGATAGGATAGGATAGGATAGGATAGGATAGGATAGGATAGGATAGAATAGAATTAACCAGGTTGGAAGAGACCTTTGAGATCATCATGTCCAACCTACCACCCAACACTATCTAAACAACTAAACCATGGCACCAAGCACCCCATCCAGTCTCTTCCTAAACACCTCCAGTGATGGTGACTCCACCACCTCCCTGGGCAGCACATTCTAATGGCCAATCATTCTTTCTATGAAGAACTTCTTCCTAATAGCCAGCCTAAACCTCCCCTGGTGCAGCTTGAGACTGTGTCCTCTTGTTCTGGTGCTGGCTGCCTGGGAGAAGAGACCAACCTCTGCCTGGCTACAACCTCCCTTCAGGTAGTTGTAGAGAGCAATAAGGTCTTCCCTGAGCCTCCTCTTCTCCAGGCTAAGCAACCCCAGCTCCCTCAGCCTCTCCTCATAGGGCTTGTGCTCCAAACCCCTCCCCAGCTTTGTTGCCCTTCTCTGGACACCTTCCAGCAAGTCAACATCTTTTCTAAACTGAGGGGCCCAGAGCTGGGCACAGGACTCAAGGTGTGGCCTAACCATTGCTGAGTACAGTGATAGAAAATGAAGCCCTGTGTTCTGGGGAAAAAAAACAAAATAAATGAGGGGTTTAAATGTCAGAATGTCCAAGCTTGCCTTTTTAAATACCTTTCCTATCACTCTGTTTTGTTGTATAGCCAAGCGACCACTAGTGGAACAAGAAGGAGAAAAAAACAACAACACACAACAAACAAAAGCCCACCAACAAACAAACAAAAAAGAGATACACACTTTCTGATGCAAGAAGGAAAGAAAATAGGGCTGGCTAGAAAAGCTTCTGAGAAGAATATTAATGCAGCTTGACACCCCCTCTGCTCAAGAAAAAAAGACAGATGTATGTGTGAGAGAGAAGCAATAAAGGGTCAGTAATAAAAGAAATATATCACTTGTAGAATTGACTAGGCTTTACTTGAGATTTATAATCCATTCTAACTGTCCTGGAGACAGGCTGCCTATTAGACTTGATATTTTGGTAGGGCACCACCCAGGAATAAAATACATGAAATGTGTGAGATAAGTTGCTCTTTTCTGTTATTTCTAATAATACTCTTTCTACCAGACTTTCTAATTTAATGCCATTATCTACCAGCAAATGGATGACAAAAGCAGTCAGAAGAGGTTAAGTGACTTGCCCCAAAATTACAGAGCAAGCCAGCAAGAGAATTTGCCTGATTCCTTAAATTTCTTAATATCTACACTCAGCCTAGCACATCACAGCTTCTCGGTGTCTCTGTAATATGCTTGGATTGACAACTCTGAGCAGTTCTACCTTGTGTGTCACAAAACACTCTGCTCTCAGTCCCTGAAGTACCCAGGAGAGCTAGGTGCTTTTCAAAATCTTGGTATAAAGCTTCAATCATTGGTCCAGCACAGCCCATCATAGCTAGCATGGCAAGCTCACAGTGCAGGGGGATACTACACTACAAACTCTGCAGAGGCTGATGGTATGGCATGAGTTTCATTACCACATGGATAGCACCATGCAGGCTTCAAGCAGCAAAGGGTACTTTACACAGTCCCTCTTCTGTTAAGGCTGTGATTTCCTGATACGAATCAAAGCCTCAGCTGATATAAATTGCCAGAGTACCAGTGACTGCTCTGAAGATGATGTACAACTGGAGAATTTAGGTCTACTGGGTCTAGTGAAAGTATTACAGAGTATGGAACTCTTTGACATGAATAAAGGCATGTTTAATGGCTGGCAGGTTTATTAGGTTGGAGTCAGTGCTACATTAGTACAGTAACAACTTCTGCTAAGCTCAGACCAAGGAAGAGCAAGCTAAGGCCTTCTTACAACTTCCAAAGGTCAAATGTTTGACTCAATAAGATAGGTGAATGCTCTCAAAATTTGTCAGAAGACCATTTTCAAGCTCAAATTCACTGCTTATTCCTAGGTTTAAGTACTGATATAGTCTGACTTTAATAAAAGAATGAACAAATAAAATGGAAGTGAAAGAGCAGGAAGATTTCACAGTTTCCTGTAAATGCTAAAACTTCATTCCTCAGTATAATTCAAATCATCCTGCAGAAATACAAGAGGTTGCCTGAAACTATAGCCTTCATGAGGGACAGTGAAGCAAGAATCTAAAGGATCTGATATCTGAGTTTAACACAATTTGGGTTTGGTTTGGTTCATTTTATCTTCCTCTCTTTACCTCTCCATCACTTGACCAAATTTTTTTAGAAGAATCGTTGTTTTGCTCTTCCCCTTGTCTCAGAGGGAGGTATGTCTTGCCTTGTTAAAGAGTAATTAGGATGTTCTATTAATCATTTCATTAATAGGAAAGGACCATAAGTGACTCCTGAGCATTTGAAAGTCCTTAGTGAAAGAAGGAAAGGTGGAATAATAATCCCTCATGGATTTAACTTTTTTTCCTGTATTCTGTGGGACTATAATTAACAAACCATGTACTTCTTTTTCTGGTCACTGTGAATAAATTAAGGTGATTAAATTCAAAGTATTGCCCTAGTTGAACTGGCAGTTCCACTCTTGCAAACTGAGAGTAGAAATCTGCTAAAAGTAGAAATCAGTCACAGGATGTTGTTGTATTGTGTCTGCAGCTTCCTTTAGCAGCATTTTATTGCTCTGTAGGACCTTAATTTGTTTTCTTTGAAAGCTAGACTCCTGCACCTTCTGCCTGCCCTACAAATACAGCTTGCAGGGAATTAAGTATTTTATAAGAACAGTTTTGGGGTGTTTTTTTTCAATAGCTATTGCACAGACATTCTTGTCTCCCACCCTGTTGAGCAATCTGGAAGGTTTCATAAATGACCATGCTTACAGAAGTAGTGAAATTGTGTACATCCTCTAAGGACCTGGCTGACACAAACACGATCTAGCTTGGTGTTTGGGGCTATAGGGAACTTCTCCAAAAAGAGCAGAGGTGTAGGACATAACTGGAAGCACCATAACAAATGCAATTTAGCTGATGCTGACATGACATGCAATTACATAAAGCTTCTCAAGGACTCAGTTAAAATCTACTTCTTCTTACAGGATTGTGGGAGATCATATATTTTGGATCTGCAGATTCATGGCTATTTCTACCCTAGAGGATTAAGAATGGGCTCATGGTGAATTTTAAATTCAGGAAGCTGGCCTGGAGCAATTTGGCTTTGTGGCAGCTTTTTGGCTGCAGCTTTGTAGTAAAGTGCATGTCCTATGCTAGTCCATGTGCTGCATGCAAACAACATGGAGGCCAGATGAGTCTGGACTTCAAACCAGTTCAGATTTAGCCTATTTGAACAAGCCAATGTAGATACACCACATATGGATGTAATGATGGTTTTTACAGCAGCTGAGAAAACAATCATACGTATTTTACTTGCATATTGTTTTTACCAGAAAAAAAACTGCCTTTGTAAATACCTAAATTCCCCCCAAAATAAGCATTTTGGTGGTTAAATAGTTCATGAATCATTCAAGGGTGCTTAAGAAAATATTAGAAATTCAAAACATGGGGTTCTTGCTTTTGTATGAAATCCACAATAAATTCATGGAAAGATTTTGATTAATCTGGATCTGTGTACAACTAGAAACATTTCCCATTCTCAGAGCCTACTGAAATAGATTGAAAGGTATCATCTGGCTTTACCAGGCTTTGGCATTTGTCTCCAAATCCACAAGGAATCCAGAGTTACAAAAAGTTAGGTGGCAAAATAAAAAATACAACCCCCAAAACTTGTCTCAGATTTCATTGTGCTAATCAGTAGATAGCCTTGGTCCATTTCAACAGTAGTTGACCTTTGGGGAGCATTTCTATTGAAATTTGCATAAAGAGAGAGGTTTACACTTTCACCAAAACCAACTGAGACTCTATACCCAGAAACAGTCATCAGAAATAGCTTCTTATGGTATGACTAGAAGGAGCAATTGAAACCTTAAACCACAAGGGAAATCTGCTTATGGTCCATGCAATCCTTTTGTCTTGGAGACTCACCCTGATGAGTGATGGTTGATTAAAGATCTTTAATTTCCTCTGCATTTATGAATGAAAAATGAAGTGTGTGATTCCTTCAGAAAACCTGTGTTTATACTGAGTCTTCTAAGAGCTGTCAAAACAATTCCTATCATAGTATCAGTCAGGGTTGGAAGGGACCACAAGGATTACCTAGTTCCAAACCCCCTGCCATGGGCAGGGACACCCTACACTAGATCAGGCTGGACAGAGCCTCATCCAACCTGCTCTTAAACACCTCCAGGGATGGGGCCCCAACCACCTCCCTGGACAACCCATTCCAGGGCTTCACCACTCTCAAGGTGAAGAACTTCCTCCTCACATCCAGCCTGAATCTCCCCACCTCCAGCTTCATTCCATTCCCCCTAGTCCTATCACTACCTATCATGTTGTTCCATGGAATGGAACTACTCTGTAAGACTCCTAAAACTTTATCATTGACCTGTGTTAGGAGGGGGAAGGAAAAAAAAAAAAAGATTAAAAAATCAGAACCAGAAAAGGATTCCTCAGGCCAGAGACAGAGGGGAAATAATGACCCAGGAAAGAGGCACGCATGGCAAGAAACAGCCCAAATGACAGGATGGGCAGCATTTCACCTGGGAGCAATGGTGAACTCTGAAGTGTGAAAAAAGGTGCTAGTAAGGGCCAGCAACATGTAAAAACTGATCTTTAAAACATCTTTCAGTAAAGCTGCCTCCAACCCATTCTCTTCTCCTTTCCTTCTTCATTTTTATTACAGTTTATGAGCAAACAATTGGCTTGGTTTAGCTCTATGGCAAGTGAAAGAAATTAACCTTTTTTTTCCCCTCGACTGCAAAATATTTCAGGGGCATATACATGGGCAGAAAAAACAGTACATTCCCAGGGAGGAGAGCATCTTTATAAAGACAATAGTAAGGAAGACATCAAACATGAACCCAACATCTTTAAGGATGTTACAGGGTCTTGCTCACACCATCAGTCTGAAAGAGGATGGCATTTGCTGTTGCCAGACTCCTGCTCATTAGAGATCAAGCAGCTGCTGGTGCTGGCAGCAAACATGAGAGAATAAGAATTGGTTATTTGGCTTATCTGAGCTCATCCATATTAATACCTTGCTTCCACAGGGCAAAATTTAGGTGCTTCTTGAAAATGCCCTCGGTGTCATCACCTCCTAAACCTTGCCAGGTAGTTCTCTCTAAACATTTATTACTTTCAGACAGAAAAGATGCTCCCTTGTGTCTTATTTCAATTTAAATTCCATTTGTGCTCTTTGTCAAATTTTCTGCATTGAGTTATGAATAATGCTGACATTAGCTCTTCCATTATAGAGTTTGAGCTCTCTAATTAGATTCCCTTATTCAACTTTTTTTCTGAGGTTAAGGTTTTAAACTAGTTCTCATAACTCATTCTTTTAAAGCTCAAGGCAACAATGTCAATGCTTTAGTCTCATGTTCCTTCTTTTTTTCAAGTGGCATAATAGTCTTTCCAATGCATTGACTGGAATTGACTGCTTTGATTAAGGGCTGCCCACTCCTTCTGCAATGAGAGTCATGCACACACTACAGAATTTCCCCCAAGATTAAGCCAAGTATTTGATTTCCTCTTTTATTTGTCTCACTTTGCATATGCACACTACAATAGATCCTCATTTCTGCATGCCTAAGTCAGCTCTGGTTTCTTGACACCCTTTTCTACTGCTCTCCCTAAACACAATGATTTTACAGCATGCAGAATTTGAACTCTTGGACTCGTTTTGTTCCTCTTGCTTTCCCTATCACTCCTGTCTCTCCTCTGCATAAACAGCTACCTTAAAAATCCTCACCTATGATGTGAGGAAGTAGAAGTTCCAGGAACTATCACAGTGGCTGTCTTTTAAATGAGTTAGAACCAGTTGCAGTTTGAGAAGTCTCAATGAAGATACTCTTTATGTGCCTATCATTAAATACTCTTAAGGACTCTTACGAAGGACCCAACTGTAAATACTGCTTAACATACTGTTGGTGCCATCTAGCACAGAAGCTGCACCTAGGCATTGATGTACTACAGACAAAGGAAGGTGTAACATCTGAAAGGGCAACTCTCCATTTCTGAGTTCTCAGCTTTGCCTACTTCAAACTAGTGAAACATACATTTGCTGCACCTACTGCTGCAGCACCAGGTATGCATCTGTTATGAATATTGTTTCTTTAGTTTTTCCTGCATGTGAATTTTTGAAGCTCAGAGAACAAATCATTCCTGTCATACAAAACTTTCTCAAGGACACCTGAAGATGTAGACAGGAAGACACATTCTTGTATCAGCGTGCTGGCAGTAATGCATGAAAATCTCTTTTTATGGAGAATATAACTGAGTCATTTAACTAGTGTGTCCATGAGCTCTGGTAGGCAAGACGTTCCTCTACACTATTAACCCCCCAGTGGTTTATATCTTGGTAAGTGGTGCTAAGACAAGATAATGTCCAGCCTGTAAATGATTTGATGATAATGATTCTAAATGGTGGGTATGAAGAATGAACTCCTTAGGCTATATTCTAAGCTTTAAAAGGATTTGGGAGGGGGAGAGGAAAATGGATAAACTATACTATCCATTGTTTTCTATAGCACCAAAATCACTGCAGAGCCAGGAGTTCAGCATGTAGGAAAGATGCCACTCCAAACATCAAATTGCAGTATATTGTCCATTTCAAGGCAACTTCTGAGGTGGACATTAATTTTCCATTTCTATTAAGACAACTGATGACAGCTTGAGGGAAAGAAATAAAAAGCACAGTGTAAAATCACTTGCTAAATCTTCCCAAATGGACATTAACAATAACGATAAGGGACAAGCCACAGATCTCTGGCAGAGCCAAGGCAGCTGAAAGTGTGGCATCACCTCTACAATGACTGTTGCCTCCAGGATGGATGTTCAAAGTGGTGACACAAACCAGAACCAGCACATGCAGTCCCTTTGGCAGCTTGAAAAGCCAGGTGGAAAAGCAGAGTCTACCTATGTCCAGCAGCCTCATTATGCAAATACATTTGTATTCATTATAACCTAGTCCTGCTTCTTACCTGCAGGAACACTTGTCAGGAAGAGAAATAAAACCACCAAGGAGGAACAAAAGCCAGGATGTGATTTCATTCTAAGTAAAAAGGTGATGGGCTAAACTCCCATTTTGTGATGGTGAATGGGAGTGTAGAAGCATCTCCAGAACTGTGATCACTTGCAAAACAGCTGAATTTGGCCCTTCACAAATAAAAAGCCAATTAATCAGGTGTTTAGCCCTCCCCCATTCAAGCCACAGGAGACACATATTTAGGGAAACATTATAGAGAATAGTCATGAAAAGACTAAACACACACAGCGTGAGATGTTCCAGTGGTCTTAAACAGGTAAGTTGCTGTGTAGGAGATGGATTTTTAGCTCCCCTCAGCACCCAAGAAAGCCCTTTCCTATGCATCAACTAGTTTGGACAGAAGTACACATCTGCTCCTTGCAATGCATCCTGGAATATATGCAAAAGAAGAAACCCTTTCATATGAGAAGGTGTGTTCCAGTTTCACATTCTCAGCAGGCTTAAGAGAGAGAGGTGCATCCTGTGATATTTAGCCAGGATTTAGACATAGTTTTTAAAACAAAATATGAAGTAGGCCTGACACTGAATCTGCACCTGCAAGGAAAGAAATGTGTGCAGTGATTGCATTGGGGAGAAGCTCCCCATCAGTGAGGGAGAGACCAGGCCTCAGAATAGGTGGAGGGATAGACCATTCCCACACAGTACCTTTCTTTCAGCTACTTCTAAGCAAGGTCGCTTCTTTAGCTGTCTTACTGTCTCACACTTACCAGAGTTACTAGAAAAACAGCTTCTTCCTTTCTTCCTCTCTTCTTCTTTGTGTTCCTTCTCTTCATTCTTTTCCTTCTCTTCCTGGTAAACTGCTAGAAGTCCTCTAAACCCCACATTCTGATCGTGCAACATGCACTCCTGGTTTGACATTGAACATTGCTTGCAGTAGACTGTGCAATGATTTAATACATGTGCTCACAGCAGCTGCTTATACTGTGTGCAGTTTTCTCTTAGAGGGTTTGTGGTAGGATGACATAAAAGAAGGTTTACTTTGTGATGGCTACTGCATACACCATGAGGAGACCACTGCATCTTCTTTGAGAGGAAACCCTATTGCTCAGAGATATTACATAGAGCAAAGTGGGATAATGTGGGCAGGAAATAAAAGAGAGAGCTCACAGGCACTCTGCAATATACTCAGGAGGAGATGTCTGAGAAAAGGAGACAGGACTCAAAACAAGCTTGAGACTTGGGGGAAAGGAAAGAGTTCTCAAGGTAAGAAAGAAAAGTGCTTGGATATTTTTCAGGAAGATACTTGAGGTTGCTGGGCTGAGAGTAACCCTGAAAAGAAGGTTAGCTGCTGCAAAGGGAATAAGGTGGTTATGTTGCTAATCTGTCACTCTGACATTTTCTCCATTTGTCAAAGCTCACTGTTCTTGGATCCTTTCTAACCAGACCTAGCTCTACAATTTGTGAAGCCCTTCTGGTGTTTCTAGTGCATGTGATTGAAGGACAAGGAGCAAAGACACAGAGCCCATCTCCTCATGAGAAGACATGAAATAAAACAAGCTGTCTCAAGATGTACAACTGGTTAGCTACCAAAAGAACTTCCCTCCTGTCACAAGCTCCTTAATATAAACTAACAAAATTATATTCAAATCTGTCAGATCTTACTTGCCCAGAAGGCAAAAAGCACTCTCCCCAGCCCTGGGTATGTGCCATGTGAACCCCAGACAGGGCCATTCTGGAGCCTTCTCTCTGTCTCAGATTAACACAGCACAGGTAGCTCATTCACAGCTTCTCTAATCAATCAGTTATGCACACAGTCCTTGCATATCCAGGCACATCATATTTGAAAGTATAATTGCCACAGCAAGACAACACAAACTAGAAACATTAACAAATCTTATTTTTTCACACACCCCCTTCCAATTTGGAATCTGAATAATTTAGTATGGGTTGGCAGCTCTTGGTTACATTTTTGCACCTTTTTAAATTGGCTAAATGAAATTTTAAGTAATTTAAGCAGCAAGTGGAAAGGACACATCTTTGTCTTCTGTTTGCATAGGAAAGAATACTGAGAGTGCCAGTTCTTATCAGCCACAAGTCAAATTCTCCAGCATCTCTCTGAGGCCACTGAAATGCCTGACACTGGAGGAAGACTAGTGATATGAATAAGGATTTGAGGGCTCAGTCAAGTCAGAAGAGGAGGCTCAGGGGAGACCTTATTGCTGTCTACAACTACCTGAAGGGAGGTTGTAGCCAGGTGGGGGTTGGTCTCTTCTCCCAGGCAACCAGCACTAGAATAAGAGGACACAGTCTCATGCTACACCAGGGGAGGTTTAGGCTGGATATTAGGAATAAAATCTTCACAGAAAGAGTGATTGCCCATTGGAATGGGCTGCCCAGAGAGGTGGTGAAGTCACCAGCACTGGAACTGTTTAGAAAGAGACTGGATGGGGCACTTAGTGCCATGGTTTAATTGATTAGATGGTGTTGGGTGCTAGGTTGGACTTGATGATCTCAAAGGTCTTTTCCCAACTGGTCTGGTCTGGTCTATTCTATTCTATTCTATTCTATTCTATTCTATTCTATTCTATTCTATTCTATTCTATTCTATTCTATTCAGAGTCATCATAATACAAAAAAAAAAAAAATATGAGAAGTTTTCTGTGTGTCAGTTCACTTGGTTGCTCAGTTCAATGTATGCAGCCTAAGGAAGGATGAATTTCATGGAAAGGCAGGATTCAGTTTGCAGGAGCATCTATATATTATAAGTTATTCAGAGCTGAATCTATCCAGGAGATTGAGGGAGGTGTAATTCCTGCAACCTGCACAGCCATAAAAAGGTGCATGCAAGATGTCAAGCAGTGGTAGAAATTGCTGCTACCTCTCATCAACAAGCTGCATCCAGCCTTGTTAGCTGCTTATCTGGGCAGTAGGTTTATCAGTATGGAGGGCCTTGACTTCTTTCTTGCAAAGTAATATGGGAGTATGTGGCTGTGGCCGGTTGACGTTGCCCCCTTAAGAAAGGGAATATGGTGGACGGAAGTTGGTAAACGGAAGGAATAGTCTAAACTAATTTCATTGGACGAGTGGGAGGAAGCACTTCTGAGCTGGGACTATACTGGACATTTCCAGCACTTCTCAGTCAGTCTTGCTTCCGCCTCTTCTTCAGGCAACAGCTTTCTGTCCTGGGCTTTCTGCCAAGGCCTCGGCCTTGAAAACCAGATAACAGGCCTGTATACTAACTCCCTTCCAATTAACACAAACTGCTTCTAACTTTTTTTTTCCTCTCTTCTCTTTCTCTTTCTATCCCATTCTGGGGAAAGGGGGGGAAGAGAGGGGAGAGCGGAGGTGGGGGACCCCTCTCTGCCGAGGGGGGCACTCTCATTTCTGTGTTACTCTGTTGTATATCTTTGTATATATTGTAGATATTGTAAATTTGTAAATATCTCCCTGCAAACCCTACATCGCTTTGTAAATATAGCTCCACTGCTTTGCTAATTCAGCTTGCAAGTTTTTTTTCTTTTCCCTTCAATTTTTTTTTTTTTTTCCTTTTACTTTACAAGGGGGAAGGGAGGAGGCTTCTTGGCCTTGCCCTTCCACCCACCACATTTTTTTTATTGGCGCCCAACGTGGGGCAGATAATTAGTTCAATTTATTATTTGATTGATTTAGTGTTTTCTAGCTGAATTAGCAAACATGAAGGTATTGTGGTTTGTGGAGCGATTATTCTTTTCAATTTTTGGGGCTCTGGTTTACAGGTATTGTTTGGGTTTGATTTTGGATTACCTGGGTAAATATTTGGTGCGGACAATTTATATGTGGGTTATGTATAAAGTTAAATTATGGTATGGAAAATGTATTAATTTCCTATGGCCAGTGAGATACAGGAATGTTACCTCCACCACTCTCCCAATTGAGATAAAGAGTTTTAAGATTCCGCCTGAGGAGACAGTAACTTTAGGTGATGCCTGGGATCCAAAGGTGATTTATTTCATGTCTATAATTCTGCTGCTGGTGATAATTATCGTGTATCTCCTGATTTCTTTACGGCGAGAGAGAAAGGTGTCCAGAGCTTGTTTTGTTATTAAAACTAGATCAAAAAGAAAACGTCGTGGATCTCGATCAGTCCCAGAGTCATCTAGTGATGAGGACTGTGGAGAACCCGTGTCAGTCAAAAGGAAGGCTAAAAAGTTAATTGGTAAAGCAGCTCTAAATGACTTTGCTGATTCTAGCAAGCAGCCAAGGGCATCGGCTGGCATCAACATGGCGCCTACTCCTTCTCCTACTCCTTCTCCTTCTTCTTCTTCTCTGTCGGCCATTAATGGAGCAACGTCACTTCCACCCACTCCCTCAGTGGGACCGGAAGTCACTGCCCCAGCAGCTGATTTATCTCAGGACTTGTCAGCTTCTATCAAGGTGGCTGTAAATTCAAACACAGCTCCAGTTAAGGTGGCTCCTTTAAAGACTAGAGCTGGAAAGGGCAAAGATGGAGAAGAAGAGGAGGAGACTGACCCTGGTGAGGGGCCCTCTGCTCTAAAAGATCCTGCTCAGGAGGAAGAGAAGGTTTGTTTTAAAGATCTAGCTAACCTAGTGAGATCAAAGCAGGATAGAGATGAAGCTAGGAAAGCAGCTGGCAAAGGTGGTTCTCAGCTTAAAGAGATCCTTAGGAGAATGACAGCAGGATTTTATGGGCAAAGAATTCAGGGAGATGAAGATGAAGATGATATTACGGACTGTTCGTCACCACGGGAGGAATTGCGAAATGTCCGTAAAGATTTCACCAGGGCAGATAAGGAGCCAGTTCTAGCTTGGCTTAGTAGGTGTTATGATACAGGTGCTTCAGCTCTAACAGTTGGAGACAAGTCAGCAGCTCAGTTAGGAACGCTCTCGAGGGACAATGGAATAGATAGACATCTAGGCAAAGCTCTCGGTAAGGTTAATCTGTGGATACGCCTTTTAATAGCGGTTGCCCTGAGATACCCTTCCCGAGATGATCTTCCCTGGAATCCTAAACCCTGGACTACCATAGATGAGGGAATTAAGCGCTTGAGAGAATTTGCTGTTAGAGAGCTACTCTATGGTGGACATGAAACTCTGAATCCTGATGACATTCCTGTGGGTATTGGTCTTGCTAAAAAGATCATCAAACTTGCTCCTTCCAATTATGCAAACATTCTGGCAAGCAGAATTGTGTCAAGAAGTTATGGTGGAGCTTCTCCTACGGTTGGCCAATTCAGTGATCAAATGAGACAATTGGAGGATAGCATGACACGTGGTTCTTTGGTTTCAGCCATTGAAACTCTGTCTGCAAAAATTGAGAATTGCATGAGAGAGTTAAAAGATGAATTTAGAAATTCCATATCCCAATTGGCACAAAGGGATAATTTCAATTCTTCCTCCAGGTGGGTACAAGTCTCATCTGTGAGGAATACACGTCCTCCAAGGAGGTCATTCCAAAACAGGTCATTCCAAAACAGGTCATTCCAAAACAGGGCGTTCCAAAACAGACCACCAAGGCAATCACGTAGAACTATTTGGATAACTCTGCGTGATCAGTTTGGTGAGAACATGAACCGCTGGGATGGTCAACCAACTTCTAATCTTTTCAGGAGACTGAGGGAATTGCAAAGTGGCAGAACCCGAGGTAGCAATACCAGAAGGGTAGCTGTTACTTCCACAGTTCCCCAGAACGACTCTTATGGCTCCAACAGTGGCTCCAGTTATAACATGCAAAGTTATAACCCTGCACAATATGTGCAATGCACATGTGCGCATGTTCCCCATAACTAGGGGTGCCCTGCCTCCCGCCAGGGGGAGGAGAGGGATAACAGAGATAATAGAATCTATTGGGATGTGTACATCCAGTGGCCTGGCACTTCACAATTTCGGAAGTACAGGGCCTTGGTTGACACAGGAGCTCAGTGCACCATAATACCATCAAATTATCAGGGATCAGAGTCTATAACTATTCTGGGAGTCACTGGTGGATCTCAAGAGTTAAGTAAGGTAGAGGTTAATATAAGTCTAACTGGTAAACAATGGAGGAAGCATACAGTTGTGACCGGACCTGATGCACCTTGTATTTTGGGAATTGATTTTCTGAGAGAAGGGCGTTTCAAAGACCCTAGGGGTTACAAATGGGCTTTTGGAGTAGCTTCAATAGAAATTGATGGACAAAAATTGAAGCTGTCTGCCAGACCTGAACTTTCTGATGAATCTGCAGTTATGGGACAACATAAGATACAGGACATTAAATTGCCGGTTGCTTCTCAGACTGTGCATCACAGACAATACAGAACCAACCGTGACTCTTTGTTGCCCATTCAGAATCTGATTCGTCAGTTGGAAAGTCAGAAGGTCGTCAGCAAAACTCATTCACCTTTCAACAGTCCAGTGTGGCCTGTGCGGAAGCAGAATGGAGACTGGCGTCTGACAGTAGACTACCGAGCCCTAAATGAAGTGACACCACCTATGAGTGCAGCAGTACCAGACATGATGGAACTGCAGTATGAGCTGGAATCCAAAGAGGCCAAATGGTATGCTACCATAGACATTGCTAATGCATTTTTCTCTATTCCCATAGCAGAGGAATGCAGGCCTCAGTTTGCTTTCACCTGGAGAGGAATCCAGTACACTTTCAACAGGCTGCCAATGGGCTGGATCCACAGCTCAAGCATCTGTCATGCAGTAATCCACGATGCTCTGGAGAAAGGAGGTGCTCCAGAACACATCCAGTTCATCGATGATATCATCGTCTGGGGTAAAACTGCTGAGGAAGTCTTCAAGAAAGGTAACAAAATCATTGACATTCTTCTGAATGCAGGTTTTGCCATCAAGCGAGATAAGGTGAAAGGACCTACCACAGAGATTCAATTTCTGGGAGTGCGATGGCAGGATGGACGCCGACACATTCCAGTGGATGTGGTAAATAGAGTCTCTACCATGGCAAGTCCCACAAACAAGCAAGAGACCCTACGTTTCTTGGGGATAGTGGGATTTTGGAGACTGCACATTCCTGGATACAGTCAGATTGTGAAACCTCTGTATGATGTGACTCGAAAGAGAAACCATTTCCACTGGGGACCTGAACAGCAAGCAGCCTTTGACCAGATAAAGCAAGAGGTGATTCAAGCAATGGGTCTGGGACCTGTCCGAGATGGTCCAGACATTAAGAACATTTTGTACACGGCTGCAAGTGACAATGGTCCAACCTGGTGCTTGTGGCAAAAAGCTCCAGGTGAGACACGTGGACGACCTCTTGGTTTCTGGAGTCGAGGTTACAGAGGTTCAGAGGCTAATTATACTCCAACAGAGAAAGAAATTTTAGCTGCTTATGAAGGAGTAAAAGCATCTTCTGAAGTGATTGGAACTGAATCACAACTTCTCTTAGCTCCCAGATTACCAGTTTTGAATTGGATGTTCAAAGGCAAAGGATCCACACCACATCATGCCACAGACTCAACATGGTCTAAGTGGATGGCTCTGATAACACAGAGAGCTCGAATGGGAAATCTTGAAAGACCTGGTCTAGTGGAGGTGATCTCAAGTTGGCCTGAAGGTATCAACTGTGCTAAACCTCCAGAGGAGAAAGTAACTCGTGCTGAGGAAGCTCCTCCTTACAATGACCTTTCTGATGATGAAAAGAAATATGCTCTGTTCACAGACGGTTCCTGTCGTCTTGTTGGAAACAAGCGAAGGTGGAAGTCTGCAGTGCGGAGTCCAACACGCCGAGTTGCAGAAGCGAAAGATGGAGAAGGAGAATCCAGTCAGTTCGCAGAGGTAAAAGCTGTCCAGCTAGCTCTCGACGTGGCTGAACGTGAGAGATGGCCAAAGCTTTATCTCTACACCGACTCATGGATGGTAGCCAATGCTCTATGGGGTTGGCTAAAGAACTGGAAGAAGAGTGGTTGGCAGAGAAAAGGAAAACCCATTTGGGCAGCCAACCTGTGGCAGGACATTGCTGATCGAATCGAGAGAATTCCAGTGAAAGTGAGACACATCGATGCTCACATTCCTAAGAGCAAAGCTACTGAGGAACAGCAACACAACCATCAGGCAGATCTAGCTGCAAGAGTTTCTCAAGTAGACATGGACTCTAATCTTGATCTCGACTGGAAACACCGAGGTGAGATATTCTTAGCTCGGTGGGCTCACGATTCGTCAGGACATCAAGGCAGAGATGCAACATACCAATGGGCTCGTGACAGATCCATAGACATTTCCATGGATGCTATCACACAAGTCATCCATGACTGTGACATTTGTGCTGCTATTAAGCAGGCAAAACGACTTAAGCCCTTGTGGTATGGTGACAGATGGTCCAAGTACAAGTATGGTGAAGCTTGGCAGATTGACTATATCACTCTACCACGTTCTCGTTCTGGTAAGCAGTACGTGCTTACTATGGTAGAGGCAAACACTGGATGGTTGGAAACTTATCCAGTTCCACATGCAACTGCACGCAACACCATTCTTGGTCTGGAGAGACAAATCCTGTGGAGACACGGAACTCCAGAGAGGATTGAGTCAGACAACGGAACTCATTTCAAGAACAACCTTGTAAAGAGCTGGGCAAAAGAGCACGGTATTGAGTGGATATTCCACATTCCCTACTATGCACCAGCTTCAGGGAAGATTGAACGCTACAACGGTTTGTTGAAGACCACTCTCAAAGCTATGGGAGGTGGATCTTTGAAGAACTGGGAAAAACATTTAGCACAAGCAACCTGGCTGGTAAATAGTAGAGGCTCAGTGAACCGAGCTGGACCTGCACATTCAGATTTGCTACGGAAAGTAGAAGGTGATAGAGTTCCTGTTGTTAGAGAAAAGAATCTGTTAGGTAAAACTGTTTGGGTATTTTCACCCTCAGGAGAGGCTAAACCTGTCCGAGGGGTGGTTTCAGCTGAAGGTCCGGGTCACACTTATTGGGTAATGCAAGAGAATGGTGAAATTCAGTGTATTCCACAAAGAAACTTAACTTTAGCTGAAAGAGGTTAACTTTGAACTGTTGTACAGCTACATCGCGTCCAGAGGAAGAATCAACGAGGAATCTACGGTGCACGAACCCTGAGATCCCTGAGAGCCCTGAGTCAACTAAGAGACCCTGAGATTCCCTGTTTCCCTTTTCTTCGCTTTGTCAGTGAAGAAATGAACTGTTTTCCATTTTTCTCATTTTCTGATTTTCTTGGACTTTTGAATCATCTACATCTGAGCATAGCCGGAATGGACTATGAACTTTACTCACGAACTGTAAATATCGTTTTGGATTGGATGGACAGTATGAACAGCCAATGAAATTGTTTAGAAGGGGTGGACTGTGGCCGGTTGACGTTGCCCCCTTAAGAAAGGGAATATGGTGGACGGAAGTTGGTAAACGGAAGGAATAGTCTAAACTAATTTCATTGGACGAGTGGGAGGAAGCACTTCTGAGCTGGGACTATACTGGACATTTCCAGCACTTCTCAGTCAGTCTTGCTTCCGCCTCTTCTTCAGGCAACAGCTTTCTGTCCTGGGCTTTCTGCCAAGGCCTCGGCCTTGAAAACCAGATAACAGGCCTGTATACTAACTCCCTTCCAATTAACACGAACTGCTTCTAACTTTTTTTTTCCTCTCTTCTCTTTCTCTTTCTATCCCATTCTGGGGAAAGGGGGGGAAGAGAGGGGAGAGCGGAGGTGGGGGACCCCTCTCTGCCGAGGGGGGCACTCTCATTTCTGTGTTACTCTGTTGTATATCTTTGTATATATTGTAGATATTGTAAATTTGTAAATATCTCCCTGCAAACCCTACATCGCTTTGTAAATATAGCTCCACTGCTTTGCTAATTCAGCTTGCGAGTTTTTTTTCTTTTCCCTTCAATTTTTTTTTTTTTTCCCTTTTACTTTACAAGGGGGAAGGGAGGAGGCTTCTTGGCCTTGCCCTTCCACCCACCACAGTGGCATTACATAAATGAAATCTTTATAATTACTCTTTATAAAAGTCTAGACTGTGTATAAACTAGGCAGACATCTTGGGGATACTTGGCTTGGCTAGAATGTTCATAAAAACATATTTAAATTGTAGCTTTCCACCTTAATAACAAGAAGCAGATTTTCTTGAGGTATTTCTAATACAGACTCCCAAAAAGTTGACATGACACTTTCTTTCTTACTACATTTTTTCCCCCTCAACATAGGAGAGACATTAAATAGGATGAAAAAAAAATGTTTGCTTTCAGTGCATAAGTGAATTTCACCTTTCAACTTCAAAACCCAGAAAATACAGAGAAGGTTCTGAGTGCTAAGCAGCTCAAAAAATAGGTCCTTTGCCCTTCACAGAAAGAGGAAAGAGAGGATTGTAAGGGAGTGAATACTTGCAAGATCTCCGAGCAGTTTTAAACCTGTTCTTCCAGATTCATTTCACATTCCAGGAAGATTCTGGTTCATATTTTATCTTTTCACCAGGCCACACATCCATAATACACAGTCAGGGGGATTTCTGTAATCTAGATTGTCCTTCTGCTTAAAAGGAAAATGCATAATGTGATCAATATTTTTACCCTGTTGGAAATGGAACTGTCCAACTGCAAATAAATCACTGGTATGTGAAAAGCCCAGAGCAAATGAGAAAAACATTCTCTTTTAACCTATTATGCCTAAAATTTATAGTATTTAAATGAATTAATGAAAGTGGAGAACAGAAACACTTCCAACTACTAAAAGAACTTGCGAAATGCCTAGCTTGCTTTGTCCTTGCTGTTACTTATTGATTAACAATGGGAGAATTTTGAATACAGGCTGGGGAAAAAAACCAACCAACCAACCAACCAACAAACCCCACCTCCTATGTAAATCACACAGAATCAATGTCTCCTACTGCAACATGAAACCAAACCGTGGATAGGAGAAAGCTGGGCTAATTTCTGATAGCAAAAGATAGGTTTTGGCAACACATTCAGTGGCATGCATAACATGCTATTGAAAAAAATAACTGCTGGAATGTGGGCATAACTACAAAAGCACAAAGAAACTTATAAGGACTGTCTTTCATCTCACTTTACTGGGGTCTCAGCTCTCCTCATGCAG
The DNA here is from genome assembly GCF_026170545.1 of Melanerpes formicivorus. Taxonomy (NCBI): domain Eukaryota; kingdom Metazoa; phylum Chordata; class Aves; order Piciformes; family Picidae; genus Melanerpes; species Melanerpes formicivorus. Next base: position 12,845,048 of record NW_027142372.1, on the reverse strand, counting down.
TGAATTAACACTTGATATCAATATGGCCTTGCAAATTGCAGCTTCTTTATAATATGCCCTCTTAGAGCAACTTCCACTGAACGTTTCAAGGACCATTATTGAAATGAGACTGCAGAGCTATGCCTCTGATGTAAGGCAGTTAAGAATTACTTTATTAAAAGATAAAGAAAGACCTTTTCTTGGTTTTCATTATTCTACCTAGTTTGGGGGCTCTTGTTTAAAAAAAATGGAATGAAGCTGGAGGTGGGGAGATTCAGGCTAGATGTGAGGAGGAGGTTCTTCACCATGAGAGTGGTGAAACCCTGGGATGGGTTGTCCAGGGAGGTGGTCGAGGCCCCGTCCCTGGAGGTGTTTAAGAGCAGGCTGGATGAGGCTCTGGTCAGCCTGATCTAGTGTAGGGTGTCCCTGCCCATGGCAGGGGGGTTGGAACTAGATGATCCTTGTGGTCCCTTCCAACCCTGAATGAAACTACAAAACTATGAAAAAAAAAAAGAAGCAGCAATGTGTTTTATTAGCAGGAAAGTGAAAGTATTCAGCAAATTTGTGTATTTTGCTAACAGGTTTATTTTTTTTAAAGAAAAAAATAATAGTAATTGCCAAAAAGTCCCAACAAGAGCCAAAGGAAGCTATTATATGGGAGAAACTTTTCAAACAGCCAAAATAGTTATTCCTGTTTAGCAGTGCCTAAGTTCCTTCAAAGTATAAATACTCCTAAGAAGTTAACCCTGGAAATCTAATTTAGTTATTACCTTTTTCTTACACAGAAAGAAATGAAAATAAATACATAGGAGCACAGAAGAAATTAATCCATCAGAAACTGAAGCATGTCAGCATGAAGCATTGACATTTCAACTCAATTTTGCAAATAAAAAGAATGTTTAGAAAAGGAAAGAATTTAGGAGTGAGTGATGAAGGAAAAGAGGCATTCATTACAAATGCCATCATGCAATGCCAGATCTGGTTAAGTACAGTATGTCACTCTATAGTGAGGAGTTACTCAGTTTAAATTGAGCTGAGTTATGACAGCCATGAGTGAATTTTTTTTATACAGTACCACAGAAATATAATCAGCCTCCAGAAAACTCTCCCCCATCTACCTCCAAAGTAGTACAGTAGATTAATACGTGCAGAGTCTGGTCAAGGTCACGATGATACAAAGAATCATAGAACGGTTTAGGTTGGAATGGCCCTCCAAAGGTCCCACCCCCCTTTAGAGAGCAAGGACATCCTCCACTAGATCAGCTTGCTCAGAGCCTTGTTGAGCCTGACCTTGAATATCTCCATGGATAGGGCCTCAACTATCTCCCTGTTCCAGTGTTCTACCATGCTCATGGTAAACATCCAATCTAAATCTACTCTTCTCTCACTTCAAACCATTGCCCCTCATCCTATCACTACGGACCTTTGGAAAGAGGCCCTCTTCAGCCTTCCCTTCAGGTACTGGGAGGAACCATACTCCATGGCTCCTAGCACATCTTGCTGAACCATAACAGAACCTGGTAGACAATGTTATTCACTGATACTGGATTTCACAGTATCAAAGAATCATAGCATGGTAGAGGTTGGAAGGAGCCTCTGAAGATCATCTAATCCAACCTCCCTGCTAAAGGAGGATCACCTAGAATACCTCACATAGGAACATACCCAGGCAGATTTTTCATTTCAAAATGAACATTTTAATATTTTTTTTCTCCAGCACAATTTCAGCCTCATGAATTATCTTCAGAGTTTCCAGACCAATGCAAGTGGAAGATTTGATGCAAGTAACTTGCCATGGTGAGGGATCCACATGCTGGGGTCTTGTCTTACTACTATTCCTGCTCTGCACATGGTGGTTGTGTCTACCATAGGCTCTGGCTTTTAAATCCAAATCTTACTTCTTGACTCATAAAGCACTGATATGTCAGAAAAATGGGATAAAGATCTCATCAGGCTAATGAATTTGTAGTTGCAGTGGCTGTGTTCCTCTCCCCCCAAATATCTAAACTCTAGAGTTGTTAGCAGAATGTGCTTACAGACTAGCAATGCATTCTGAGCCTGCATGGATGACGCTCACTCACTACAAGAGAAATAAAAGAAAAGCAATGGCTGGTAAAAGTGCTGCTCTGTGTGTTCTGTTTGCTTGGCTCTGGCAGAACATTCCTGTATGCACTGCCTTTTGCCTGCACTCCATTTTCTGAGAAGTATTGCAGAATGACATAGTTATGAATATTGGTATTACTGCTGCTGAATTTCAGGTGATTCATACCCACAAAATAGTGAAGCATCATTAAACTAACTTTCAAAGTATTCCACATCCCCTCAAAGAAACCAGCACATCATATAGACCCTCTTCAAAGGACTCCCCTAGGCACCACTCAGGAGTCTCCCCTATGGCAGATATTGCTGCAAACAGCAGCTGCTTTGCCTCTCCCTGTATTATCCTAGAGTGAGAAACAGTGAAAGCTATGAATCAGTCTGCTATCACAAATCCAGAGATAATGAAACAAGGAATAATTAAGGTGCCAGAAGTACCATTTGGCACATATAAATTATAAGTAATTTTGGAACACTGGTTTTCCCAGCTCCATAAAACTTCAATTCTTCCCCAGTGAAATTAGGCCGGTATGGCAGCACGGAAACTGTGGAGCAAGTTCACACAACAATTATATTCTAGCTGAATTTCAGTTTCAACTAGGGAACAGCAAGGTTTCTGATGGAAGAATGAAGTTGCTTATATGTGTTTATAGGTGCCTGTCTATTTGAGTGACAGAAAAAGTGCTGTCACTTTGGTTTATGGAGCAGTTGCTTTGGAAAGATTTCATTTTAATGCTAAATAAATGAGATCAAACTGAAAATAAGTAGGACAATTAGAAAGTAAACACTCTTTTCCTTTCAATTCTAGACCAATATTAAAGCTTGGAAAAAATTGTCATGTTGACTGAGGTGTAAAGAAGACTTTAATAACAAGATCATATTCAACTTTAGGGAGAAGCACACCTTGTTATCAGGGGAACTCTGTTTGCTTATCAGTTTGCTCAAATGAGATGACTACTGCACCTGGCAAGTATGGCTTCTGCCACGTCTTGTCACCTGAAGGGTGAACATCCAATATAGGACATTTTTTGAGCCAGTGGTGCAAGTCTTACAGGTGATGGATGTAACATGATGTATGAAATGAGAGTATTTCCAGGAATACAAATACTGTGCCAGCAAACACAGAATATATATGAATATTTTTGTTTCCGTAGGGGGAAGTCTCATCTTTTGTCTTTCTGCCAGTGAAAAGTGATTCAAGGTTGCCTTCAAATCCAGAAGAAGATCTGCAATTTTTACAGTTTTGCAGAGAGAATATACAGGAACAAAAGCAACTAAGTGTCACTGCAAGAGTATTTTTCCTCTTATTAAATGTACCCATGGAAAACCAAGAAAATAACTCTCTGCATTTCGAAGGAGATTTCTTTTTTACTCCCTCACAAACAGTTTTCTCCCTGTGGCTTCTCTTTTAAATTCCCAGTGTCCAGATGACTTCAGATCCAACAATACATAATACTGAGTTTACTGAAATTAGCATACCCATAAAGCCTTTCTAAATCAAGTACTGTGGAATTCTATAAGCAGGAAAGGTTCTCTTATTTTAGTTGGTCAGGAAAAAGAAAGAAGACAGAACTTATAATCGCAAAGAGGGTTCAACAGCAAGTGACTGGCTTTCTTCCCAAATTCTATTGTAATAAGTTTTTTATACTGTAGTGAAAGAAACATTGAAGTGCTTTCTAGTAATAAGGACTGCTAAACACTTTCCAAGAGCCTATTCAATAGATTCTATCAGAAAACCAAAGATCAGAAAGGATGGATCTCTTTCAGGAGTTTGATGAGAACAGGGTTAAGAGATACCAGAACTACTTAAGTAAACTACTGAACAATTTCAGAAACATATAAGAGTACAAATGTTGTGATGATATTCAGGTAGATCAAGTGAAATGGCTCAACAAAGGCTTACTGGCTTATCACTGAAAGTTTGAAAAGGAACTCATATGATAAAGAATTAGAAAGATCTGGGAGTCACCAGGGCTTATGGAAGAAACTTTTGCTACACTAACCTAATATCATATCCGGGTAAAATTACAAGCACAGATTATAAAGGTAACACACTTAAACTCCTATGAAGCTAATGCTAGAGTATGGTAATTCACAATATTCTGTTTAAATTCGGTATTGTACCTCCTTAAGTGGATTAATAACCAGCCAAAGGGCAGATTTTACAAGGAAAATCCTATTTTCAAGGAAGGCTGTCATGGAAGAATGGAATTTTAGTGCATCGCTGCCTACCAGAATTCAATCTTTTCATCAGTGATCCAGACTAAAATATAAAATTGCTATAGGGAAAATTGGTGGCTGCTGTAGCTAGTGATTGAGAGAAATATTGGTAAGAATACTGAACAGAACTGCTGGCAAACTCAGGGAATTCGATCAAAGGACACTTCTACACAGCCAAATGCTACTGGACATCGCTAAACACAAGGAATTCTGGCCATAGCTATCACACAAAGGATTTATAGCCTGGAAAGAAACAGCTCCAAAAAGATGTGCTGCTCAGAGTGGATACAGAGCTGAATGGGTGTTTTCAGGATGATTCTGTACCAAAAAAAAAGAGCTAAGGAAATCTTTACACAAACAGAGGCAATGTGAGTAGAAACAGAAATGTGATTGTTATCTCCCCACTGCACACTCAAGGGTCTGATAGAGAAATTCTTGCATTCAAACAGAAGCCTTACAACGAGGTGCTTAAAAGCTCACTCCATTTAGCTTATCTTAAATAAATAAATAAATAAATAAATAAAACAAAAGGTGTATTGAGGATGAAGAAGAAGATAAAAATGCCATGTCCTGCAGGTTTTTAATCTGGTGGATACAGGACAGGAAGATAAAAGAATGGAAGAGAGTCTCAAAAAGTATTTTTTTCAGTTCAGTCTGGATGTGTCTTTGCAGTAGGTGTAGTAGCAAAACTCTCCTCAGCAAAAGCAGCATTGCAGAAATCCATAACCTTCCCTACTAGAGATAGAAAACTGGCCTGGTGCAGCCATAAGTCAGATCTCACCTATGAGAGGGGTAAAATCTCAAGCTTGCCACCTTTTTTCCAAAGGTTGTAAACGTAGGTTCTTCTAGGTGGTGGACATTGCTCTAAGCAGATAAAACCTCTTAGTTCACACCTGAGTATTTTGGATGTCTCTTCTGTTTCCATGGATCAGTTAAACAGAGAAAAGGCAGTCTCCCTTCACTGAGGCTGGCACTGGGACTACACTACATCCTCTGCAAATGAGTCAAAACCAGGCAAATTTTTGTTTGCTCGTGAGTTTTTGTGGGATGCCAGTGCCCATGGTTATGTCAACTTCCATGTACTTTCAAAACATCTGCAAGATCTGTATTTGAAAATGGAATATGTAGCTGGTGAGATGCTTTAATGCCATTGAGCCCTATTGTTCCAATAATAAACTTTTTGACCATAGAGACCACCTATTATGACATAAAAATCAAATGATGTGTCTTTTTCCTCTCCTTTAGTCCCTATAACAAGGTCTTTTGCAGCCATCTCCTCTCAGAAAAGCCTTGTTTTCCTATCAAATATTTTCTTGTCTTCTGTAATAAGCAAACTTCCACTCCTTCTGCTGTGCTGAATGATTCCTGCTCTCAGATGCCTTTTGTTTCTTTGGGGGGGGGGGGGGTGGGGGGGTGAGGGGGCTGAGTGGCAGAGCTCTTTGACACTTGAGTCCAAGACCAGGCTATTTGAGGTCCCATTCATTTCTTTCTTTCAGCTTGCTTGCTGCCTTCAAAAGGGAGACAACACAATAGCTTTTCTCTACTCACAGCTGATCTGCTTTTCTCTTTGTGCTGACAAATTGAAGTAGAACGTCTGAAAATGAGATTAGGACTGGGTGACATCGTTTTCACCCTTTTGGGTAAAAATAAGGGTATTTTTAACATTTATTTATGTATGCTTTTTTACAGAAATTTAAGAAATTATATAGGTTGGCTTGCACCTTGCTGTTACTAATTCACTTACCTGCAGCTGACTTCCCACTGCAGCCTGGAATAAAGCCACTAAATTCCATACTGCATGTGATGACAGTTTATCTTATGATCCTTATTGACACAGTTATTCTTTTAAAAGATTTCAGCATCTGAGAGGAATGTTATCTGCTGACAAGGAGCTGGGCCTTTTTAAATTAGATGAACAAATGTGAACAGACTGACACAGCCACTGCTGAACAAAAAAGACAGAAAAGGTGTTCAACAATTCTACTGGAAAGGAATGATCACTGTATGAAGTACAGTCTATTTCTATAAGGCTGGAAATTTAATTCTGGAGTGATGCCATCCAGATAATGAGGTCAGGGAAAAGGATGTTGGTGCACAAGCAGTGCAGTGTACAGGACTGCATTGCACTGCATTTGGTACAACAGAGTATGGTGAAAGGCTGTTTTCTTATTGGATGGCATTACAGGAAGGTGATGCATTTTATATCTTCAGCATTTTAACCCATTTTAGAAATGCATCTTTTCCTATTTACATAACTATTGTATGTTCCCAAAACCAGCTGTGGCAGTGTCTCTAGATTAGATCCACAGTGCCATACCACAAAGAGATGAACAACAGATGAATCCTGTTAGGTATTGTGTGGGTGATGCCAGCTAAGAAAAAAATGAATGAGGAGGGTTTCATTTCAAGGACTTCTTTGGGAGCTGAGGACAATCAATGTAGATCAATATGTCTCTAACTGAAACTTTGGTTGGGTTTAAGTCTGCAAGCACCACACTGGCTGCACATTACCTAGAGCCCATCTGGGAAACCAGCCTGCAGGACAGGTTTGACCACACCTTTGTTTCACTAAACCACAGTTTTATTTCTCTAAACCACCTTGGTGTGGAGAATGTGAAGTGCCAAACATTCACTGAAGTATCTCCCTAGAGGAAACCTTCTGAATTTGGATTCCCTTCTCATCTCTAATTCACCTCTAGAGGGAAAAGGTGAAAATGAGGTATTTTACACCAGACACACAAACCAAATTGGTTGCAACACTAAGGAATTAGATCTAAGAAGTCAGCTTGGACTCTTATTAGTAATGTCTCAGCATACTTTCACACATATTCAGCACTTGGAATTGAGAAAATCTCTCCAGAAAGGATTAATTCTTTTGCTACTAATGGTTGTGGTAAGGGGGGAAGAGAGAGAGAGAGGGGGAGAGAGAGAGAGAGAACAAGACAGAGGGAAGGAGAAAGAACAAGGCAGAATGTCTTGGTACAGAAAATTCAAGCTACAACTGTAAGATAATTCATCTTTTTCTATCTGCTGAATTGTACATGAACAGCTCATAAGTTTCCAACATTATTTCAATGCCTACAAATTTATCTGCCTAGTTATTGCCTGGGTGCTTATTTACAAATATTCAGTATTAACAATGAAATTGTTTCAGCTGCATATATAGAATTTGCTGTATGTTTGTGTTTCCCAAAATGCAGTGTTTAGATCAAGGTTTCTGGAACATACACTGACAGTTACAAATGTGCCTTCTGTTGAAAGTACTCTTAGGCTGGATATTTTCATTAAAATTGCTTGTTAGAAGATTCACAAGAAATGAAGTCTGAAAAAGGACTGAACTCAATTTTGATGAAAGTTGTTTCAGAACTTAAATAAGTATGCAAGAGGGATGGTGAGGGTGGAAAGTGAAAAGTATTCCACTGGCCTTCAGTCCAGCATGCTGCATAGTCATCAAAGCCATGCCACTTTCCTCAGTGCTCTTGATCCAAACCCCAGATCACTGAGGGGATATACACTTTTCAAGTGTAACTGTACTTCACTGATTAATTGTAATTAACATCCTGAAATACATTTACTGGGAAGATACATACATTCTGTGCTCAGCATGTTTCATAGATGGCTATAGTTACAGGTGTGAGATTATTTCTCTGGGGGAAAACACTGACCCAGAACTTAAGGTTATCTACTAACACAGGCTTACCTACAACTATGGCTGGTGACTGGCTTACAACCTGCGAGGACTTTTGTTAGAATAACATAGTATCAGAGTATCAGTCAGGGTTGGAAGGGACCACAAGGATCATCTAGTTCCAACCCCCCTGCCATGGGCAGGGACACCCCACACTAGATCAGGCTGGCCAGAGCCTCATCCAGCCTGCTCTTAAACACCTCCAGGGATGGCACCCCAGCCACCTCCCTGGACAACCCATTCCAGGGCTTCACCACTCTCATGATGAAGAACTTCCTCCTCACATCCAGCCTGATCCACTTGTGTGCTGAAAATTATGTGAATATTTCATTCTTTCCCTGAATCAAAGCCTTAAGAATGCCATAGTTCTTCCCCTCTGCATTAAATAGCAAATCATTGTATTTTATAATCCACCTACCAACCAGAATAGTCTCTCGTTCCAACCACTATCTCTCTCCTGCAAGCTAACACAAAATCTATGTATCCATTGATGCAGCAATCATCTCATTCTTTTTGATTTCTCTTCCCAAAGAGTGCAGAAAAACTACGAACATCTTTTCCAATTTTAATCTTCATTCTAGTCCAACAAATAGCAATAAGTAAGTATCAGAGAAGTGAGAAGATCCTACCCAGCACTGCAATCCATTTCATACATATTTTTGCTATCTCAGTTCAAACATGATAGGGGAATGAAGAGAAAGGAGAACTAATAGGCCATGTATAATTTATTTGTATGTGGGTAATGTATGCATGAGCCCATGTTAAGACTGTCATCTAAGAAGCCATAACGTAAAGGCCATATAAAATATATATAAGTGAACATAGGTCTTTAGTGAAAGTACAGTAAAATATTGTATGGATTATAAAAGGGCTAGTACTAAAAATTAATCTCCTGCTGAGGTTGACTGCTCAAGCCCAATCTGATCATGCAGGGAGCTTGTCATGTCTCCAAACAACCAAAGCAGAGTATTTCTGACTTCTAATAACCTGTTCATTATGGTCATACAGGTGGATGTTCTTTCACAAATGGCAAATGAAGCATCGCTGAGAACCACAACAAAGGTAACCTGGAGGATATTCCAGAAACTCAGATAATACATTTTTGTTTTAGCTTTTGGGGTACAACTGTTGGCCCTACTGGCAGACAAATGTCCAGAAACTACCAATTAAAATGAAGATGGATTTTTCCACAATGCATCTGTCATTGATGAGCTTGCAAATTTAGATGAGCTGGAACTTAGATGCCATTGGATCGCATCCATGACAAGGATTCAATAGCAGGAGAAGAGGATCCCAGATTCCAGCTAACAAAAAAAGTTTTAAATTTCCTCTTTTTTTCTTCTTCCCTGCAGTGAATAAAAATAAAAGGAAAAGCCTCTGAGACACAGCTGGGCTCCAAGTAACTGTGTTCCTTAGCAATTTACAGAGAAGTGAATTGCTGGCTTCTCTGAAGGGTGGAAAAGCAATTCTTTGGTTCCTGTTATTTAGCTGGTTATTAGGGCTTGGGTAGACAACACAAAAAGCATATTGAAAAATTGTTCCAAGATACACAGATGCATTTCTGGAATTCTTGAGTTGCCTATAAAAGTCAGAGAAAACAAAAAGAAAGAAAAAAAGAGGAAACAGAAGCAATTACTTAATAAAGCCAAACTCTTAAAAATCTAGTCTAAAAGCCACCAAAACAGACATGTAGAGAGCTGAACATCTCAGGCCCGGTGAAAAAGGAGGACACAATCCTATGCACCATATACAGAGGCATATAAAAAGACCTTGACTACTGTGTGTAGAGCTGGTTCTCTCACCACCAAAGGAATATATTAGAAGTAGAAAAATTTCAGAAAGTAGAAACCAGGCTGTGCAAGAACTCTCCATAAAAGCAATAATAAATTGTGACTATTCAACCTAGAAAAAGAATCATTTGGTGGGATGTGACAGAAGCATTCAAAACTCTGAAAGGATAGAGAGGGAGTAACTTTTTACTAAGTGTTCACTGTCTGTGTGACCAGGCAGGACAAGGCAGGACAAAGGAAAAACCACAAAGCCATGGATGACATGCAGAGGAAATTTATTTGCATTACCTTGAGCTGAGGAGGATCCCTGAAACAGCACCTGGGCAGAGGCACACAAACAGGAAACAGACATTGCAGAGCCTGGTCCTTGCTACAGGCTCACCACACCTGCTGCTTGCACCTACATTCTGGATTCACACAGATGTAGTGATCACTGTGCTTTGATCTTCCCCACAGTTGGGCAGGAAGCTCAAGGATGTTTGATAGAGTGCCTCTAAGACAGGGCTGTAGCATCAAAACACGGACATTCTACTTGCCAAGCACACAGGATTAATCACTGGTAGAATATATGGGTTTCTACACCCTAGCTGCAAGTCAGTTAAGTATGTTGAGAATCTTTATTACCATTCTTCTATTATTTTACCCCAGTATCTGATTCCTGAAAGAGTGAGGTTATTGAGTGAAGTAACAGGAGGCATGTTCAAAACTACAGAAAGGAGGCAATTCCTGCCACAGAAAGGAGGCAATTCCTGCCACTACAGGTAGCAGATCTGGGAAAGTCTTTTCAAAGAGATGATAAGAAATGTACAAGGACCAAGAGAAACTGGGCATATACATGAAAGATAAATTAATTGCCTATGAAGGATTACAACACTTCAGCTCTCACTATGTATGGCCATCACTGAGACTAAGTAGACAATGGGTTTATTTCATCACTCTGCACCATGCAGCATATTCTACAGCTCTAGGCAGTGGAGACTGAGTAAGTTCTGATACTAACAAACTACTAGCAAGGTATTTTGCTCAAGCAGGGTGAGAAGACAGTAGCTATTAAAATGGGGATTGCACCACAAGGATGTGCCAACAGTGCTTTTCAAAGACCTAGTCTCTAACATACTGACTTGGTGCTTATGCTTTGCTGCAAAGGTACTACTCAGGGTATCCTCTATGCACTGTACCAGAGGTATAAAAAAGTTACTAATTCTAATTTTTTTTGTTTGTTTGTTTGTTTGAGCTAGCAGTGACTTGTGGACAGATGTTTCACTACACCTATGTAAGCTTGCAAAATCAAGTGTATGAGGTTAGTTTTGCCAGTTAATTTACAGCCAGGTTGAGCACCCAGTGATGATCTTGATGTCTCAATCACCCCAGGGATCTCAGGCAGCTTAACCTGATCACACTTCTTCAGGCTAACCTTATAAGCAGTGAAAGATTTGAGATCAAGTATGTTAGGCAAAAAAGCACATGAACTTCAGTCAATCTTTAAAGCCCTGTGTGCTTCATGCAAGTTCCACTCAGAGCCTCAGGCAATTCTGGGAACTCCTATTGCTTGCAATGTTGACCTAATACTTAATCTTAATTGGAAGTCTATTAATCAGACAGCTTCTTTGTGAAGCAAACATGCACAGATCACCATATGAGGTTTAGAGAAAAATTAAAATCAAAATTATTTGTTAAATGGAATGCAAAACAACAGAGCAATGGAGATGGCAACTTGACATGTACATAGTGTGTCAATATTTGCTCTGCACAATTGTTTCTGAAGATTAGGAGGGCTGAATCTATGGACACAGTAGATAGTTGGAGTTGAATCACACTCCAGGACACTTTTCTATTGTTGTCTTTGATTTGGTTTGGTTTGGTTTTGTTTGTTTGGGTTTTTTTTTGCTGGGAGGAGCTGCAGTAGTAGATTTTGATTAGCTAATCAATTAGAAGCTGGTAAATTAATTCCAATTACTCATATAGTTTTCAGGGAATATATTTTCAATGCAAGCTTTTAGGCCAAGACCAAGTAAAGTCTTGCAATAGTTTAAGCTTCCCTGAATCACTTCAATTAATTTGGGGACCTGTGAAACTGGTATGAGTTGCAAAGCAGATTTCCTCCCAGTTTAATTATTTTTCTTTCCCTAGAATCAGGTCTATTGCTCCCCTTTTTCTGCAAGAATAGAATAGAATAGAATAGAATAGAATAGAATAGAATAGAATAGAATAGAATAGAATAGAATAAAATAGAATAGATCAGACCAGATTGGAAGAGCCCTTCAAGATCATCGCGTCCAATCCTTATTCGCTTCTCACAGAAAGATCTTCTAGCAAAGGGGAGTTTCTACTATTGAATTTCCCTTTAGCCTGGAAAAATACTAAATTACCAGAGGGGCTTCATGTGCAATGGAATAATATTTGCACATGTTCATAAATACCTATTTTTGTACTGAATGTTTTCTATATGCATAGTGTTCCCTTGCTATCCCCTGTCTCTCCTTAGTCGCTTATTTCATCCTAACTATTTTCGTTCCACCTGGTGCAAGCAACATTAAAACTCCTTTTTAAGGGATAGGTTTAAAGCACCATTGGCCTCTAATGAGGCAGAAGCACATGCTGAACTGGGGCCAAGAAAATGAAGTAACTCACTCATATCCCTCCATAAGCCAATTGAGTTTGTATCTTTTATTGTTGCAGGTTTACCCTGGGTTGAGAATATCTCAAGGCATCCTGAGTGGGAAGATTCTACTTAGGGCACTGCTGTCTTGAAGGCACTGAACAGTCACTCTGAAAATCCTTTTCTGAGTAATTTCCTTGATGACTATTTAACTCCCTCTGCTCCATAGGTCTGATACTTAGATCTGCAGCTAAGCCTTAAGACCCACATTTTCTGTTATTAATTGTTGGATATTACTTTAACTGGGCACTCTGTAAATTGGCTGAACAAGGAAAAGGTATTTCTGGTGCTGGCCATCTGCAGCTGCAGTGCTTTATATGCTACATTTTGTATCATTATACTGAGGATTCGTATGACAAAACAGTCTTGGCTTTGCCTGTACTACAGCCTGCAGAACAGTGTACAGAGGAGCTAGCTGTAAACAATCTAGAAGACACTGGAAGGAGAATAGCAATGGAAATAGAGTGCTCACAGCAGGCTAGCTCACTCCATTCCTCAGATGCACAAACCAAAATGTTCTGTGACACACAGAGGCATTTCTGAAAGAGAGAATTCAAGATGAAAATAAAAGTGGTGACTTTTGTGCATTAAATTAATGCACCAGTCTTTATAACGACAATAAAAGTACTATTAATTGCTAAGTCTACTCAACTGGTATGCAAATCAGTGCTGCAACCCATGGAAATTTTGCGTAACACAAACCAAATCCATTTGATTTAAGGTAATTTTGAGTGTCAGGAATAGGAAGGGAGGAGAGAAACAAACAAAAGATGTATTTGGTGAACGCTGTTGCAGTAACATAATGAGATCAATTTAAGGCAAATTCCAGGGAGCCATAGACACTGAAAAAATACTCTTATACTCCTCATGAAGTAATTACTATGCTTTACCACTTAGAAAACTCCAGTGAAATACAGGCAAGAGTCTTTTTATGACCAAATTGCTTCATGCAAATAAGCCTGGTAAAAGTAGACTCATACAGTGCATGCAAATCCAAACTGCTAGATCCAGAGCTAGGCTCATCTTGTGTAAAATTAGGTCATTCTCTCCAAGAGATGAAGGAATCCACAATGGCTGACACTTTTCAGAACAAACGACATCCTTTTCAAATTGGCTTCATTAGCCTCTCCTGCACACAAGTCAAATGCAATTTAATTTCTTAAAGGGACTTCTCTCAACTGTAAAATTCATAGGACTTGGTTTATGGAACAATATTTTCTTCTGGGTTCTGATTAAAAAGTATAAACTTAATAATCCGTAAGGCTATAAACAACCTTTGTATGCAGTACAGAAAGCTTTTCAGTTAGCTGGAGTGAGCACTTGGGTTTAGACACTTCCAGTCCATTACACTAATTGAATAAGTGAGAATTCATTCTTCCAGAATAACCAGTTGCTCCAGGAAGTGATTCTGACAATTAAGTAACTGACACTCTTTCTTCTGAAGTATAAGAGTCCCGGCAAGGAGCTCTGTTGAACTACATGTATCTTCTTGGAACAAATCATGACATGGAGGCTCAGGCAACATCACAGAAGTACTGTGTAAGCCCCAGCTCATGAATTGCTTCCCAAAGACACATGCCCCATGAACTACTCTCTGCCCAAAGAAGGATGTAAGGCTGCATATTTCACCATTATTGAGCAAGGGTGGCTGATGGGTTGCCATCCACCTCCTCACAGAGCAATGGCTGATGATGTTCATCTCTGAGTGTTCCTCATTTTAAGAAAAGCAGATGAGGATGTTTAAACTAAGGATGTGAGAAAACTGAAGCGATTTAGCTGGATAAACATGAATGCAACAAGATTACTTCTTATTTTTATTAGAAGGCTATAATCTAATTCTGCTCTTTCTTTTTTATTTTTCCCCCAGAAAGGTCATCATGGTACCAGCAGAAGTATCTGTGTTCTGTAGAACTCCTGAAGCAAGATTATTGCACAGACTCACAGTGGTTTGGCATATTTAACAGGTTTCACCATCCATCCTATACAGCTGTCTACTTGACACTCAAGCCTCTGGAAGATTTCAAAAACCTGAACCACATTTTTCAGCTCCTTGCAAATCAAGAGCATGTGGAGTTCAAGTAAACCATAAAACAAGCTGCCATACACAAAAGAAGTTCAGCTGAAGAAGAAATATCTGAGACAAGAGTGATTAAAAATATAATAGAAATAAAACTACTGCAATTTTCACTGTTCCCCCCACAGAGAAGGAGGCTGGGTTGCAAACCACAGTATTACAATTATCATTAGCAGAGCTGAATTGCTGTAGCATTGCTTCCTAATGAGAGACTAGCAGCCAAGGATGTCTGCCCACATACAAAAAAAGTGACACAAATTATAGATGACAGACAAATGGACAGTCACAAATTATGACAGTCAAAGACACCCAGTTGGCAGTGGAGAAGGAAGACATGCAGTACATGGGTAACTGGCAGAACCTGAGAGAGGGATCAGTGACCTTCACAAAAAATATCTATGACCTTTCTGAGTAATCCAAGTAAAAGAAAAAATTGTTCTCTGCAGGACACAGAAGGATAATAAGATGCTTTGTGTTGAACAACAGCATATGTTTCTGAATATCAGAGTATCTTCCTTTACAGTAGCATGTGCAGATGGAGTGATTGATTTGTTCTTACTCTATGGGTAGCCAGTTTCATTTTACAGGCCATTCATGGATCGCTAATGGTGAAAGCTGTGTATCCACAGGGGATGAGAGCACCTTC
Organism: Melanerpes formicivorus; assembly: GCF_026170545.1. Taxonomy (NCBI): domain Eukaryota; kingdom Metazoa; phylum Chordata; class Aves; order Piciformes; family Picidae; genus Melanerpes; species Melanerpes formicivorus. Next base: position 12,829,895 of record NW_027142372.1, on the reverse strand, counting down.
TGATTAGGGCCATCCATCCTCTTTAAACGCTGGTTCTGCATCTTGCCCCTTCAACCAGGTTTTCTGTGCATTGCTCCACTTTTTTAAGTATAACTTTCTGTAACTGTTGTTGTCAATAAGATGACTGTGGCTGCAGAACCAGACAGAAAACATAAAAAGCCTGGCCTTCTGGCTACTCAGTGACAGTTTTTAGGGAGTTACTGAGCTCAGACTTTGGAATACTTTAGGAATCTGTTGGGTGGAGCATGCTGCTTGTTAGACTAGACTCAATAAACCTAATCCAAAACTAGCAGCACAGCTTTCCTTTCTGGTGCTGGGTAACTAAACAAGATGTTCAGGCCTGAGTTTTAAAAAGCATGAGTTTCCCCAAAGAAAGCTCAGATCCTTGTCAGCTCCTTCAAGCCATGCAAAAAGCAGCTACACTCTCTCTTTTACAGCCTGATTGGTGCAGCAGTAACATAATTTGGCTGATTCTATAATTAAGAAGATACTTAAACTTGTCAGCAACAATACAGTCTGTTTGTCCTAAGTTTAGGCTGCATAACAAGGAACACAGCAATCATCAGGGTTCTGAAATAATACATTAATATAATCGTTATTGCCCTGGTGTCTATTTTTTTTTCCCCCCCTTCAATTTTCTTCTTCCCTCCTCCTTTCTTCTCCATTTTTTTCACTATCAAGACAAAACAGCACTAGAAATATCTGTTCTCGTTTTAATAGCCTTTAAATTAGACTGGCACAGACTTAAATAAAGAGGTATTTTGTGAGAGAGAGAGGGAAAAAACCCCCGAGAAAGTGTTTGTAAAACATAACTCTTGTGCCCAAAGGGACATATCATTTTCATATTTTAAATCTGAATGCATTTTAGTTATTTTGTGTTTTTGCAGCAATCAGTTCACATTATGAGAATAGGGTAGTATAATTATGGAAATTAAGTACAGATTTCAGTTGAATGAACTCATCAGATGGAATTACAGCCTTTCTAGATTGGTCGCCTGGCTTTATGTCAGATGATTTGCATAAAACATTTAGCTTAATGAGAAGTAAACAACGAGACTGTGGAATGTATTAACCCAAGGGGGTCTGAGCTGACATGCAGGAAATATTGAGGTTGTAGCTGTTTTTAAAAAAATATTTTAAAGATTAAAAAAAGGAAGCCTTGAGAGTAGATTAGGGACATAAAGGTAACTCTGGCCTGGATCATAATTCTTCACAAGTGGTATTTTTCACCACCCACAGTCATATGCTGTAATTTTCCAGGTTTATTTACTTTCAGTTGCCTGCAAGCAAGATCTGACATAATCTAGTTACCCTGCCAGACAGGGTTCATGGCTGCAAACATGTCTTTGTGTTCAGTAGTTGAATTTTCTTCTGATCAGTGGTCTGGAACCTGCTCAAATTACGTTGTGGGATATCTAGTCATTTATCCATAATCTCCGGAGGGTCTAATTTTTATTGGGAAGTATAGAACCAAGCCATACTTTTGCATCTTTAATCATTAAACTCAGAAATGCTACCATCCTAAATCATATTGACAACAAGTCTACTTAATGCACAGAATATTAAAAGGCTCTTTCTTTTTGTTCCCATGGCAGCATCTGTTTCTGGGAGGGGATTCTCTAGGAGGTCTAAGCAAAGCATATGAGAGGTGCTTTGAAATCCCTGTTAGTGTTTGGGTTTTCAGGCTCTGCTTGTGGGCTGCCTCCTAGCCTGGTACATCTTGGCATTTCCACAGCACTGTAAAATCTCTGCTTTATTGCACTGCAGATCACCTCTTGACATGTCTTCTTCTTATGCTAGAATCCAAATGTGGCCATTTACCATTTACTACACTGAGGGAACCTCATTTTCTGTCTACAGCACCATGGTCTATGATGTAGAAAGGCAGTACAGGGAAACAGAATTCCTTCCCTAGCATTTAAGAGGCCTAGGGTTTAATTTAGCCTTCAATACTGTACAGTGTTGTGGACAGATGATCACAAGAGCCCAAGTTAGCAAATCTTAAAACATAACCACTTGTTAGCTGAAAATTACCAATCTCAGCAGATGGGCAGCATTGCTTGTGAATGCCACTGCTTCTGATCATCTGGCCACACCTGTAGAGCCTCTTCAAACTCCAGGCCCTCTGATTGCAAATAAGGCACTTGATCACTTGACAGAAATACCCCCAGTTGAGAATGCAGCATTAGCTATCCTCACATAGGGAAAAAGAAAAGTCTGCAAAGACAAATTAATCCCTGCTGCCCTACCTTTCATTTAACTCACAAATGTGAACGTTTCAGGGATTAGCCAGTAAAAGTGGTAGTAGGAAATTTTGTGGCAAGTACTTTAACACAGTTCTGACATCGAGGCAGAAACAATCTGCAGTGCTTAGATATGATCCTGATGGTGAAATTTTAAATGTTTGTATTCTTTTAAAAAAAATATATAAATATATAAAAACATCACCATATGAAACTCTCTTGAGTAGAAAGGTATGAATAATCTTTCATCTAGAAGGTATGGATTCCATTACCCTCGCCTAGGAAGGAACAGTACTGGAAGAGATTGCCTTTCCCCAGTTCATGATTGCTAGTGACAACAAACAGAGAAGCAAGTTACCAATTCACTGAGTTGAAGAGCAGCATGCCACCTGTTGTGCTTAGAGTTCAAAATAAGAAATTGTATGGCAGTAGGAAATGGAAAAAGCCACTCTGCTGTTGCTGCCACGTGTTCTTGCTACTGCTGAGCTCTCCCCAATGAAAAATTGGACCAGGATTGAAGAAGCAGAGCAAGAGATGAGAAAGAAATGGTGCTGTGGAAAACTACTGACCCTTGTTCCTGGTTGAAAACAGAAGCAGCATAGGTAGGGGTTCCATAAAAGCGTGGGTTCCATAAAAGAGGGTCTCTGAATCTGTGAATTTATGATTGGCTGCATTTAGGGAAACAAAGTGAAACAGGAATACTTCAGTGTGCTGGATGAATGTGTAGACCTGAAGAGAAAAGATGAGCAATTGCAAATCAAAGGCTGACTGTCCAGTGGCCACACAGCTAGTGTGAGGAGAACAGGATTGCTGCTCATTTCAGAAATATGTTTTATAAAGTGCCCATGGGACCTGTCCCATAGCAATTCAAATCAGTATGATCAGTTGCTTGCTATATTGATGCCTGAGTGCCCTATTTTGAAGTCAGACCATGTGCCATCACCACAAACACCCTGGAGGCTCTCTCATCTTTCTAGCTGGTCTGGAGAATATCACCCAGAAAGAAACCAGTATTGAACCTGCAAAGGTCTCTTTAAAGCAAAATGAAGAACTCTTCAACCATTCCTTTTTTAAAAATGGGCCTGGTTTTGCCCTCAGTTAACTGAGATTCAGAATGCCTCAGACACTCCAGAACATCCCACTCACAGTGAGCAATTGCCACCTTCTGTCCTGTGGGGAATTTTCTCTCAGGAAAACAAATCCCTTGCACAGACTCAACACAGAAAGCACTTTGGGGTAGTTGGGGTGAAGAAAACCACAGGTGACTGTGAGACTACTATTTTAAAGATGTGAAGAAAGCAAGTGTCCTTCCTCTGTTACCAGAGATAGTGAAAATTATGTGTATTTCATACAGCCAGAGTAAATCACCAGCAAAACCATGCTTCTTTTTATTTGCAATTCAGCTGAAAGATTGCTTCTTTCTCTTTGCCTTGGTTTATGCTGTGCTATAAACCTGTAGGAGGACCTCAGCTCAATCATCAACTAAACAAAGAGATACTTTGTGCTTAATAAACACCTTCTACCCATTGATCACAAAATTCTTTCCAAAGGTAAATGAGCATTCAAGACATGAAAAAAAAGCTATATCCAGTTACTCAGGATTATAAACTGAGGCTGGATTGGAATGTACCTAAGCACAAAGTATACTCATACTCCTTCTTCCTGTCTTTTAGGACCATCCTTCACAGAGAGAATACAGCTTTTACTTAGGAGTTCCCAGAGTACCTAAAAATTCTATTTCACAGCATGAGGTGCAGAATCTCTAAAAGAAAAAAAAAAAAAAGTGAAAAGATTGAATTTCTTCCTCCTAGTTCAGGCTGAACAACTTCCACACATGATTACAAACCCAGCATTCAGCAAAATTTGTAGCTCAGTGAAACCTGGCAACAAGACAGCTTCTGCCTTGCAGAGAGGGTGATGATGCTGCTCATCACTTGATTGGCCCTTTGAGATGCATTAGATCCCAGCTCCCTGTATGTTTCTAACACATATCCTTACCTATAGCTTGGGGGGGTGGAAGTTAAAGAAAAAAACACAGTCTTAGGTGTTACTGTGAAAGATGTCCAGTTCCTGCCCTAGGAACAGCTCCCACTTACAACTGATCATGGTTAGATACAGAAATTAGACATTCACCAGTGATCCTTCCGATTGTATGGGTGTGACGTCCCCTAACCATTTCGCTCAAACATTAAGTTCATGAGTTTCCCCAGAGCACCTGTATCCTAGGGACTGGGAAAGGGACTGAAAGAGGAGATTTCAGAGGAGGAAAGACTGTCACAACATGGCTACTACCTTCCAAGTGGCTCTTGTGAGAAAGGAATTGAAGATTCAGGCAAGCAGAAACAGGAACACTAGAAAACACAGCCTGGTGGTTACAGTATTCAGCTGAAACAGTTTGAGGACTTAATTTAAAGTTTGTAAACAATGCTCCAGCTGTTAACTGCCTGTGGCCCCAAGTCAGTTTTCCCATAAATCAGTGCTGAAGGTCCTGGCACCTCTAACTAACACCATCTTCATCTGTGTTACATAGACCTCTGTTTTATAAGCTACATCTTTTTATCAGTTCTGCAGCAAATGAAGTTGTAGAGGAGTGAAAAATTCCTTGTTCTTTTTGGAATCATGTCCTTTGTCTGAAGAAGACACAGTCAGTTAATGTAGTGCTTTTGATTTTATTAGCATTTTCTGGTCTATTAATATTTTCTGTTCATTCTGTTTGTTCTGGATTAAGCCTCTTGCAACATGAACTGCTACACCACTCAGAAAAACTTGTCTTGTAATCAAAACTTCTTGTTTGATGCTGTGAAGGGTGCAGAAGGAAAACTGCAGGAGGAACTGCAAATGTGAGTTGGGTTTCAACAGTTGTTGAAATCCACAAAAATAATATTTAGGCTTGAGTAAGCGTTGCCACTCCCACATGTCAAGCAAGTATAACATTTCTGGATGACTTCTTTACACCCAAGATAAGAAGAAGGAAATCTCCTTTTGCATGCATCTTGTTCCTCAACATTTTCTGCCTCTGGGAGTTTTGACCACCGACCAGCTCAGCCACAGGCACTGCTTCTCACTTGCCACCTTTACATCACAGAGGAACTACATTCCCCCTAAAGGCAACCACTGTGCTGCAGTTTGCACACCACAAAGGAGTGACAAGGACTGAGAACGTAGGCCAGGTCTGTTTTAAAAGTTGACATTTGGGGGCACTTCCCTATAATTAAAATCATGATGAATTTTTTTCATTCCCTCCTTATATAAATCCTCCCCACCCACGCATTTCTGTTCCTCTGTGTGTGTATGTATTTATTTGTTTGGGGGTGGAGGGTGAGGTGAGCTAGAAGCACCACACATTTGAGCAGAGTGTGCGCAGTGTGGGCGTACTTCAGAATTAACTTCTCTTAGAGGTTGCTTAACAGTTCAAAGAGGTTTGTAAAATTGTTGAAAAAGACCTGTTGATTGCTTCTGTTGGCAATTACTGCTTGTGCAATGTGAATATGCAAGATGTATTTACTGAATTATGCTCTGAATGTGAATAGTATGCTGCTGCTTCTTTACTGCCTACTCCAATAGGTGTCTGACAGGGTACCTTTTCATCTCATACCACTTTTTCAGGGAAAAAAGAAACACTTTGGTTGGTTTTTTTCTTCCTTTTTGATTTTTATGTTCCTTTTCGATTTTTATGTTCCTTTTCTAGCAATATGCTGACATTTTGTCAGCTAGAGCACGTACTTCAGGGATTTTGCATCAATACCGGTAATGTTTAGCAAAGTTTGGGTGGGGAGGAAGAACCAGCAAGTGCAGAGACAAAATTATTCAAAAGCAGGTATTAGAATTCATTCTAGTGCTTCATGAAGAGCTCAAGGAGGTCATTGAGACTTGCTGAGAACATAAAGGAATTTTTCATCAAGTTCTTGCATGTTGTGATTTGCTTTCTCCAAAATAAGGTCAAATTTTCTGCCAATGTTAAGTGATGAAGCTCCACTAAATCCTCTGGAAATGTACCATGTCATCGCTAATGTTTCTGCAGAAAGACCAGAGGGAAGCAAAATGTATCTGCATGAAGGTTCCTCAGCCACATCACAAAAGAAATTTTATAATGTTCATACTGGGCCCCTCAGTTTAGGAAGGAGGTTGACTTGCTGGAGTGTGTCCAGAGACGGGCAACAAAGTTGGTGAGGAGTTTGGAACACAAGCCCCATGAGGAGAGGCTGAGGGAGGTGGGGCTGCTTAGCCTGGAGAGGAGGAGACTCAGGGGTAACCTTGTTGCTCTCTACAACTACCTGAAGGGAGGTTGTAGACAGGCGGATGTTGGTCTCTTCTCCCAGGCAGCCAGCACCAGAACAAGAGGACACAGTCTCAGGCTGCACCAGGGGAGGTTTAGGCTGGATGTTAGGAAGAAGTTCTATCCAGAGAGAGTGATTGCCCATTGGAATGGGCTGCCCGGGGAGGTGGTGGAGTCGCCATCATTGGAGGTGTTCAGGAGGAGACTTGATGGGGTGCTTGGTGCCATGGGTTAGTTGTTTAGGTGGGTTGGATTGGTTGATGGGTTGGATGCGATGATCTTGACGGTCTCTTCCAATCTGGTCTATTCTATTCTTCATCTTATGACATACCCATGGTTCCATTCCATAATAAATATCTTACATATAGCTGAAGATGTATTAATTTTCCCTGCAGTGATTTGCTCTGCTTTAAAAGGAGCTTCAGCAAAGGGCACCTTAGGAAACGGTTTAGAGACATTGTGAAATCTCCTGCTTTAATGCATTACCACATCCCACTTGTGACTGTGGCAGCTTTGTTTCTTTGACTGTAAAGGAGACATGCAGCCTAATTGAATTCCATTTAGAATGAGTGTAGAACAAGCCAGATACAGTGGAAATGTTGTATTTTATAGTAGTCTTGTAAAAATTTTTGAACAGTAGCTGAAACTAATTTCTCCACTTTTGACTTAGCAAAAGAAAACACAGCCAGGGCTCCCAAGTATAATTAAATGGGTATTCATCCTTCAGCAATAAAGAGTACCGTAGCACCGTGAAACCAAATGTCTTGCAGGGGGTCTTAGCCCTTCTGCTGCAATTTCCTGAAGGCCAAGACAGTTGAAAGGAGATAAGCAAACATCCCTCCAGAAAAGGGAAATAAGAATGTATTTCTATCAAAAAAAAAGTAAAATGAAACTGGACAAGCAGTAGAATAGCAATGAAAATATTGAAGGGTTTACTTCAGAGGGATGCTGTGAATTTTGGGAGATGAGGACTTTGCATACAGGTGGATAAACTCCTTTTCTTTTGAGAAGCTAACCCAAATTCTACTGAAACACAGTAAAGGGACTCCAATTCTGGGCACAGAGATTTGATCACGTTCCATGTGATCTGTGTCACCCAAACTATAGGACCACAGGCCACAAACAATCCTTACAATATTTCCATATCATATATGGGAAAGCTTAAGTTACAGACGTCTCTATGGACCAGGAGCACAACAGCCATTTCCTTGACACATTTAAATCATTGAAATAACTACAGAATTGTTCCTCTGGAAAACCTTGAGTACTGTGTCCAGTTCTGGGCCCCTCAGTTTAGGAAGGACATCGAAACACTTGAACGTGTCCAGAGAAGGGCAACAAGGCTGGGGAGAGGCCTTGAGCACAGTTCTGTAAAGAGAGGCTGAGGGAGCTGGGATTGTTTAGCCTGGAGAAGAGGAGGCTCAGGGGTGACCTGATTGCCCTCTACAACTACCTGAAAGGTGGTTGTAGCCAGGAAGGGGTTGGCCTCTTCTCCCAGGCAACCAGCACCTCAACAAGGGGACACAGTCTCAAGCTGTGCCAGGGGAGGTTTAGACTCGAGGTGAGGAGGAAGTTCTACACCGAGCGAGTCATTCATCATTGGAACGGGTTGCCCAGGGAGGTGGTTGAGTCACCATCCCTGGAGGTGTTCAAGAGGAGATTGGATGTGGCACTTGGTGCCATGGTCTAGTCATGAGGTCTGTGTTGATAGGTTGGACTCGACAATCCTCGAGGTCCTTTCCAACCTAAGTTATACTGTGATATTGTGATTTCATGCCAATAACAAAACCCTAGCAGTCTTAGAGCCAAGAAAGAGACCATTTCACAAGGGGGGTTGAATTGTTTGCACAATCACTGTCCTCCCTGAAAGGGAAAAACAAAACAACAAACCACTGCACTTCTTTGAGTGGAACTCCCTCATTTCAGGTAAGAGTTCTTACCTGATGGCTCCATATCACTGCACATTCTTCAGTCCTGTATCTGAACTGCTGAAGGCAGTGCTAGTAAGTGGTGTGTGTGCAGCACTGTTACCTTCACTGCACCAAGTCTGCATGCATTAGCAAAGCAGAAGTTTTAATCATTCATGTAAATGTATGATGTATCACTTTATGGTATATTAGTGAAGTATTGATTGCTGCTTGAGGCTGGTGCTTAGGCATTCTGTGCTAATGAAGTTTGTACCAAAGACCAAATTGGACAGTGATGTCAATATACATACATATAAACAAGGGTTATTTTGCAATGGTTCAGTCTTCACGATTATTTTAAGTAGTTTTATGGGCATAAAAGCAATAAGCAGTGAGCTAGTTCAACTACCCTCTAATGACCAATGAAAACAATCCAGATTTTCTCTTTTAAATGCTCATTTCACAACACAAGCATCAGCCAAGCTGCCTTTCCCAAATCTTTTCATTGTCAGAGTGTTTTGGCTCAAAATGAATGTACAAAGAGTGGCGCCTGAGATGCACACAAAGGCATCTGTTATGCAGCATGTGGCATCCAAAAGCCACCTGTGTGTTCGCAGATAAAGCAAAGCATTCACATGTCAGAATGGATCCTTCGTGGGATTTTCTGAAGTTATATCTAAATAAATTTCTTCTGCCAAGTACATTTGATGGGTTTTCCAAGCAAATGATAACATGATTTTTCTGAGTCCCTATTAACTCGACTGCCTCAATGTGTGTTTTCCACCTGCCTATCTGCTTGGATTTGCATCACTGTTATTTTTCTGCTCTTGCTTCAGCCAGCCTCTCTTATGTTGCTGACTCTCTTGCTGTTGCACAGAATTCACTTTCCAGTGCTCTCATGCTCACCTCTGAACAGGACCAGAATTCAGGTGGAGAAGAGACTCAGCTCATGCTGCATTATTCTTCAGTGTTGCCCCACAATAAGACCAAAATAGCGAATACTTTGACATGACAGCTGAAATTGTGGTCACTTTTCACCATATTTAATAACAGAGGAGTTATGAGAATAAGGCTTCTAAAATTCTGGCTTCAAATAAACAAACAAACAAACCAACAAACCAACACCAAACAATCAAAAACCCCACCCCAAACAACAACAAAAACCCACCCACAACCCAACAGTAGTAATCAAATCCCAGACTGAATTCCTGTGTCCTTGCTAACCAGCTACAGCCCTATGACAAAGCTCAAGCATACTGCCAGGCAGCATGTCCCAGTTCAGCATAAAGGACAATTTTCGAACACAGCCATTTGGTTTCTGTGCTGACACTATTAATGATGATGCTAATGCCAATAGCACTTTTCATACAGTGGACACCTGTATGCTTGGAATAGGATAGAGAACAGCATCTCATTTCATTTTGGCTTGCAAATGGCTGCAGGTGACAAAGTTATTTGCTTGCTTACAGCCCAGCATGGACCACAAGTCCAAAGGAAAAGGCTCCATTATTTCACAGCCCCACTCCTGTCCCCTCCATAGCTGCTCACTTAGGATTTAAGATGACCCACGCAGAAAATTTAGTATGTTCCTTGGGGAAAAAAGAAAGTCCAAAGGGATTTTGTATAATTCTGTAGATATTTTCAGGGCACTGCATTGTGTGGCATGGCAGCAGTCTGTCACAGCACAGTTATAGAAGAAGCCACTGCACCAAATGTCACAGAGCCATTTTTGCAGAAGCAGGAATCCTCCATAACTAATTAAATACTAAAAGAATAGAATAGAATAGAATAGAATAGAATAGAATAGAATAGAATAGAATAGAATAGAATAGAATAGAATAGAATAGAATAGAATAGAATAGAATAGAATAGAATAGAATAGAATAGAATAGAATAGGTTGGAAGACGACCTTCAAGATCATCGCGTCCAACCTATCAACCAATCCAACACCACCTAATCAACTAAACCATAGCACCAAGCACCCCATCAAGTCTCCTCCTGAACACCTCCATGATGGTGACTCCACCACCTCCCCAGGCAGCCCATTCCAATGGGCAATCACTCTCTCTGTATAGAACTTCTTCCTAACATCCAGCCTAAACCTCCCCTGGTGCAGCCTGAGACTGTGTTCTGGTGCTGGCTGCCTGGGAGAAGAGACCAACATCCACCTGTCTACAACCTCCCTTCAGGTAGCTGTAGAGAGCAACAAGGTCACCCCTGAGTCTCCTCCTCTCCAGGGTAAGCAGCCCCACCTCCCTCAGCTTCTCCTCATGGGGCTTGTGTTCCAAACCCCTCACCAACTTCGTTGCCCTTCTCTGGACACACTCCAGCAAGTCACAGACAGCAAGCATAGACAGGATCTGAGTTCTGGCTCAGATTCTCCACAAAGATCAGTCAAACCCCCTTTTGTGATAGATTTGTTTGGCTATATTTCTTTTAAAAATTCAGGTGAAGAATAGGAGTGGGAGAGAGTAGACATAGCTGGATTCTGATGGGAAGCTGAAAATGCTTTGAGGGTTTCAAGGATGGCGGGTAGGAGATTTGCAGCATAGCCAAGAACCCGTGGTTCATGATAAGACTGTGAAGAGCAGACAATCACACCACAGAGAAAAAGGAAAAATATTTCTGGAGCCTTAGGGAACTGAGTTTGCTGCATCTCAGAAACTCATTGAATGAACCCAATGCAGGTTAATAGGAAAGACCACATCTGCTTGGACACAGTGGACAAAGGAGGCATCCTATCTTCACTCTATTTTTTGAAAAGAGACAAGCTACATTTAAGTACCTATGAGTCTGAGGAAACAGTAATTTGTGAAGCACTTTTAGAGCTTCAGGGAAAAAAAAAAAATAATAAAACAATTAAAACCAACACCCTGTGTCCTGAGGAGGAAGAAAAAGCAGCACATTGAATCGAGTGGCAGGAGTGAAAAAATGCCACAACATCCCTCCACAGTGATTTTCAGTGAATGGTCCCAGACAATACTCAAAATCATGGTTAGTGAAAATTAAAATGCTTTTCTCAGTCCAGGTCATTTCCTCATGCTTCATCTCAACCAACATTTCTGCAGCCACAACCAAATAGGCCTTTTATTTTATGACTCACAGGGAGAAACAAGACAAGCAGGCTAAATGCAACAGAAACCCATTTTTGTCAATAAAGGAAGCAACGCTGAACAGCAAGGCTTCCACTAAGACAGACACAGCTCTACCCATGAACAATTACCTAACCTTGACTTTGAAGCTGCTATGGTCAAAGAACATTTACTCCCCATCGTACCGTGCAGGCAGCTGCAAATGGAAGAAAAAGGGTTTGGAGAGCTCTCTGCAGTAAGACCCCAGATAGCAAAAGAGAGTGAAAAGCAGACACGGACAAAAATCAGTATTTTCCAACTTAGCTCTAGGGGGCATAGTGGCAGCTATAAAGAAAGCCTCAAGGACGCCAAGTGACAGCGGCAGATGCAGAAATCGGGCACATGCTGAGGGAATCATCACAAGAATGTCACTCAACAAAGACAGAGATGTTTGCTTCTAAGGAGCGCTGATGCAGATACCCTGCCAGCCCTAAACCAACAACTTTACACAATGCCTTTGCAAAAATCCAGGACAAAAAAATTCTCACTCTGAAGTGGGATTCTGGAGGGCAGCTTCCACTTTACAGACAGGGAATAGAATAGAATAGAATAGAATAGAATAGAATAGAATAGAATAGAATAGAATAGAATAGAATAGAATAGAATAGAATAGACCAGACCAGACCAGACCAGACCAGACCAGACCAGATCAGACCAGGCTGGAAGAGACCTTTGAGATCATCATGTCCAACCTATCATCCAACACCACCTGCACTGAACTGTAGCAAACTTCTCAGAATGAGAGTTGTTCCTCCTTGGTTTTCACATGTGAAATGATATGCTTTCCTTTTTACTGTAAAGCTGGATGTCTTTAAAGTATCCTAGTTTCTACATAGTAGGCATGACTTTTCTTTTCATATCTTCCACATAATGAAGCAAAATTTCTTGAATATTGTTGACCAAAATCATTATTTTGATCCCTATTATTATGTACTCTTAATTAATTCTATTTTTTAAATCACTTTTCTCCTGCCTTATAACATGCAGAACTCCACTGTTTATCTTGTTATATCTAAATTAGCAGCATCCCCGAGCAGGTGTTATGTTTGGAAAGCATCATTTTGTAAGCAATTAGAGAATTGTATGTAAAAACATAATTTGTCTGAGGAAAAGAAAGCTCTTTGGTGTGATTAAGTACCATTTAAAAAATTTGTGTTAAGAAATGGCAAGCAGCTTCCAAACTGGATGAGTCAGGATTGGAAAACATGCTTCCCTGAAGGATCAGCCCAAGCAGCACACTGTCTGTCAGTCTGTAATCAGCTGGTGGAAGCTCGGGTCTGAGTCTCATTTCAAAATCTCCATTCCCAAGAGAATCTGCTCTTGAGGACCTAATTAATTAGAACATGATTATTTCTCCACTAGCTGCACCTTAATAAGAGTGTGTATTTGTGGCACACACACACACATGTTCTTGGGACGCTCTCCCTGGATCAGGATGAAGAAGACTGTGATAAGAAGCATGAGCTGACATGGAATGCACAAGCAAAGGTGGACAGACACCCCCTGATTTTTAGCTGAAACTCTACAGATGCTAAAAATGAGCCCATGTAGAGATATATTTCTTCCAGTAAATTTTACCTAGAGTTTCCCTGGAGATTAAAAACATCCTCAACATGATAATACCCAAAAGGGTAAGAGATAAAGCCTTTCAGAGTGTTGCAGGCACCCAATACCAACCTATGGATTTATGTTTTGGACTATAGATCCAGTGTCAAACTCTTCAGGAATATGTGAAGGACCTTGTAAAACTCCTGCACTCCACAGCACTCCTGTGAGAATTAGTGGAATTATCCTCATTTTACTACCAGACAAACCATTGTGAAAGAGATGTAAGTAAGAAGCATTCTCTCTGCCTGATTTTGGATGTCCACTGCTTTCCACACGAAGGAAAACACCCACCTTGAGGGATCTCTCCTGCCAAATGGACACATTTTAACATGAAGTACAATGAGATAGGAGATATTTTTATTCCTGTTTCTGGCACTAAGTATTGTAACATCACAGGCTCTGCGGAAAATTGCCACTGAAATTAGACCCTTGGGGCCCCAAGTGCTTGAAACTGCTTACCAAGAATCCTACACCAAAGAAGCAGTAAAAGCAGAATAGTTGATTTTTTCCACCCCAGTTTTTATTGTCTGTTAGGCATGCTGGTGTACTTGTAACAATCTTCTTAATAGCAGAGCCTGAAACTTCCATCAGGGCTGAAGCTTCCCTCTCTCTCAAGTCAGAAATCTGTTAGGCTAGTGATTGCTACAGCTAGCAATAGTGACAATGGCATAGCTATCAAAAAACGTGGCTACAGCTTGACCATAACCATAGCAGTAGAATGTAGTCTTGCATTAGCAGACTGCCTACCCAACCAACACAGCTCAGCCTAGGAGAACATCCTCCAAATCAATTTTATTTATGTTCAAGGCATATGATTTAGATCAGTTCTCCCTTCTGTTTACTTGTCTTAGGTACAGGTTGCCTCTCATAGGAAGAGCTGACATGCAAGAAGTGAGGTTTTCCTAGCGGAAAACTATGAGATATTACTTCAGATCCATTTTAAATATGACATTTCAGGATTAAAAGTTCAATATTTGGTACTTTCATTGCATTTTCATTACAGTCTGAGACAGAATATGTTAGTTGGGGTTGTACACTACTGCAGCTGAAGTGCCTTCGGTATCTGACTTTGTTCTTCTGAACTTAGCTTAGGTGTTTTTACTACACCACGCTATACAATGCAAATGTACCCTGATCAGATTCCATAGAAGTTGCTCTGCAAAGATATTCACTGACCCCACTAACAACAGGAACTGCACTTCTTTGCTGAAGGCAAAAATAAACCTATGAATCCTTCTATGACCACCTCACAAGAAAATAAAAATAATGCTGCGGTACCTTAGGAGCAAATTGGTAGACTTGTAAAAGTCTCAGCCATTCACACCTTCTCCCTGCCACCCATCACTTCAACTGGTTTCTGCAACCATGCTACAGCGGTGCTTCAAAGAGTCACCTCAGTATTTGTGCTTGCCATGAAAACAGGCACTGGAAACTGTCATCTGCATGTCTGTCAAGAAGTGTGGGAGACACATGTCTGAAGAATTTATAGCTCTGAATGTTGGCTGGAAAAGCTACTCTCCTACTCTCTCCTTTCACTTTGAATCCCTGATTTTGCCTTGCCTTCACAGATTACAGTGTTGCACATGATGAATAGCATATAGCAAATTAATATTTAAGAATTCAGCACCAAGAGGTAATTACTCAGCTAGCACAGGCTCACATTATTGATGCTTGGCTCCTTACAAGGGTGTTTTTTTTTTGGAGTGCCTATAAACTAAATTAAGACATTTAAAACATTATAGTAATACACATCATTAGTTTTCTGATCTGCATATTTTAGCAATTGTTTATGTTATGGAGCACGAAGAACTGCTTCTTGCAAGTTATTTCTCAGAAAAGCTTGGATTCAATCAGCTGTTTGGAGATTTCTGATAAAGTATCCTCCATGTTACTGCAGGGGGTTGCAGGTAAAAGTAAAAAGTACCTCCTTCATGTCCTCTAAAGATGCACACTGAAACACAAATCTCCAAAGCTCTGGTTTTCCTATCCCCACATTGCCCAGTTCCACCTCTCCCCAGCTCTTTAGAAAGCATCAGAGAATCTCTGTGGGATCTGTTACATGCAGCAAAGTACAAGGACATGGTCCTGAATCAGGAACCTTTAGGCCTTAGCTTTCATCAAAGGCTGATTTGTCCAACTTCAGAATCTGAGCAGACCCAGAGTTTATCTTGCTAGGGCAAGAATGGAAGAAACCCATTACCATACTTCAGTTGATAGAGAAAGCTCAGTAGTATGGTCAAGCATAAGAATTCAGACTTGTTTTCCACTTGATTTTCAGAAACATAAAAGTATGGGTAAGGGTTTGAGGATTCCAGGAAGCAAGAATGGAGTCTTGTTAGACTGGAAGTGTCTATGACACATTCAGTAGCCCGTGTCCAACATGAGTAGATGAGATTGAGCATTGCAGATAAACATCATTGCTATACTGACATAAAAAGTATTGTTTACAATGATAACACATCTTTGTAGAAAAAAATACAAAACAAAACCCTTCATTTTTTTACTTCCTTCCTTCTCTCTCCCAAATTCGAAATCCATCTTTTAAACTGAGCAGTTTTGTCCTGCATTTCTTCACCCATGACATAATAGCTCCAACATTATCAGGGGCCAAAAAAGAAAAAGATTGTCATAGTTTCATAGTTTCATTCAGGGTTGGAAGGGACCACAAGGATCATCTAGTTCCAACCCCACTGCCATGGGCAGGGACACCCCACACTAGATCAGGCTGGACAGAGCCTCATCCAGCCTGCTCTTAAACACCCCCAGGGATGGGGCCTCGACCACCTCCCTGGACAACACATTCCAGGGCTTCACCACTCTCATGGTGAAGAACCTCCTCCTCACATCTAGCCTGAATCTCCCCACCTCCAGCTTCATTCCATTCCCCCTAGTCCTATCACTACCTGAGATCCTGAGAAGTCCCTCCCCAGCCGTCCTGTAGGCCCCCTTCAGATACTGGAAGGCCACAATTAGGTCACTTCAGAGCCTTCTCTTCTCCAGACTGAACAGCCCCAACTCCTTCAGTCTGTCCTCATAGGAGAGGTGCTCCAGCCCTCTGATCATCCTTGTGGCCCTTCTCTGGACACCTTCCAGCACCTCCACATCCCTGTTGTAATAGGGGCTCCAGAACTGGACACAGTACTCCAGGTGGGGTCTCACCAGAGCTGAGTAGAGGGGGAGGATCACCTCCCTCGACCTGCTGGCCACACTTCTCCTGATGCAGCCCAGGATCCGATTGGCTTTGCGGGCTGCAAGTGCACACTGAGAGCTCATGTTGAGCTTTTTGTCCACCAGAACCCCCAAGTCTCTCTCCTCAGGGCTACCCTCCAGCCAGTCACTGCCCAGCCTGTATTTGTGCCTGGGATTGCCTTGACCCAGATGCAGGAGCCTGCACTTGCTCTTATTGAACTTCATGAGGTTGGCTTGTGCCCACCTCTCCAGCCTGTCAAGGTCCCTCTGGATGGCCTCCCTTCCCTCCAGCGTGTCTGCTGCACCACACAGCTTGGTGTCATCAGCAAACTTGCTGAGGGTGCACTCAATGCCACTGTCCATGTCACCCACAAAGATGTTGAACAAGACAGGTCCCAGGACTGATCCCTGAGGGACTCCGCTTGTCCCTGGCCTCCACTGGGACATGGAGCCATTGACAGCCACTCTTTGGGTGCGGCCATCAAGCCAGTTCCTTATCCATCTAGTGGTCCACCCATCAAACCCATGTGTCACCACATAAAGACATTCAGGAATAGAGAACTTAAAAGTGTGACAGATATATAGGATAAATCCCTGAAGTACTTGCACCATACAAGAGATTTCTACCAATTTTTGTGGAAGGCCACTGACAACTAGGAAAACGTTTGTATTTCCCTGCACGTACCGTTGTACGTTGAACCAAAACCACACAGGCACTGGTCATAGTTAGTTGAGCAAGAGAATTAGGATCCTGAGGGCCTCATGGGGAGTGGTCTTGGGTTACAGCCAGGTAGATTTGGAATCAGATTTGGGTCAATGCCACAAAATGCCCCAAAATAATTATACCAACAATATTTTGCACTGTTAAGCAACAAGGGCATGGTTTAAAATGTATAATGTCCATTCACTTGTAATTGATCCAAATGGGATCTCATTCTTCATAAAACAGGCTTGGAGAAGGGCCTGACAAATTGTCAGCTTTGTGCTGTACCTACATATGTTCCCCAGCATAGAGGGGTATAATCTTAAATTAGTGCATTTTATAACTCGGGCAAAATTAGTCTAGTTCTGTGGCGTAGAACTGAATGGCTGCACTTGGCAAGCATTGGTAAGCACTTAAGGCCTCTCTTTATAGGCAAAATAACAAGAGTCATCAATCCCATATTGTGTTCTTTGCAAAAAAAAAACCCACCAAAACAACAAAAATTCTGGAATTGGAAATAACCATTTGTGAAGTAACCCTGCATTAAACAAAAGGCTTTAAACGGCCTTGTAAAATCTTATCTGAATAGCTGTGCAGCCAATAATTCAGCACAACTCTCTGCATCAGCTATTAGACCTCACCCAGGCTATCAGTTTACCGAGTGCTGGTTTATTCTGTCTCCTGAGGTTTAACTGAGAAAGTTTCTGTTGTCATGGTAGTTTCATAATTACATGTTATGATCAAGAGGGAAACTAATACTACTAACTTAGCCACCTACACATGACAGTGGTGCTCAAACAAAAAGGTAACAGACCTGTGCGTCCGTTTGGTGTTAAAAGGGGAGAGGCGCGTTCAGCGGGGAGAGGCGCAGGGGCTGCAGGACAGACTGGTGTATAACAGAGCCATCTACTGGAAAACCGCTGCTGGGTGCTCCTCTCCGCATCCCTCACCTGCCTGCAGGCTCCTCAGAATGAACCCCGCGGCATTTACGACCATCTCTTAGTCGCCGTCCTTCCTTGTATGGCAAGGTATAGGCGAATAATACACCTCTGGGTTTAGCTGCCACCTATCTAAGTACAGAAAAGAGTAAGAAATCCCTGTGTTTCATCTGTGTTTCCAGAGGAATGAGGTCCCTTGTCGTTTGTGAGCTTGTGGTTCCTTCTGTACATGTCCTGCCGCTGGCCACACTCCAGTGAAGTTTAAGAAAAGGAAGTCAGAGCAGGATTTGTTGTGTTGCAAAACTGTCACTTGTTTCTGCGGGGAAATGGGAAAGTTTATCTTGCTTTTACAATGCACTGAAACATTTTTCACAATGGTTTGGTTCAACAACGCTGAGAATCATTCTTCCTGCTTTGTTATGAGAAATACTGAGTAATCTCTGCTGCTTCTTTTTTCTGCCCTTCCTGTTTGTTTTGTTTTCTGGGGTTCTCCTCTTTTCTTTTTGAAAATTGTCTATCCAGACGAGGCTTTGTCTGGGTACCACGGGATGCTTTGTCTGGGTACCACGGGGTACTTTGTCCCCAGCAACAATTACATTTCCTGTAGTAATTTTAAATGAGGTCTTACTATAAGAGAGTTATGGTCAGCCTCCATTTCAAAGACAGTCAGAGAGTTGCACTTGTCTCTGTCTTAATCAAGGTGCTTGCCTATAATCAAGGTGCATGCCTATAATGAAAGTGATTACTTTTCATGTCCTGTAAAATGACTTAGACACTAACTGAACAAATACTCTCTAATCTACCTTTATATATATATTAAAAATATTAGAATAAACCTTTATTAGAATAAACCAAACCAGGTTGGAAGAGACCTTCAAGATCATCGTGTCCAACCCATCAACCAATCCAACCCACCCAAACAGCTAACCCATGGCACCAAGCACCCCAGCAAGTCTCCTTCTGAACACCTTCAATGACGGCGACTCCACCACCTCCCCGGGCAGCCCATTCCAATGGGCAATCACTCTTTCTGTATAGAACTTCTTCCTAACATCCAACCTGAACCTCCCCTGGTGCAGCCTGAGACTGTGTCCTCTTGTTCTGGTACTGGGTGCCTGGGAGAAAAGACCATCATCTGCCTGTCTACAACCTCCCTTCAGGTACTTGTAGAGAGCAATAAGGTCACCCCTGAATGTCCTCTTCTCCAGGCTGAGCAACCCCAGCTCCCTCAGCCTCTCCTCATAGGGCTTGTGTTCCAAACCCCTCACTAACTTTGTTGCTCTTCTCTGGACTCGTTCCAGCAAGTCAACATCCTTCCTAAACTGAGGGGCCCAGAACTGGGCACAGTACTCGAGGTGTGGCCTAACCAGTGCAGTGTACAGGGGCAGAATGACCTCCCTGCTCCTGCTGGCCACACTGTTCCTGATGCAGGTCAGGATGCCATTGGCCCTCTTGGCTGCCTGGGCACACTGCAGGCTCATGTTCAGCCTACCATCGACCAGTACCCCCAGGTCCCTCTCTGCCTGGCCGCTCTCCAGCCACTCTGACCCCAGTCTGTAGCACTGCATGGGGTTGTTGTTATATTGTATATAATTTTTAATATATCTATTAATTTATATTTGGAGGAAAGCAAACACCACTCCGGCCTTCAAAAAGGGCAAGAAGGAGGACCTGGGTAACTATAGACTGGCCAGCCTCACCTCCATCCCTGGAAAGGTGATGGAGCATCTTATTCTCAGCACTATCTGTAAGCATATCAAGGATATTAGAAGGTTTTTATCAACACAAACAGGGGAAAAAATGTGGAAGTTTCTCTAGAGGAAACACAAATAATTATGTTCACTAGGAAACTGTTGTTGGACTCCACACTGACCATATGGACTTTGTGGGAGAGCACAAGTCCAAAAGCCAGACTGGCACAAGCCCAGAGACTGAACTGATAATCCTGGTTTACAGCTCAAATGACATCAAAACAAAGGAACACACACTATCAGTGAGAAGTTAATCTGTTCTCTCTTTCTTTGAAGATGCATCTTCAGAACAGTGTATCGCATTGCAACTGTACATACAAATCTCCTGGCAGCTACCAATTGCCTGGAAAAGGTGGTTGTCAATTAGTGCGTTGCCAACTCAAAAGGGTCAGATTCAAGAGGAAATAAGCAAATTAAACAACTATCTGTCTTACCAAACCTTTATGTGTTATCTTCTGCTTGAGGATTGTAGGCAGGACAGCCCTGTTATCAGATTTGCTCATAGGTCTTTGAGTAGCCATGAGAGTGTGACAGTCAAATGGGTTGAAAACCAAAAGAACTAGGCTGAAGTCTTAATTGCAGAAGTGGAACAAGATTTTCTGTGATGGCAGCCTGTCATTTGAGAAGTGGTAAGTGCTCTCTCACAGCATTTAGAAAGGGGGGGGTTACACTGCTGAGTATGGCTGACTAGCAAGTTTAAAGAAATAGTAGCTATAGGTTGCTGTCTTCCCTCCCCTGAAGCAATGCTTCCCCCCTGCTTTTTTGTCCTTCCTCAGCTTGTTCTTCCCACAGATGATGTAGTTAGAGAAAAGCTGTCAAAGTTTCTAAAAGAAAAAGTCTTTCTTTCAACCAAATCATTTAATCTTGAAAACAAAAAGAAAGCATCCTCACTTTTGCTTCATGGAAGATTTTTCGTAAAACCATTTTACAAGCATTTAAAAAAAGGTATTTTATCTTTTTTTTCCCTTCCCTTAAATCCAGAAATCATGATGAGCTTGTAATTAACCACAGTTTGTAGGGGATTTGTGAAACTATTATGCTGTACTATAAGGACACACACTTTATCAAGGCTTGAGCAGGGTCTAATTAATAGAGATCGCATGCAGCCTATTAATTAACTCAACATGGTAATCAAACACCCAGAAATACTGCTTAACTAACCTCTGGTGTACCCAAGGGCAGTGCATTTCCTGAAGATGTGGCATGCCATATTGCTGCATGGAATACAACAGTGTTACCTCTGAGGGTGGGGTACTTGGGGGTTAATTTGACAGAAACCACACAATAGCAAAGAATGTCTCTTTATGTGAATTTAAGTGCCCATGTAAAATACTGAATTAGCCTTAATGGAACATTAAAGATTTCCTGGGCAGTAACCTCTGCCTACTTGACTTCTTGCTCTAATTATTCCCAACCATCTCCCTATACTCCTGTCATGCCCTTGCAGCAGGGATTAGGGCAGTTCCCCAGTGATTCATGTCACAGCTCCACAAACAGCTGCTGCTACTAAATGGGCAGCATGGAATGAGAAACCACAGGTAGAGAGAGGGCTTGTTCATGCCAGCACTCAATGTTTCTTTCTGTTGGAGCCTAAAAATTAGGTACCTGTTTAGAACACCTCTGGTAATATGTAGTAATATAGAATAGAATAGAATAAACCAGGTTGGAAGAGACCTTCAAGATCATCGCGTCCAACCTATCATCCAACACCACCTAATCAACTAACCCATGTAACCAAGCACCCTGTCAAGTCTCCTCCTGAATACCTCCAGTGACGGCAACTCCACCACCTCCCCGGGCAGTCCATTCCAATGGGCAATCACTCTCTCTGTGTAAAACTTCCTCCTGACCTCCAGCCTGAACTTCCCCTGGCGCAGCCTGAGACTGTGTCCTCTTGTTCTGGTGCTGGCTGCCTGGGAGAAGAGACCAACCTCTGCCTGTTTACATCCCCCCTTCAGGTAGTTGTAGAGAGCAATAAGGTCACCCTTGAGTCTCCTCCTCTCCAGGCTAAGCAGCCCCAGCTCCCTCAGTCTCTCCTCATAGGGCTTGTGTTCCAAGCCCCTCACCAACTTTGTTGCCCTTCTCTGGACTCGTTCCAGCAAGTCAACATCCTTCCTAAACTGAGGGGAAGTTCTGTTCCAGAAGTTCTGTTCCAGAGGTTCTGTTAGCCCACCTATCTCAGAAACTTATCTTAGGATGGCCACCTTTAGAGAGGCTTAATTCTGTCCATCAGACTAGAGAGAGAACATATATTCCTAAATTAGACCAGATTTGCCTCATACGTGGGAAAATTAAATGATATAAATTCCTGCTGGAGTACATAAATGTAACTCAACAGTGGCCACCTAGTAATCAAGAGGAGCTATCATTATCTTCGTGGAAATTAGAGAAAGGACCCATTCCATGTTAATATTTAGGTCATCAATTTGTTGCCAAGTCCCTTGAATCTCCTTTGTCCCCGTGGCATATTGCTGTTTCGTTAGTGCTGTATTTGAGTAAGCCATCAATTAAAGAAAGCCAACACACCCCTGTTGCATAGGATCCCTTACACTGGATGAAGGGCACCAGAAAGTCAGAAGAAAACAAAAATAAGTGAGCTAAAGCACTTTCCCCTGCTGTGATTCAATGTACTTACATTACTAAGCAAATCAAATAGTAATAAAGCATTGTTCTCTGACATGAAATCACCACTCTATAACTCTGCTTCCAGTCCTTTGTGGTGCTAGGAGACAGTGAATGCTATCTTTGCGGGCTCTGATCTCATTCAGCCTCATGGAATTTTTATACCAGAAGGGAATACTACGTTTATCTGTTTGACTTTCAGTATAACCCAGGTCAAAACATGTCACTTGGTAACTCCTATATCTTGATCGTATTTTGTGGTAGGAGTTAGGACAGATTTTTAGAAAGATAATAAAATGAAATAATGAAAACTCTTCTATAGCTCTCTGCAAATCATCCCAATGCTTGGTTCCTTGCTGTGTGAAATTTTAGCACCTGAAGTCTGACCTGAATTGCTGCTGGCTCCAGCTGTCTGCCACTTGGTCTCATCCTGGTTTCAGTTGCTAAATTATATTTTGGCTCAAAGTCAACACAGGTCAGATACTCTTCCACTGACCTACAGGACATGATCTTCAGTTCAAATAAATCACTACAATTTCAGCAAAGTGAACTGGATCTTATCCTGACTTTGCTTGTTAAAGCAAGGAAATATCTGACGTGCCTCAATGTTCCTTCACAAAGACTTTAATCAAAGTACATCAAAGCCTTCATTTCAGTCAGATTAACACCCTGATTACCTTGACTTTTCCCCATCAGATTCCTGTACAAGTAATCTGAACTCTTTCAAGAGAGAAAGTAGTTGTAGTTTGGCCTTGGGCTGCATCCAAATGCCCACCCAGCCACATTCTCACTCCCTGCCTCAACGGGATGGGGAGGAGAAAATAAGACAGAAATCTCCTTGGTCAGAGTAAAGATAGGGAGATCCCTTACCACTTACTATTACAAGCTAAAGAGAAATTACTTGGGGAAGATTCATTTATTGGCCCCTCCCCAAAAAAAATAATAGTTTTGGACGGAGAGAAAAAGACAAAACTAAGCCCACACCTTCCATCTCCCTTTAGCCCAGGGGCCACCTCCCTCCTTTGCTCCCAGCTTCTCTGCCTTCTCTTCCCAAGCAGCACAAGGTAGGATGAGAAACAGCTTATGGTCAGTACCTAGCTGCTCTTCTCCACAGTTCCTTCCTCCTCCTACTTCTCCCCTGCTCCAGCATGAGTCCTCTCCACAGGCCGCAGCTTCCTTCAGGACAGACTCACCTGCTCCCGTGTGGGGTCCTCTGGGGGTTGCTGGGAATCCCTGCTCCAGCATCTCGGTGTCCTTCTTCCTCCTCCTCCTCCTCAGCCTCTGGGCACACAGTGCTCTCTCAGTTTTGCCCCTCACTTCCAGCAGTGTTTTGTCCCTCACTTCCAGCAGTGTTTTGCCCCTTTCTCCGCTCTGCCTCCACAGAAGCACCACCAGAGACGCTGATGGGCTCAGCTGTGCGCTGTGGTGCAGCAGGTGCAGAACAGTCTAGAACCACTCAGAACCAGCTGCGTCCATCACGGGGCAGCCCTCCTCTCCTCACACAGTCCCTGCAGCCCCACAGAGCACCTGTGTGACAGGACTTCAAAGCAAAGAGGCATAGCTTCCACATGCTGACAAGGTGTTGTTCTGCCAGCACAGCAGCTCTGCCATTAGCACAGCAGTACAATCCCCCTCAGCCTGCTTGTCTACACCGTCACATAAGCCTTCTCCAATGTCATGCTATACTGAGCAGCTGGGCACACGCAATGTCCTCCACACACCCAATTGACTCACTTCTGGTATGCAGCACTTATGGGAGGGCTGCAGCCTAAATTAGGAGCTTAGGTCTTGTAAAGTTGAAGATAGATGTTGGACAACTTAAGAGCCACCACAAAACCCTGACTCCCTGCTGAAATCAACCCTTTGCCCCATTTATGCCAGCAGACCTCTGTTGGAGGTTCTGTGCTGAACTCATGGCGAGCCCCCAGAGGAACTGAAAACTTCCCCCAAGGGTTGATTCCTGATTCAGAGCTCCCATCTGCCAGCTATCTTCGAGACAGTTTGGGAGCCGTTTAATATGTACAACACCGATTTTGTATAGCGATAATTGTTTTTAATCAGAATGTTGTGCAGTACTAAGTCAAACACATTACAGAAGTCTAAATATATTATGTCAACACAGTGACTTTAAATTAAGCAGAGCTAGGCCCAGCTCTAAAGCTCCACGGAAAACCGCGATTCATTAAGAAGGAATGTTGATTTAGTAGTAACTATCTTGCCCCAGAAGAACTGTTATCCCAATAATACTTCTTGGGATGGAACTTGTGGAAAGGAAAAGAGGTTAAGGAAGTGTAGCCCCCTCTATTCACTATGTGATGCAAGGTGCAGTCTTTCTGATGCAGTAGAAGATGCAGCAGCAATATATGGGTGTGGTAGCTACATTCAGTCCTCGTGCTGTCAGTGTTATCTTTTCCATAGCATAGGTAATCGTCATCTTCAGCAATTAAACATCAAGGCACCTTTTCTAAGTGCAACCATGTTACTGGGGGGGAAAGGCAGTCTTTAAAAGCTAGCCAGGAGTTAATTTTGTAGATATATTGCTCTTTTAAAAAATGGTTCACAGAAACATTTTGAAGAGACAATAATAGATTCATTTGTCAAGGGTCCTGATCGATGGAGGTAGTGTCAGAGCAGCAGAGACTCTACCAGCTTAAAAGAATGGTCACCAAGCATCTGCCTTTGCCTCTTCTCCCTGATGTCAAGCAACAGGACTAGAGAAAATGGTTACCAGCTGTGCCAGGGGAGGTTTAAGCTGGATGTTATGAAACATTTCTTCACTGAAAGGGTTATTGAACATTGGAATAGTCTGCCCAGGGCAGTGGTAGAGTCACCATCCCTGGGGGTGTTCAAGAAGCATGTGGACCTGGCATTAAGGGACATGGTTTAGTGTTGACCCTTCAATGCTGGGTCGAGGGTTGGCCTGGATGATCTTTGCAGCCTCTTCCAACCAGGTATATTCTGTGATTCCGTTCCCCTGCCATGAAACAGTTCACTGCTTATACATTCCTGTGCCACTTATTTGAAATCAATTCAAACAGGGTATTAAAAGTTGTAGATACTGTTCAGCCTGCAGAGACCAGACATGGGGTAATGAAAAGGGGATACGGCATGAGTAAACAGCTCCTGTCTCCAGCCCTTCCCTCTTCACAATGCCTTTTGTGGCTTCTTCAGGTGAAAAGTGAGGAAAAGGAAAGGAAACCATTTTCTTCAGCTGGCAGGGGGGAATCAGGAACAAATTGTCATTAAGCACCACTCTAAGTGAATTAAAGTAACTAACCTTAATGTTTGCTTTGGAAGAGACAGAATCCTTTAGTATTTTACAGCTCCTTAAATTTTAAGTGGAGGAACAAGCGAAATCTGCTTGTCCTCAGTTTCATCTTGTTCACCCATTAGACCACAACTGTAACAATGCTGTATTTTAGCCCCCACATCCAAGCCTGCATGAGCCTGAAGCATGTATAATCCATCACAATACAAGCATATTAAATATATCATTTTGATTCCTAAGCATTTTAAAAGCTTTACATTTTCCCCCTTTACAAAACCCTCCCCCAGAAAAATATACAATGCCTTTTTCAATAAAATAGAATAATGGGCATATTCAGACCACATAAATAATGGAAAGCAACAAAGGAAATGTAAAATGGCATCTTAAAAGCAATTTCCAGATATTATGATGTTATACATTCATAAAGTAAAATTTCTCTTGGGTTGTGGAGCCAAAGCCTAATGATATAGGTGTCTGAAAGACATAGACCTACTAGAATGGAAAATTGTGTAGCTTGGCTCTAGACCAGAATTTTCACCTGTGATTAGCACTAATCTCCCAGAGCCAGCATCTCCATGGAAGAACTCTCCCTAACTTTTCTCATACTTCCCACAGAGAACCTGATGATCCAAAAAGCCTAATGTAGTAATAAATTCCGTGGCACCCTTCATATAATGCTCTTTTTTCCACATGCCATATGCCCAAGGTGTCATTGCTCCCACCATAAGAGCACTGGGCAGTGAAGGACAAGAGTACACTTTAGCAAAACACGCACACACTGAGAGACAATCAGTGGCTGCGACATAAAGCTAACCACGTTACAGAAATGAACTTCCTTTAAGCCCAAGAGCGTGTCTCCTTGCATAGTAATTTGCAGCAAGACCATTCAGCATCATTATGGTTATGGTACATTTTCACTGAACTAGCTATATTTTTAAAGGGGAAAAAAAAAAGAAAACTAACCAAAACCAGAGCTCCAAACAGTGTGAAAGGAGCTGACTCTCCATCACATTTACTCTCTGCAGAGGGAATCTTAATGGTTGGACTCAATGACCTTAACCAAAACAATATATGATTCTGTGCATGAGAGAGAGACAAAAGAGAGTATATACCCCACAGAGTTGCTCTCCCAAACCACTTCTGGGCAGTGAAAGGCACAGTTTTAGCAAGGCAGTGGGTCCTGCCTGATGTACCACAGTTAAGTTTTCAGAGAGGGCTGTGGTTCATCAGGCAGAGAGCACTGTGAGCCCAACATCCTCTGTGTTCTCCTGCACAGAGCTGTGAAATCCAGCACACAAACCCCATTTCTCTCTGTGTCAGACCTTCCAGACCAGTAATCAAAAACCAGACTAGATTTGCCTGTTGTGTGACAACTGTTCAATATGCAGAGCTGGAGCTGTTAAAGGCTACTCATCATCATGTTCTCCCTATCCTCTGTGATCTTTTGCAGTCTCTTTCTCTCACAGGCTCATATTTTTGGATGCAACCCAAGGTGCACTGTGTTGAGGCTTGTGCTATTTTGAACAGTGAAGTAGAACCACCCACCACCCTGGCTAAAATTCAGATTAATTAGAACCCCTCCAGCCTCTTCTTTCTGATGATTAAAGGCTCGAGCTAGCCTGTAGAGATGACACCTGTCAGCATGAGTTATGGAAATACATTAACCACACATTTAGTGGGGGCTGAATTGTTTTTTAACTAAAGGAACCATTCTGTTTAATTCAAGCAGTGTTAAGTATCACCAGCATAATTCTTCAGCATATGAAGTTATTACAAAGATGTAACCCATTTTGAAAAAGGAAGACAGCAAGTCCAAATTAAACTGGCAGATTCAGAAATTTAAATTCACTGGCACTACACTTAGATAAAAAAAAAAACCACACACACCTTAATTCTGTTTTAAAGGCTCATTTTCCACAAAAGGCTGAGCTCTTTAAGTTAAAGTGAATAAATACCTAATGAGCCATTAGAGTCTATAAGACTGTATGGCCTCCAGGCACCGGTACCTGGCTTCAGCCAATTATAGCTCCATAAGATAAGATGAAGACATCAGGTTGTTATTGGAATATATAAAGGTTGAAGACATTGTTAATAAGTCACTACAGGATGTGATAAAAATTGTTTAAATTGTTTAAAAACTCTCAACGTGTTTTGCTAGACACATTTTTACTGCCAGCTTTTTTTCCCCCCTGTAAAGTCTAATCCTGTCTTTGCACAGCCTTGAGAGCTACACTCTGCAATATTGCATTAATACCAAGAGGTGATTTGTTTCTACATTTCCATGTTTTTAGCACATACTCTAGAGGTTATGAAATATTAATGGTGGCAATTCCTCAACCTTGGCTTAGAGAAGGAAGGAAAAGAAATAAGGAAATACCATTTAAAAGAAGGAGAGGGGAAAAAAAACCCAAACAACCCAAAGCAGCCATCCAAGAGAGGAGTCATAAATAGTGGAAGTTATATTTCCCTTTAAGCTATATCAGTCTTAGGGAAATTATTCATCCATAACTCCTATATATCTGCTCTTAAATTTTTCCAAGCTGAAGAATTCAGCCTATTCATAATTAGAATTTACTACTGCTGACTCTGTTTATTAATCTTTAATTATTTTCCCCCACAGAGCTAAGCATATAAGATTGGACTATACAATCCACATACATAACAAGAAGCATGAAGAATCACCCTGAACACACAGGCACCAGCCCTGCAAAGAGTTGTGGATATGCATGCATTTTTTCCCCACCGGTTTAAGTTTGCCACGGGGAGCTTTAATTTGTCCTCTCATGGATTCAACCTGAAGGCCTACATTCTTCAAGTACCTCAAAAAGAACTTATTTGTCTTCTGTTAAACCCTTCAGTAACATTAAGCCTGCCAAATGGCAGGCCTAGCTAGACTTTCGACTTTCAGAGTGACCATAATATTTTGGCACTTTAAATACTCTCTCTGAGCCTACTTCGCTGGATCAATCTGTTTCCTCTTGGCTTTGTTTGGAAGACTTTTGGGGCAGATACTACCTTTTTTATTGTCTGTCTATACAACACTTAGTGCAATAGCATCCTCATCCCTCTCCAGGACTCTTTGCTGTTACCAGCTTAACTAACTGATATTAAGGTAGGGTGTCAGGGGGGCTGTTAATGGGACAATTCACAGAGCCCAAGGTTAAGCGTATGAATAAATACATGGAGAATAAGAGCCTGCCTGATGGAGGCTGAAACATTTCATTTGTTAAAGTCACAAAAGCTTTTAACATGCGAAAAATACCTCAGTACAATTTTCTTTATGACTTGCTCTCCCATGACTTAAGTATCAGTTATTTAAAAAATCGTGGTTTGGTCCTAAGAACTACCACATAAAAGCCATAGACCATAGTATATTTTTACAAGCATATTATAAACCTTCCAGACTGATCAAGGTTTCTGACAGACACATTTACACATTTTCATCCCCCTGCTTTCTCATATAAATGTACTGAAGGTTAAAAGCACACAACATTGCTAGCAGAGCCTTATTTCCCAGCAGCACAACTTGCATAAAGACTTACATCCATGCCCTCAACTGGGAGCACCTCACCTTACCCCCTCTTGTGCCTCGAGCAGAGCTTCAGGCCAGTGCTCCTGAAGTATCACCTATGACTAATTCAGTTTCCCACTGTCATAGTTCTTTTCTGTTTTGACCCAAAGTCACCAAAGAGGAATAATCACTCCACTAAGGTACAGGAGCAGATCCTGAGCTTGAGCAAGCTGTTGTAATTTAAGTGACATCAAAAGAAGTAAGACATATTATGTCACTCTAGGGGCTAGCCCGTGGGTCCTGAGGACAAACCAGCACAATTGTTGCACCAAATCATATAACTCTGCCTCGATGTTGCAGCATGAAATCTTGTTATTTATTTCTCATACATGTCTTCCTCCCCAGTTCTGCAAAAGGTGCCTAACTCTAAATTTACTCAAGCTTGCAGAATCTGGACTATCACAGTACAATAGCAATTCCAGGTCCCTGCAAGAGAGAACATTTTACTGCTCAGAGCTGCATCTTGCCAAGGAATACATGTGTGTCAATGCCACTGGTGGGAATTTAATGAAGCACTTCAGGAAGCATGCTGCTCTTCATGGCTGTGCAAATGAAGGCCTTGATAGCACATCCTTGGAAAATACAGTGCCAATATTCATCCTATAAGATGGCTTCATTGATTTGAATCTCTTGATTTTATACCTACCCCTCTCATTAATATCTTGTGACCTGAGCTCCTGACTTCACAGTGGGGTTTTGTGACACTGCAGGCTTTCCTCATGGAAAGACATAGTTAAAGTCACACAATAAAGCAGATAGGGAAAGTGACTGTGTGAAAAATATATTCTAAAGTACAGCAATCATATCTCAGATTAAAAAGAGAGGCTGAAAATTGGGGCATTTGACTACTTTCAAATGACTTTTGCATGAACACTGCCTTTTTGTGTGCTAAAGATTGCTCAGAGCAGCTGCAAATTAAATATTTCAGGTATTATTGATAAAGGGGAGCCAACACCTTAATGGCACTTGGAGTCATGACTATGTAATGCAATCTCCTTGAGATTATTTTCTTCTTGCTTGATTGTATCTTGTGGTTATTTCTTTGCATTTTATTTACTGTTACCATTGTATTTTATAAACATACTCTTAGCTAGAGGCCAAGAACACAGTACCAAATCTTCTCTGAGCAGCTGTGTGCTTGTTGACCTAAGACATACTGTTTTATACGTCCCAGAGTATATTGAATATGTATAGATGATGAGGAAAAAAGTCTGTCTTGGGTTTGGAACTGAATAGTGGTAGCATGTGTAATTTAAGATGATTACAAGTATTTTTTTTGTAGTTTAAAGGATAGATTACCCATAGGTCATTTGCAAGGTTAAGTAAGATTTTATTATGAATATTTTACAAAGGGTCTATTCTTTGCTTAGAACAAGTAGGACAACATAAGTGGCATTTAATAACAATAGAGTAAAATGCATGCTTAATTTTCCCAAAGAAAAGCAAGACAGTTTGTTTGTTGGTTTGTTTGTTTGTTTGCAGCTATGAGAAGAAATTCACAAGCCTGCAAATGTAACAGTAATCTCATATAGTGTAAACCACAACTGCACCACCATCAGCAGAATGTAATGTGAGAACTACCTGGAAAGCCAAACTGAGCTGGCTAGGCAAAACTTCCCCATCTGGAAGGGAAGCCAAAAGCAAATAAATACATAACTATCTCTACGAAACACTGTGCTGCAGATGAAGACCTCAAATTCTCATGCTTAAAATCTGCTGGGGCTAAACCACCTCCACCTAGAATGACAGAGTAAAACTCCTCTGTCTTTCATCAGTCTCCAGCTTTAGCAGATTAATCCACACTTCATGATACTGCTTCACTTTTAGCTTAATGACAATGTTTTGAAGTTATGTAGCAGCTTCCATCCCAAGATGACAGTGTACCATCAAGCGGCATTTATGTGAGAACAGAATGCTGCCCATTTTGCAGAGCAGCCAAGAGAGATTAAATTACCTCTGAAAAATTACTCAGCAAATATTAGCCAGAAAGAATTGAGGAAATAAACACCCCCACACCAACCTGTGCCTGTAAGCCAAAGAAATCAGTAGTCATCATTCCCATGCTTATGCTCCTAAAACTGCATTTCATTCTTTAATATGTCCATGAAATGGGAGCTCCTGTTTGCTGGATGAAATGCCCAAGCAGCAGTTCGGTGTTTATAGTGATTCTGTAGAAGTGAGCCTTTAAGAATACCATGGGAAGAAAGGTCTTCAGTTATTTGTGGCATAATCAGGAATGCCTGTCCCCAAATCCATTACCACTGTCAAGCAAGCAGCTGTAAGTTTTCAAAGACCCAAAGGAATAGAAAAGAAAATGACAACAGATTTAATCTCTTCAGATCTGAAGAGACACTGAAAAAGACTTCTTAAGCCAACATTTTGATGTGTTATTTCCATTTTGCTGTGGGTTTTTTTTTTTTCCTCCTTTTAAGACCCTTGAGAGAGCTTTCAAAGGATAATTTATATTGCTTGAAACCCTGTTTTCTTTAAGATACATAACCATTGGCCACTGTGTTTTGATGTTTACCGGATTGGGCAACAGGGAAGCCTAGATCTCAGCAGCAGGGTGGAATGGTTTGAGTGCCTAGAAGCAGATAAAGTCCAGCGAGGTGTTACCTGTGCCACTGACACAGAGCACAAAAGATCAGTCTTGCATATGAGTGTCACTTTAGCCTTGAATGAGGATGAATTGTGTTCTGTGACTTTATTACTCACCTGGAGGCGCTCCCCAAGGGCTAAGAAGGACAGGGTAGCCTGCATTGTCACTCTGTCCCTCCAACCTTCCCTTCAGGTGGACACAGACTGTCTGCACAGATGAGGTTCCAGCAATTAGCATCTTGACAGTGCAGATTTAAGATTCTCTAATCACCTTTTTCCTGCCCTTAATTAATGAGACTCCTCACTTGACAAAAAGATTTGGCCCTACAGACCAAAAAACCAACACTAGATTTTCATACCATCTACACTTACAGATGTCTCTCTTTCTAACTCATGAACTAATGAAGAAAAGAGGGTCACAAAGATAGAGCTGAGGACATTCTTTTGTACTTGGATTTGCTAAATTTGCTCAGATATGACAAAAGAATCTGCCCATCCAGCCATTTTTTCCAAATCTGTTTCAAGTAGAACCATCTCAGAAAGACTGAAAATAATATCATCATTTAACTTAGCATCCATCAAATGCAATCCACTTAGGGCTGTGCAATGTTTCAAAAGCTTTAAATAGACTGAACATTCCTTCTTTGGGAGTTAAATATTACAGCCATCCTACAAAAAGGTACATTGAGACATGCAGGGATTAAGACTAACAAGATGCTGAATTCTGTGGCTCAGCTGGTCTGCTTTTCAGGGATACTCAGAAAACCACCTCTCTTCTTATTCCTGTTTGAGTTGTAGTCTCTCACTACTTTTGCTTACCAATCTGTTTGTTAAACTGCACATCTCCAACTGGTTACTGGTGACTGAAGTTAACCCAGGATGGAAGTGGGAGGCTTCAGACCTGAATCTGATTTGGTTCCTAAAATAACATCACAAAAAGGTCTGGGAGGCCCTCTGAACTTAAAATAAATAAGCCAAGGAGAAAAATGAATACACTTACATTAAATATGGCAACAATAAATAAAAGAACAGACAATTTGTTACATGCTCTGGATTCTGGAGGAAAGCAGTACTCCCATTATTCCTTATTATTGCTCCAGAAAATAAATTCACAGTCAAAGCAAAAAATGAAGATAGTAATGACTTTTCACTCATCAATCATTCTCCAGGGATGAATAGAATAAACCAGGTTGGAAGAGACCTTCAAGATCATCGTGTCCAACCCATCAACCAATCCAACCCACCTAAACAACTAAACCATGGCACCAAGCACCCCATCAAGTCTCCTCCTGAACACCTCCAGTGATGGTGACTCCACCACCTCCCTGGGCAGCCCATTCCAATGGGCAATCACTCTTTCTGTATAGAACTTCTTCCTAACATCCAGCCTAAACCTCCCCTGGCACAGCCTGAGACTGTGTCATCTTGTTCTGGTGCTGGCTGCCTGGGAGAAGAGGCCATCATCTGCCTGTCTACAACCTCCCTTCAGGTAGTTGTAGAGAGCAATAAGGTCACACCTGAGTCTCCTATTCTCCAGGCTAAGCAACCCCAGCTCCCTCATAGGGCTTGTGTTCTGAACCCCTCCCCAACTTTGTTGCCCTTCTCTGGACACTTTCCAGTAAGTCAATATCCTTCCTAAACTGAGGCGCCCAGAACTGGACACAGTACTCAAGGTGTGCAGTGCAGCATACAAGGGGAGAATGACCTCCCTGCTCCTGCTGGCCACAGTGTTCCTGATGCAGGCCAGGATGCCATTGGCCCTCCTGGCTGCCTGGGCACACTGCAGGCTCATGTTCAGCCTACCATCAACCAGCACTCCCAGGTCCCTCTCTGCCTGGCTGCTCTCCAGCCACTCTGACCCCAGCCTGTAGCACTGCATGGGGTTGTTGTGGCCAATGTGCAGCACCTGGCACTTGGATGTGTTAAATCTCATGCCCTTGGATTCTGCCCATCTGACCAGCCTGTTGAGGTCCCTCTGCAAAGCCTCTCTACCCTCCAGCAGATCAACTCCTGCCCCCAGCTTGGTGTCGTCAGCAAATTTACTGATGATGGACTCAACGCCCTCATCCATATCATCAATAAAGTTGTAAAAGAGCATGAGTTACAAAGGAAAAAAAAAAAAAGTTGGCCAGAAGAAGAGAGAAAGCAAGCATTATCTGTGTTTATATATTTACTGAGACAATTGCACCCACATTTATGCAGCCATAGAAAAACCATTAGGCAGCACTTTTTTATGGTCCAGAATTTTGTCCTAATATATGAATGAATGAACTCTTTAGTCAAGAAGTAGTAAGTTAATGTAAGTGCTATGGCTAAAAGTGCAGCAAGCAACAACAAGAGTTTCCAGTATGAGGTAATCTCTTTCCAGAGTCTGAGCTTCTGCCATCTGTGAGCCAGGTGTTCACAACAGGGTTAATTCCTGGAGTGACTGCACATGCTCTGTGTATGGCTTTCTCTTCCCAGGAGTTTATCATTCCCATGCACAGTTTAAGGAAAATATCCATGTAACCAGATTATCTGTTGCTTGTATCTTATCTAGGGGAAGCTGAACACCAAGGCTTTCTAAACATCTGCTGGTTCACAGAGGCCCTGTAACACTAACTCCTATTATTTCTGTAATATGCCTATGAAATAGGCTGAGGTCTCCAAGAAAAGCAAGCAGATGGGAAGACAGACAGCAGTGAAGAGGTGTGCCATAATTAGAATATGAGAAGTTTTCAAACAGAGTGGTAAGGGAGGGAGTGCAATTAGAAAAGATTACAAAGAATTGAATTTAAAAGTAGTTCAGCAGAATCAGAGAGTGGGAAGCCAAGAACGATGGCAGCATTTGGGTTGACAGTAGGTGTGAGATCAAGGGTAATACTACATGAAGTGAAGCATTATACACCAAAGTAGGCACTGAAATGCACATAATAAGCAAGAACATGTGGAGTGAGGACACTATGCAGGGAGCAGAAGAACTAAAACCCCAACAGAAGCCAGTGCAAAATGAGGCTGCCATTTAATAAGTTTGCACCAGCTGTTCAGTGGAGGATGGAGGGATTATATTTGTTATTTTGTAAGCTAAATTGGCAAACCAAACCTTAGACTCTTTGGGTATGTTTGTCCACAGCAAACAAGGACAGTAGTAGATCTTTTGCAGAGGCACTGAAAATGAGCAAAATGCCGCCTTCTCCTTCAGAAGGTGTTTTAAAAAGGTGTGGATGAGAGACCTTGGCACCTACCAGTCTGGAACCCTCCCAGTTTGCCAGCAGTCTAATCTTATACTTGGGTGACCAGTGTCAGCATATGTCCAGGTTATGCAGACGATGTGACACACAAACACGAGCTCTTGCTTGAGTACATACACACTGACTCTGGCTTTGTCTCATCTGATCATCTCCCCTTCACAGAGACAAGCAGACATGCATTGCCTGTGTTATAATGGTAGGCTGTGAGCTCTCTCTGATCTGAAACTGTTTGCACACAAGGGTCCAGGCTTGTACCCTGGTTAGCTCATCACAAAAGCTTTTGAGCCTCAACGAATCATTTCATTAGTACACCTGTATGGGCTCCAAAGTGGTGCCCAGCCTGGGGCACAGACAACGGAGGCTGGGTTTGTCTGATATATGACAGAATGCTGATACAACCTGGAGGCCTAATTCATCAGGGTACATCAGTAATTGAGTCAAAAATAGAACCACTCACAGGCTTAAGAAACTTGCAGAGCTTCTTGCACTGGAGCTGATAAAACAGACTCTGAAAGACTCTGTGACAGTGTGTTTAGTCTCACCTAGACCTCTTTTCAGGGGTTTGTTTGGGAAATACCTTGTGTTGAATTATTGATCATATAAATAAACAGAGATGGAGAGACCTGGCATACTTCCAGAGTGAAAATAAAATGAAAAGGAAGGAATTGGTATAGAAAAACCTGAGGTGTGAGGCATAGACATTAGCCATATTAAAGGATATTGAGGTTATTCTGTGACAGAATAACAACATTATGCCTTCTGGCTCCTGGTAATACTTTGGTTAAATCCCTTAAATAGATTGGAAAGGATTACAGATGCTACTGGATGAAAAACCTACAAGCAGGTAGTGTGCATATTTTAGTACACAGAGCTACAGCAAAGTACTGTCATGGTACAGAACTAAGAGGAGATATAGACTGAGTTGGATTCATGGAGGGGAAGTTAAGAAGGAAAAAGAAGCTTTGGAATTTTAAGCTTTACATGCTCCCTCCTGATGATTTCCATACTCAGCTGCTCCCCCTCCCTTTGGACAAATTACAAGATAAATTTCTTCTCTCATAAAACAGTAACCCCAAGCCACTTAAAGAAGGATTGAGAAAACAATCTTCACGCTGCTCTATTTCATATCTTCATGTGTCATAATGTGTTTTTACACCTATTGAGTTATATTGCATCAAGGGTAAGCTTGAAAAAAGTCCTATTGAGTCCAAAAGGCAGCACTGATTTCTCTAAAGGTTCCTCTAATTTTCACTCTTTAGCTGGGATTTTTGCAAACTAAACATGCTACACCCTTCCACATGTCTGTATTCGTAAGAAAGGCTTCAAAATATAACTCAGATCCCTCCTATAATAATCTGTAACAAACATACAAAACCTGAAAATGCACTCATGTCCTCTCCAGAATCTTGGAGATGTGGATGGGTTTACCACAAGGCATTACATGCTGGCATTCAAAAGATATATTTAGGTGGTGGCTCCAGACATTTTTCATTTTCCACTTCAAGCAATATTTGTCAGACCCTCTCATGCTTCTTCAATTGGATTTTGTGCCCATTCAAAATGCACAGCAGCATTCTACCAGGAGAACAATACATCCAGGCAAAACAACACCTTGTTTAAAAATACATAAGTAGAGTTCTTGTTTGAGCACAGACAAAACCAATATTTCAATTCCTCAAGAAAAACTTCAAGGACATCAGAAGATCCAGGGCTGACTGATACTGACCCAGCAGAAGTGAGACCTCTGCTAAGTTTCACCTTAATCAAGTTTTCTCCTGAAATCATCTTTTCCTTACCCTGCTCCATCAATAACTTTGTTCTTAGTTTGGAATTTGCTACATCCAGAAGTTTCTCTACTCTCCAAGAAGCAAAAAAAAAACCAAACACCTGAAGCCTGAGGCACCAAACAAAACTGAAAACACAGTCTCGTTATTCAGGGAGGTAAATGCATCCTGATTAAATACAGCAAAAAATTTCCCAGAAGATGACACTCCATTACTGTTACACAGAAAAGATTTACTGTCTGAGCATTGAATAAGAGAATTACCTAATCTAGGTGTAAGAGTAATAGTAGTACAGCATGTCACAGTGCACAGCAAAACCTGCACGTATGAGACAACTGCAAAGGTGACCACAAAGACTGCATATTGAAACAGCCTACAGACCTCTTTTAAGGGCTTCAGTTAAGACAGCCTTTGTGAGCTTTGGGATAGAACCACAGAGAACCTCACTGGAAAGATGAATATTGGTGTGAATGGAGAGCAAGTGGGACTATCTGAATGTGGAGGCACCACAAAGAGCACACACCAGGTCTCAGCCTGTGTTCATGGCACGCAGACAAGCAGCTCATCAGGTCTCCAAAAGGGTTAAAAGAAGGTATGTTCAAAACCTGCACGTGATGACCAGTCTGAGAGGATCTCAGGAGACACGAGGGGGACTTGACAGTTGGTACCCCCACATACATTTAAAATGTGGTTTTTTAAAGACTGAAAATAAATACATAAAATGTTGTTCTTTTTCTCTGCTTAATTATTCCTCTCCTCCTGTATTCTGGCACAGGTATTTGCTGCACTCCTGATAAAATGCTGCAAGAATATTTCCTACAGGATTTATGAATGAAAATCTGGATTTGGACTTGAGCCCCCTCGGTGATTATGGCTATTTTCCTGCTTTACCTGGATTAGTTGTCCTGCAGATTTTCCCCTCAAAATGCCTTGATGCCTTTTATTAACAAAATATGTGTGTGACCACTTCAGGAAAGTCTGTCACTCACCACACAAGCTTAGGAAATTTGCTTGCTGTGTGCAGACATACCCTAGAGAGAGACAGGTAAATATAATTGTTCTTTTCTTTTTTCCTCCTTTAAAAGGGCAGTTCCCTGGACATTAGCAGTAATAGGCCATAGTTTCACACAAAGACCTCACCTGAGACTGTAGTGCAGGTGTCAGTCACTTGACTGGCAGCGTATGAGGAAAGCTGATTTTTTTTTCTCCCTCACCCCAAAGAAATTTTCATGACAAATCTGTGCTTATGAAGCCAGACACTGGTAGTTAGTCCTCAAAATCAAACATTTTGAAGACAAATGTTGACTCCAGCTACAAGAAAAACTAACAGAATCTAACTTGGAAATACATTCCTGTGAACACACAGGACTTCACAGGCCTTTTTAGTGTGGCACTGAAGCACAGTCGTGAGAAATGTGCCTTTGATAATGGCTCCTGAGGACTTTTGGATCATTCTTAATGTAGCAGCTGCCCTATCTGTGAGATGATGCTGGGATCTAGAAATGAAGTCAGGACCTTCTTTGCATTTGTTCAGATACTCCTAAAAGTGGACAGACCTGTAGATGTGTGAGTACCTAAGCAAAGTATTGGTAACTCCTCAGTGTGTTAGGACCTGGGTGCACACAGACTTCAGAAATCCAGGTGATAATTGACTGGAGAGGAGTAGCAAGCACTTGGGGAAAATCAGTAGCAGCTACACCAGAAGGAATCAATCAGGCAAGGCAAACTTGAATTTGATTATGCACACATGATACTCAGCTTACCTTCAAAAAAGCCCTAGTGGACAGAGACTATCTCTTCTGCTCTATGTGAAGTGAGGATTTGATCCACAGGGACAGGTTTTTCTGAAGACAATAATAAGAGCTTTTACTGCTCCAGCTGTTCTGGTTAAAGAGGTTGTCTTGGCATGCTGCATTGTCTTGGTAGAGGTTGGGACCCCTTCTCATACGACATTTGAGATGCTTTTCTCACGCTGAACATTGGATCAAATAGTTTAAATGCCAGTGAAGTCTTCAGAGCCCTGAAATATGTTTGTGAATATTCCTGTCAGCCCTTGAGCTGGAAAGTCTTAGGAGAAAGTACCTGCATGAAGTCATGAGGAGTATGTGGGTGGGTAGCACCTCGAGAAAAGGGAGTTGGCATGCAAGTTCTTGGGGAATGTCACATTCCATTAAGGGTTAAGGTAATACTTTTAGGTCCAGCTGGAAATATCATTTGAACATGACATTCTGGGATTTCTCTTTTCATTTTTACTGCTCATCTGTATGATCTTGAGACCATGAGAAACAACATATGAATAGGAATAATGGAAATTAATCACTGTTAAAATAAATGCATAATACCCAGGCCCTACTGAAATTAATATCAAAGCACTTTGATAAAAGGGCAGGACTTCACTTACTGGATGTACTCTGGCATAAAGCCAGTGGCAGTAATCAGTGCCAGGGTAGCTACAAATGACTGCTCTGGCAGTGATGGAACACAGGCACTTTCTCCTTTTTAGCTTCCCTATTTCTTTTAATATATGCAAATGATGTGCCTTGCTGGGTCTTTTTTTTGCTTTAGAAACCTCAGTTAACTCCCTGATAACAGAATTTTTCAGTCGTCCTCAGCAGACATTTATTTAATCTTTTGTTTTTTATCTTTTGAGGTAGAAGGAAGAGAGAGCATCAAACAGTGATGGAGAGAGATCAAGAATGGCAAAAAGCAAAGCACAGGAATGAATACTGAAGCTACCTTATTCTTATCTTGTGAACCTGATCAGAAGCAATGGACTAAGATGTAAGGTACAGAAGCATTCAAAGAGAGGTGTTTGTAAACCCCTGAATACATTTGTCAGCTGTGCTGCATTTGTAGATGTATCCTCAGAACTGTTTCAGAACAATGGCCTTTACATATGCCACAACTATGTTTTGAACATATTTTTCAGACATATGCCATTCACTGGTGGTTGTTAAGTGCTCCATCCATAAACCACTATGCTCTTCTATATTGAGGTTTCACTGCGACAGGCATCTGTGTGACAGAGAATAAAGTCCTGGGGATAGCAGCAAATCAAATTAAAGATATCTCCACAGAGCTATCATAGAGGGTTGCATGGCTTGATGGGCTGCATCAAGACTGATAAGCACACAAAGGAAGAGCAAACCTGAGATAAATCAAGATAGACTAAATGAGCAAGCAGACAGACAAATCACTATTGGCTCCATCAACGTCATTAGGAGTTTCAATGTTGACTTCAATAGACCTGATATTTCAGCCGTTTATCTGTGAGCAGGAAGGTTTTAATCCCATAAAAATCAGAGAGATTATCTAATTATTGGTCTTTTCTCACCGTTATAAGCTTGGTTATGGGAAATGATACCCGCTGAAATGCCAATAAATAAGCTCACTCGGGAAAAAACCAAAACCAAACCACAAGAGAAGTGAAACATGCTAGCAGTAAAGACTTTGTTCACTCTCTTTCCTAACATTTATTTACTCCTATAAACCTATAACCACGCTAGAGTTTAGCAGGGGATAAAGAACGACAATGGTGAGATTACTTCAAGGGACAGACCCAAACATGTATTTGGCTCAAACACTGGAATGTTCTCATAAACAACTTTTCTACAAAGTGTTTTCTTTCCTCCTACATTTCTGTTATGTATGCCTCAAAGCCTATCAAATACACACTGCTAGTATATACATGCTGTTAGGGAGAAGAAACACCAAGAGAAGTGTCAACATATTCAATTAATTCCTCTTAATAAATCCCATTACATCAATAACAGCCTAAGCACTGAAGTGTGCATTTCAGAGAAGTGTAAAGTGCTCACATGATGTCTTAATTCAATATATTTTATATCAAACCCCTGCTCTTTAAATACTGCCTTTCTCAGCCACTTGTTTCAGCCTGAATATATTGAACTTCTCAGAATCATTACCTTCTCGAAAAGAAATGGTCAGCCTATGGAGAAGTGAGAACAGCATTTAAAAGCATTCACTCTCACATCAGTCATTCTGTTAATACTCTTTCTCAACTAGCATTTCACAGGCTCCTGATCACACTGTGCAGCTGGAGTCTACAACAACAGCCCTTCTTGGGTTTATGACTTTTCTGACTG
Organism: Melanerpes formicivorus; assembly: GCF_026170545.1. Classification (NCBI taxonomy): domain Eukaryota; kingdom Metazoa; phylum Chordata; class Aves; order Piciformes; family Picidae; genus Melanerpes; species Melanerpes formicivorus. The sequence goes on along the minus strand of NW_027142372.1, from coordinate 12,788,969 downwards.
ATCTTATCTTAATCTGATGCACTATGAAAAACAGAGAAATGCACCTATGTGGCTCCAACTCAGAATACTTGTCATCAAATATAACCTGTGTTTTGCCACAATGGATCTGTCAAGCATCCATGACCACAGGCTGACTGGAAAAAAGCAGGATATAAGCAACAATCTGATGTCTTGGGGGTGCTGGTGGATGAGAAGGTCAACATGAGGCCACCAGTGTGCACTTGCAGCCCACAAAGCAAACCACATCCTGGGCTGCATCAAGAGAAGCACAGCCAGCAGGTTGAGGGAGGTCATTCTCCCCATCTACTCTGCTCTGGTGAGACCCCACCTGGAGCACTGCATCCAGTTCTGGAGCCTCTATTATGAGAAAGATATGGATGTGCTGGAATGTGTCCAGAGAAGGGCCACAAGGATGATCAGAGGGCTGGAGCATCTCTCCTGTGAGGACAGACTGGAAGAGTTGGGGCTGTTCAGTCTGGAGAAGAGAAGGCTCCAAGATGACCTTCTTGTGGCCTTCCAGTACCTTAAGGGGGCCTATAAGAAAACTGGGGAGGGACTTTTTAGGGTGTCAGGGAGTGATAGCACTAGGGGGAATGGAAAAAAAAACCCTAGAAATAGGTAGATTTAGATTGGATGTTAAGAAAGAAATTCTTCACCATGAAGGTGATGAGACACTGGAACAGGTTGCCCAGGGAGCTGGTGGAATTCCCATCCCTGGAGGTTTTTAAGGCCAAACTGGATGTGTCTCTGAGCAACCTGATCTAGTGTGAGGTGTCCCTGACCATGGCAGGGGCACTGGAACTAGATGAGCCTTGAGGTCCCTTCCAACCCTAACATTTCTATGGTTCTCTGTCCTTAATTAGGCTAGTGCAGGAATATTTTAAAAATACTGTACATTTATTTGCCTGTGTCCAAGCCATGTCTCTGTGCAGCTCTTATACTATGATCACTGCTACTGTTGCCAGCAGAAGCCTTAGATATTTCTTTCAGAACAAAGGTACAAACAACAGGTGCAATTTTGCTTATGTTTGTTACCACTACTTCACAGAGACACTTTAACACCTTCCCCCCACAGCACTCTGGTGATGAAATGGGGAGATCAGCTTGTTTAGGAAGATGGAGAAATGTGTCCTGATTTTAAGCCTCTGAATTTCTTTGCTTGTGTGGACTCAGGGCAATAATAATCAGACAGCTAAACTGTAGCATTTAGCTGTTCCCAGCATGGTCTGTTACTTGGAACTCTAGGGTCCGAGCAGGAATTCCCCTACAGCTGTGTATCTGGCATCCAGAGCAGGGTTCAGCACTAGGCACTTCAACTGGATGAAAGCAAACTGTCCCCTGCAATATCTGTTCTGCTCCTGGTCACCAAAGAAAAAAAAAAAAAAAGTGGGGGTGGGAGCACAAAGTAAGGTGGTGCTGTAAGGGGGTCAGTGGGCAGCTGAGAAGCAGAGATCTGATTTCCACTCACAGAGCTGAATTTTACTGGGGCATCTTCTCTGATCTTCTGTAAGATTCTGAAGAATTAGCACTAAGCCCAGCTTTTGCAGGCTCAGCGTTATTTCATTGTTTTTGAGTGTCAAGCTCAGTCCCAATTGGTGAAGTTGTCAAGCAGAGCAGGCTACAGTCAACAAACAAAAGCTCCACTTTGCAGCGATAATGTGCTACAAAAGCATCAACTACAATCAGTGCCAGCCATCTCACGTTGGGCGCTCAGAATTAGTGGGACAGCTCTGTCAGGCATGGCTCTGCAGCAGTTCTCCCACTGCTGCTGCAGCAGGGCTAACATCCCCATCAAGCGTCACAGTGACACGCATCTCATGGCACAACCTGCCACTGTCAGGTGAAACAAAGGCTTGAGTAGTCAGCCATAAATAAAACACGGAGCTTCAGAGTTTGGGTACAAGATCAAAGATCTGCGGTGGAATATACATTTCAAACACAGAACTGTCTGAGGTTTGGTTAGAACTCGAAAGATGATTATTCAAAAATCCAATTAAAACTTTATCCTTTCCCTAAAGGCATCCTCTCAACTTTAAGCTAACTCATTACGAGAGCTTTACTTGCAGCATGTGAACTTTAAAAGCCATCTTGGCAGGAGAATACTCTTTGGAAAGCAAACACACACAACAACAACCTTTATTTAAAAAAAAATAACTAAGGCAAACATATCTTAAATATTCTAACTGCATTTTAAACATTGTTCTGGAACACAAAGCCCCTCTAAGTATATTTTAGGCAGACTGTAGTCACTTAATGATTTCTTCACTATTTGCACAAGTTCCTTTTTGCAAGGAAGTTTTTCCTAGGTCAAAAAAAAAAAAAATAGAACAGAATTAAGGTTGGAAAAGACCTTCAAGGTCATTAAGTCCAACCTATCACCATCTAATCAGCTAAATCATGGCTCCAAGTGCCTCATCCAGTCCCCTCTTAAACACCTCCAGTGGCGGTGACTCCACCACCTCCCTGGGCAGCACATTCCAATGGGCAATCACTTTTTCTGTGAAGAACTTCTTCCTAACATCCAACCTAAACCTCCCCTGGTGCAGTTTGAGACTGTGTCCTCTTGTTCTGTTGGTGGTTGCCTGGGAGAAGAGACCAACCCCCACCTGGCTACAACCTCCCTTCAGTAGTTGTAGACAGCAATGAGGTCTCCCCTGAGCCTCCTCTTCTCCAGGCTAAGCAACTCCAGCTCCCTCAGCCTCTCCTCACAAACTCATGCTTTATGTGTGTGCTTAAGTTTGCCTTGAGGTAAAGGATGAATGTTGATGCCTGGAAGAACTGTGAAGATGTGTGGAACAGAAGGAGCTCCAAAGTGATGCTTTGGAACACCCAACACTGAGGGTCCATCTTACAAGGAGGACTTATTTCCATTTCAGGACCCTTCCCCTTTCTTCTTGTTCACATCTCCCCAAGAGGTAGGCTTCTCAGGGAAATATCTGATGCCTGCAATGTGGGTCACAAGTGTCCACCCTGCCCCACTGGTACCCCGTAAGACCTATAAAACCACCCACAAGTCTTCCTGCTCCCCAAGACCCTACCAATCACATAGCCCTCAGCAACCTCTTTCAACTTAGCACAGACTCACAGACTCATTTTAATTCTCATTCTTCCCCTTTCTCTACCACTCCCCCCCCACCCCCCCAAACACTCCCAAATTCCAGCTGTGGTTAAAATTCAGCAACTCAGTCCAGCCTAATCCCCAGTAATTCTTTTGTGCTTCCTGTTCTTCACAAAAAAAAAGGATCTGTTAATTCAAACAATTGGAGTAAAAATTGGGCTTTGATTGCCATTTCTTAAAAACTGAAGCAGAGTGTCTTGTATTTCCTCAGGATCCTACCGACCCAACGCCTACCTAGGTTACCTCTTCCAGCTACTAGTTGCAGGTGCTGCCTTGAAGACATTACACTTGTTAATTATACCCACAATTAAGACAGGCATTGATAAATGTGATACAGAACACAAAATTGCAATGCAGCCTTCTGCTGTCTCTCAGTAGCTGAGCTAATGCAGTGAGCCAACGCATCCTGCAAGGAGTCACAGCACCTCCAGGAACAGCCACGTGGAAAATGAATGCAGCTCTGTTAAAACCATGAAAACCTGTATTTGCACATGTTCACTCTAGCCTTGGCAGCAGAGAGATCTGGAGTTTGCACTTGTCACTGTGACAAAACAATCAATACAACCCAAATCCCACGCTTCTAAAGTGAACAAATCTCCCACTGACTTCAGCAATGGTAGCACTCCAGCAAGATCAGCAGATTTCAGCATTCAGCAAACCTAAAAGAGAACCTCTGAACCTCAGCTTAAGTAGTCTGCAAAGACATCTGGAGCTGATACCAGGCTTTAATGCTTGTTAGTAAGATGAGGGAAGTTGGCAAAAATGCCACAAAACTGGCAGGAACTGGCCCAAGGTCTTTCCAGTAGAACCTAATGAGTAGGCTGATACTGAATCCAAAACTCATGAACTGTGACAGCTTCAGCGGAGTTTGACAAGTGCTGCATGGACAAACCTCTAGGCAACGCTTATCAGGTGGGTAATGGCTTCCAGGCATCGCCATAATAGACCACTGCTGAAAACAGTGACTGGAAGACAGAACACACGTTAAGCTGTCCTCAGGCTTTCAGCTACAACCTGAGTATAAGGTTTAATAACTTATCCAGCATGTCAGATTACATAGTGCTGTATCTCAACATTCTCCAAGCACTTACTAGTCCTGGTACAGATTGATTTTAAGAATGAGCACACGTGCATTTCTTAGATAAAATGTTTCAACAAGTGAGCTTTTCCTGTACAGTTTCAGCTATACTCAATAAAAACCAAAACTTACCTGACTGCAAAGTGCCTTGAATTTAAAACCCACTTACACTGTGCTTAGTTCCCTAACTGTAAGCATCTAGCTCAGAGGTGACACATCCAGGCAATTCAGCTTGTCTTAGTATCCTGTGCACCATGTAGTTGATGTCTTGATGGAAGATTGATGGCAGCTGCTTGTGCAAGAACACAGACCACCAGACCTGAGTGAGTCCAGGAACAAATCCGAACAGGCTTATGACACAGGACTTCCCTTTAGGTCTATTTATGAGTCCTCTACTGAAGTCATGTATTAAATGGTGACAAACATCTACACAGCATGCCAGTGGTTAGCACGTTTGTTCGAGGATCGTTTGTGGCTTTCACCTCATGAGTGATATTAACACAGTATTTTTCTTCCACTTGATCTTTGTTGTATTTGGAAATGAGCATCTTTGAGATATCTGCTGTTCCATCACACCTGCTGAAAATTCAAATGCTTTTGGAAGCAGTCAAATAGACACGAAGTAATTGTTTATTCCTTATTTTCTGAAGAAAACAAAGCTAAAAAACCCTGAACTGCTCCTGGCATGCTGACTATAACCCTGACCTCTCTCTTTCTAGGGGAGTTTCCTTATCAAGAGGCTGAAGAATCAAATTATCTAACCCTCCTGTTTAATAAACCTTTGCACTCGCTTCCACAAGAAGCCCACAGGAGGCATGTTTTGTAGGTTATGACAGCCAATAACTAAAAGAAACTCTAGTGATAAACGTGGAAAGCTTGGCTGATTCAAGCAGCACTTCCTCCTTCCTTTCAACAGGACTTTGTGATGGCTCAGCACCTGCAAATAAAGTGAATATCCTCCCTTCAGGCGACACTTTGGCCTCTCATTACTCATCCAGGGCACAAGCTACAACATAGGTCTTACTCAACTCCACACAGCTTGTGCAAAGATAGGGCCTACTCCTGTGACAAGAAAAATGCTGTAAATTGATCATAAAATAAGCAGAAGTGACAAAACAACGTAATTTCTATCGATTTGCTTTCAAAAGCAGGATGCAGCTGTGACACTGCGATGCTTTTGTATGCAGCACCTAACGGCACAGCAGCTACCACTGCTTACCGAGGAAGACAGCCACTGAAACCAGCCACCGCTTTTGCTGTCCAGACACACGGCAGCAGAAAGGGTCCTGATGAAGTCAGAGATGGAGGTTGAAGGGCCAGGGTTGCTGGCAAAGCCTACTGACAAAACCTGTGCTTTGAACTAGGCAATCATATCACTGCATCGTGGAGGGGTTTCTATCAGGAGATGCAGTCAGGAGCGTTTCTCTGAGGAACTCTACAACTACCTGAAGGGAGGTTGTAGACAGGCAGATGATGGTCTCTTCTCCCAGGCAATCAGTACCAGAACAAGAGGACACAGTCTCAGGCTGCGCCAGGGGAGGTTCAGGTTGGATGTTAGGAAGAAGTTCTATACAGAGAGAGTGATTGCCCATTGGAATGGGCTGCCTGGGGAGGTGGTGGAGTCGCCATCATTGAAGGTGTTCAAGAGGAGACTTGATGGGGTACTTGGTGCCATGGGTTAGCTGTTTGGGTGGGTTGGATTGGTTGATGGGTTGGACACGATGATCTTGAAGGTCTCTTCCAACCTGGTTTGGTTTATTCTAATAAAGTTTATTCTAATAAAGTTTATTCTATTCTAACTAACACCACTGTAACTTAGGATTGTGTTGTTTGCTACCCATTGCACTGAGTAAGGCAGCAGAGAAAATAAATGATGGTACAAAACAAAATCACACAGGAGCAGAAACTCCAGCACTGTCCATTCCTCTATAGAATTCTTTTCCTGAGAACAGGACAGAAATCTGACCAGACACATAATAAATCAGAAATTACAACAGGATGAAATTGTGTCAAGATGGCTCTCCTGCTGTGGTGACACTGCTATCAGGGAGGGCTGTCAGGTGAAGGAAGGTACATGCTGAAATACACAAGACATGAGCTATTGAGAAAGTTTTTTATTGATTTACAGGTCACGTGCACCTCTTTGCCAAAAAAGCCCTTTATTAACTTTAAAAATGACCAGAAAAAAGATATACTATGATATCTGGAACCTTCCCAATGGATCCCTAAGTAACAGCCTCTCTTAGTCTGCTGTCCTTTACAGAATCATAGAATAATTAGGGCTGGAAAGGACCTGTAAAAGCCATCTGGTCCAATCCCTCTGCAGTAAGCAGAGACATCTTCAACTAGATCAGGTTAGTCAGAGCCCCAAACAACCTGACCTGGAATGCTTTCAGGGATGAGGCACCTATCACCTCTCTGGGCAACAGGGCCAGGGTCTCACCATCCCCAGTGTATATAATTTTTCTTCCATCAAGTCTGATCTCTCTCTTTTGGTTCAAAATCCTCATCCCTTGGTCTATCATAACAGACCCTGATAAAAAGTCTGTCTCCATTGTTCTTACAGACCCCCAGAGGCCACAATAAGGTCTCCTGAAGCCTTCTCTTCTCCAGGTTGAACAACCCCAGCCCTCTCAGCCTTCCATCATAGCAGAAGTGTTCACTGCTATGGAACCCCTCTTGTCTTGCTCACTGCTTGTGAGCAGACAAAACTGCAAATACAGTAGTGCATATCTGCTGCACTGAGACACCCTGATTCTTCACTTCAATGCAAAGCCTTAGCATGCTCCAGCAAAGCAAGAACCTGATGGTATTTTTAATGGGTTTGAAAAAAGAAAATGCCAAGAGGTTTTACATTAAGAGTTCTTGGAGGGTGAAAATTATTGAAATAAATTTGTGGATGACTGTTTTGCTAATATATATTTCTACCTTAGTTCAGCACTTCTTTCCAGGCCCTTTGGTACTGAACTATCTATGGTGGTATCATATCATGACAAAGAAGGGTGAATCCTTTCAGAGACAGAGTTTATAGAGGTTTATTATCAACTGAGTAATGGTATAGCTCAAGGGTTTTCCATTCATGTTACCACTGAGTTGTAACACCCTTTAATATATATCTCTAACCCACTTGTACATAACAGAATGTGCAGTGACTCAATCACAGCCCATCAGGTTTTGAATACACAGTCAAGAGAATCTAGGCATTTGTGTGTCGTACTGAACTGAGTAAATCTGTTTTACAAGGAACATTCTCTTTAATGTAGACACTGCAAAATATCACAGCTCTTGGGAGCTGGGGAACACTTGTCCTTAGTTTTCATAATATTCAATTAAAGCTTGCTATTTTGCTGGAATTGAGACACCAAGGAAAGAACCTGCTCTGAGGCTTGGATTTGCTGAGTCCCCAGGTACGCTGCGCTGTTACTGGCAGTGTCCTCTAAGAAGTAGCGGTAGTTTACCATCAAGCCACATGAAGCGCCAATGCCCCGAGGGCTTGTGTCCCCCATCCAGTTTATCCTCCACATCACAGAGCCATTCTGGAGATGAAAATTTGCTACTGGATTAAGAGCATAGCCACGATGTTTCTCCCCATACAAGTACCAGGCACAGAGTCTCATGAAAGGTGAATGGAGCACTTTAACTAATTTTTCTGACCTCACCCACTCATTGTTATTTAAGAGTTTCTTTAGTGTTTCAGTAGAAGAGTCTCCTGTGATCTCAGAGATTTCTTGCCATTCTGATTCTGTGAAAAGTTTGTTTCTTTCCACTTCTTTTGTTTGTGAGGAGAGGACACCAACAAGCCATTTCGTGAATCCTGGGATAGGTGAAAGAGTCGAAAAAGCTTTTATCTGAGGAAGTTCTTTCTGCAGACAAAAGGAGATAAAAAGAAATTCATGAGTTTTGTGATGATTGACAATGAGAAGTCTGAGTGAAAGAACAACTGATACCCTTTACCTGGTGTCAAGTGAAGACTGAGGATTCTGAGAATTAACTGATATGCACAGAGGATTTAAACACTGACTGAACTGCAGTCCACACACACCAGCTATATAAAAGTAGTTATGTAGTAGCTACCAGCACTACATAGTGGTGTATCAGTTTACAGGCAGAAACAAACAAATACAATCACATGCAATCAAGACATTAGTGTGAAGAGCATCTTTTTTTTCTAAATAAACACACAACTTTAAATATAATTTATTTTTTCACAGGTAATTATCTTTTCTTTGTTAAACCAAGGGCAGTTTTTAATTTCAGTCTCTTGTAACATCATGAAAGGTGAGCCTTCTGGATGGTAATAGAAGGAAGTGTTTCTTGAGGTTTTGAAAGAGATCCTTTTTTTTTCAGGGCCAGCTGCTTTTCATGCTGTTCCCAAACTATGAATTCTCTTGATAAAATAGCAAGGTAAGAAATGCATCCTTGCAGCAAAAAAAATTAATAACAAAAATATTGATCACACAATTCAATACTTGCTTAACTTATCTTGTACATCTACAGTTTAACAGCAAAAGCTGTTAACTATGTCATCATGTAAGCAAACCACCCAAGAGGAAAACTGTGTGTTAGTTCCATAGGACACCAACACAAAAAATGGAGAAGGCTGTTAAACTCACTGCCATCCAGAATTCACAAAAATTGTATCAGGAAACATTGCTGAAGGAGCAGGGGGGGCAAGGAATAGATGAAAGAGAGAGCTGAAGTGAAACAACCACAGTGTTGTGTTAATTACTGTTCATACAGGAAGAAGTGGTAAGAACCAAGACATTTATCAACATTACAGAAGCATCTTAATGTCAACAGAAAATTGTCTTTAAATGACTACAAAATGCACTTTTCTACCTTGAGTATAACCATTAAAAAGTCATCACTGCTCAGATGCCACCTTACCCTAGCAAACACTAATGGAAGGCGTGCTGCTAGGTTGCCTGAACTGCACCTGTGCTATTGCCTCCTTGGGCACCACCGTGCTCCACACAGCGCTGCCACCTGCAGTCTCTTTTGCGAGGATGCAGAAGGAATGCAAGCCTGGCATACCTCCCTTGCAGGCTGCAGCCAAGTACCACCTCTGCTAACTTCCATGACTGGAGTAATGTTCTGTGGTTATTTACATCTTTTTCCTTCACAAATAGCTCACTGCTGTTCTGCTGGCTCCTGGCACTACAATGAAGCAGCCAGCTCAAATCTACCACCTCTTCAGTGTTGTGCCTGATAACTACATAAACTGGAATACCTCACTTGTTCCCCTTATCTGAAGTTCTTTAACTATTACAGATACATAAGCCAAAGAATTCTTCTAGGACCAGACAGGAACAAGAATGGCAGCCCAAGTTACAGACCCCACTTCATCTCCTTTGAGAGCCAAATAAAGGAAAAAGCAAATTATTTTATAGGAACACTCATGTCTGTATCTTGTGTATCTAATCATCACATCTGGAAGCCACTTTCTTTAAAGCAGCAGGATATTAACTAGTATGGTAGAGGAGAGTTATGTTCTGATGGCCCCTTGTCAGCTATACTTTCCTTGATTGAACACTAGTTCCCACCAAAGACAACACTACTAGCAGAAAAACACAGATCTCCGGGAAAATAAGAAGGGACAAAGATAACACAGAAGTGAATTTTTAAAAGCTACTGGAAAACTAACTTCAACATGTTTGTTCCTGAAGCTTTCAGTTTTGCCAAGACAATAAATAACAGCATCTCTCATTACTCATTCCTCCACCAGCATGCTGAAAGCTGACCACTGGGGACTGTGCTCCCACTGGCTGTAGCTTAGCTGCCAAGACAGTCTGCTGTCATTTGACCTTTTGCATGTCAGCTCTTACTGTGGCTAGATGAACTTCTGCCCAAAATAGAGGGCCACAACTCCATTCTGAAGATCAGTGACCCAGTACCCTTCTGCTAGTCCATGCAGTAATGATGGATGACAACTCAGCAACTGTCTAGGATGTGATAGACCTGCAAATCACAGGATCATAGAATCAATAAGGTTGGAAAAGACCTCAAAGATCATCAAGTCCAACCTGTCACCCAAAACCTCATGACTACTAAACCACGGCACCAAGTGCCACGTCCAATCCCCTCCTGAACACCTCCAGGGACAGTGACTCCACCACCTCCTTGGGCAGCCCATTCCAACGGCTAACAACTCACCCTGTGAAGAACTTCCTCCTCACCTTGAGCCTAAACTTCCCCTGGTGCAGTTTGAGACTGTGTCCTCTTGTTCTGGTGCTGACTGCCTGGGAGAAGAGACCAACTCCCTCCTGGCTACAGCCTCCCTTCAGGTAGTTGTAGTGAACTTTAAGGTACAGAAACACAAACCTGTAATCTATAATGAAGTACCCTTTTCATGTCACCATCCTTAAGCAGCAGCAAGATGCCCCTGAAAAAGGCTGGATTTCCAAATGGGGTTTCATTCTACTAATGTCTTCATCATGCTTTAAAGTTCCTCTTTAGTCCATAATACAGAGAACCCAAGAGCTGGGGATAAAAGGGTGAAAATTTTCAAATTCAGAGAATCACAGAATGTTAGGCAGTGGCAGGGATCTCAAAAGCTCACCTAGTCCAATCCACCCTTCCAGAGCAGGATCACCTAGGGTAGGTTACACAGGAACACATCCAGGCAGGTTTTGAGTGTCTCCAGTGCAGGAGACTGCAACCTCTCTGGGCAGCCTGTCCCAGTGCTCTGTCACCCTCACAGTAAAAAAGTTTTTCCTTATGTTCATGTGGAACCTCCTATGCTCCAGCTTGCACCCACTGCCCCTTGTCCTACCACTGGACATCACTGACAAAAGCCTGGCTCCATCCTCTTGACACTTGCTCTTCACCTATTTATAAACATGAATGAGATCACCTCTTAGTCTCCTCTCCTCCAAACTAAAGAAACCCAGCTCCTTCAGCCTTTCCTCATAAAGGAGATGTTCCATTCCCTTCACCATCTTTGTATCTCTGCCATGATCTATCAGTAAGAAATCCTAGCTGTGCTGCTAGAGGGAGCAGAGATGTTACTAGTGTACAGTGGGGGGCAAAAGAAGGGGAGGGGGTGGCAAAGACAGAGAAAAATGTTGTCCAAGCCTAAGCAGATTCAAGAAATGCAGGATGTGTTTTGTTTTTCACCCAAAGGTGGGATTATGTTCCTTGAAGGCTTCCTTTTTTGCCTTTTTTTTCCCCCTAACTATACTACTTATCCTACAAAAGATAATGCCTTTGAGAACACATTGCTTGGGTCTCTTTTATGAATTCTTCATGGATATTTGGGTGTTAAAACCTGAAAGATAAAGAAGGAGAGTAACACTGCAGAAATTCTTCTCTGAGGTAAAAGAAAAGAAAATGAGACCAAGAGAAAAAGCTGCTGATCATGGGAGTCTGGAAGCCTTCTGCACCATCTCTGCTAAAAAAGCACCTTTGAAAATACTGGTTTGCTACTGAAAAGAGCTAACAAACAGGGCTTTTCACACAGGAGCTGAGCCGTGCCCATTGCTTCCAGAGGCTAATAAATCCAACCGCAGCTCCCAGCTTGCAAAGACAAGAGGGCACGTACATGCCACTCACAACGACGAAACTGAGAACGAACCATTTCTCTCTAGATTGGTGTATTAGTACCAACCAATGCAAAGTTCCTCATTAAGTAACTGACATTTTTCTTCCTCATGACGTTGACTGCTCTTTATTATTCATTTTGAGGAGAGACCTGTTCACCAAAACTAATCCAAAATTTAGTAGCTCCTGTTCTATGAATAAAAACAAAGTGGAAAATGCTGCATATTTTTTACTTCTTAGGACAGAGAAGACATGGGAAAGTGACCCCATTTTGAAGCTACAGTAGAGACTATTATGTATATAATAAATGCTTGAATTTAGGAGCTTATCTGAGGCAGCCATTTCTTGTACAAAAACAAATAGATGCGGCAAAGTGTGCACATTTATGTTGCTGCTAAATTGATGTGCTAGTTTCTAAGGCTATTGGTGGAGATCTATTAATGTTTATTTCCTTGTCAGAAACCCACATACCATTAAGAAGCAGCTGCTTATTTTGGTTTGGGGTAGATTTCCAGTTTTTGTCGTCTTTTAGTTTTGTTGGGAGTTTTTTTATTGCAGAAGAGCGCAGATTCCTGCTATTATCCATATCTCAGCTGAAACTGCCTTGCACTCTGAAAGCTGCAGTCCAAGGTCACATTTTTCATCAATGAAAGCAAAGCCTGGTTTGGAAATTATGATCTCCCCAGGTCACCTACATCAAATTAAGGTAGCAATTATCAACAGCCCAACCAGAAAGCTAAAATCTGCCACCAATTGTTAAGTATTCTATTGAGTCACGCAGTAGCTATCAGTTTTCTCCCACAAATGCCACGGGCTATAAAATTGTAAGCAGTTTTCTCAAAGGCTTCACCACAGTTATCTATGTCTGTCATCTGCAGACTGAATTGCTATGATGTACCTTCTGCGGAGCTACAGACCATTTAGAGTGGCTATAAACACATTCTGAATTAAATGTCTGTCTAATGAGAAATCTCTCTCTGTCTATGCATCCACCAGCACCTATCAGCTTGCTAGAAATGCATTTGCCTGCTTGTCCTCCAGTACCCAATTTGAGGTTTGTTTTCTTACCAGTTGCCTGAAATTGTTTCAAAATCCAATTCATCTCTGAGAACAATATAAGCTTAAATTTAAGAAATAGAAGAGATTATTTCTGCTCCCCATTCTCTACTTTATGTACATTAATATAACCAAGGGACCAGACAAAACACAGAGGTAGCCTGTTTTCTGATTTGCAAAGGAAGAACTGGGACCAAAGGAGTACCAGTAGTCTAATGAATTCACCCCACTGCTTACCCAAAATAATCCACACATAGTAACGCTCAGATAACAATAGAAGCACATTTACAAAACCCTTCCATATTATTTGTGCAGCAAGCTTTTGTCAAGCAACTACCAAAACCAGAAAGATCCCCTATTCTGAGCAGCATATTGAGGGAGCTGGGGTTGCTTAGCCTGAAGAAAAGGAGACTCAGGGGTGACCTTATTGCTCTCTACAACTACCTGAAGGGAGGTTGTAGACAGGCAGAGGTTTGTCTCTTCTCCCAGGCAACCAGCACCAGAACAAGAGGACACAGTCTCAGGCTGTGCCAGGGGAGGTTTAGGCTGGATGTTAGGAAAAAGTTCTTCACAGAAAGAGTGATTGGCCATTGGAATGTGCTGCCCAGGGAGTTGGTGGAGTCACCATCCCTGGGGGTGTTCAGGAGGAGACTTGATAGGGTGCTTGGTTGCATGGTTTAGTTGATTAGGTGGTGTTGGATGATAGGTTGGACATGATGATCTTGAGGGTCTCTTCCAACCTGGTCTGGTCTATTCTATTCTATTCTATTCTATTCTATTCTATTCTATTCTATTCTATATCTTCATCTAGTCTGCCCAATGTATGTGGCACAAGTTACATCCCTAGGTCCTGTCCTGATCTCCATCATATCCTCTCCCTTCACCCAACTATATTACTATACCTGTGAAAAATATCAAATTGTATGGTCTAAGGAAAACTGCTGACTGTGCACATATAAAAAGATGAAACTGAGCACCCACTTCTACGACTCAACCTCATCCATCCTCCATCTGCTTAAACTAGTGACTGACTCCAAAGCAGGGACCATTAACTTCCACGCAGTGCCTCAAACTAACAGTGCTTAACACGGAGGGTTGTAATCTTTGCCAGAGCCTCTGCTGCTGCACTTTCCCTAACAGTCCTAATAAAAACCCATTTGCAAGAAACACTTTCATGAGGGAATTAAAGTGTTTGAAGGTGAGAAGTGCTGCACTACACATGTTCATGTTTCGCAGCTGCGTGTGAGCAGCTCAGCAAGTTAGCAAGTTTCTAGAACAATAAGCTCTGTCTTCATGTTCAACTGGTGAGGTTTTAAGGATTCTGGTACCAGCTGAATTTATAGGCATGACTTTATCTTGTAGACACCTGCTAGATCACTGGTTCAGGACAGTTATTTTTAAAATCTTGCCAAATAAAGGCTTCAATAGTGGGGGAAAATATAAGAGTGGCTATTAGCATATTCCTAACTTAGTGCCTATCTTTCTCTGATCTAACAACAGACAGTCATGACAGGAATTTGGAGTTTTCCTTATGAAGAAGGACAGTTTTGAGGTTGCAATGGAACTTACAAGTAGAAGTGTCAGAGCAGGTTAAGTTAAGGCAAAGTCAGATAAGGCATTTTTACTAGAGGATAAAAAAAATGTTGTAAGAGTCTTCAGTGCCTTAGGAAAATATGAATGGAATAACATTCTGAGGATCAAACAGATGTCCACAAAAGCTAACTCAAATAAACAGCAAGTTATAAAAGCAATCAGCAATTTAAATACAATGAGAAACAAAATCCTCAGCCCCTTCAAAAGGTCTCTTCTTCCCCAAGCATTTTATTATCAGTTAAAGAGAGTTTCAGCTTTTGCAACCTGGAACACTTGGTGATTTAGAAGCACTTTAAATGAAGATTTCTTCATTGCAAAGCCATGCAAAGGTTATAGAAAAAATCCTCTTCCTATCAGAGATCCCAGCTAGCTATTTTTTACAACGGCTGCTGGTTGCTTGCTTAATGAGATGTAATTTTTGACCCATGATTTTTTTGCTGAGGCTATATTGTTTCAGCTGCTGTCACCAAGACAACTCACTCAGCACTACTGCTGTACCATTTGTCCCTTTTAAAGTATGTGACTATAATACTGCTCCAAGAATTATGTCCAGCTCAAACACAGACAACCTTGTAAAGTCCTTTGCTTGCACCTGACCAGAGCTTCTCCTGAGCTGAAAGGTGAAGCTTGCTGAGACAGGAGTCACAACACTTACACCAAAAGCTTAATGAGCAGGCATTACAGACCCATCCAGTAAATCTGATAACATCAGTAAGATGATTTACAGATGTAAAGTATGTAATGGTTCTCGCAGAATTCAAGGCAATGAATTCAAGAGCAGTATACTTCTGAACAAAGAAGATGAAAATGTGAAAGAGTAGAAAGAAAGAGGGAAGCAAAGCAAAGAGAAAAATGTTAACACTGAAAAGTGGAAGAAAAACTATTAAGAAAGCACATCCAACACAGATAAACTCTCCTGGATTAGCCTTCATATATTTTTATTCCTACAGCAGTGCCCTAATGAGGGTACCCACCAAAAGGAATGGTGCAAAGTAATGCATGGAAGTTGTTGTACCCTTAACAGATACAGAATAAATACAAATGAACAGTTCAACTGCATGGTGAGCTAAGTATGTGTCAAAATTGCCACATAAAAACTTACTAATAATGCTCTTCATGGCATCTTAAAGCAGTGCACGGAATTTTAGTAGAGGGGAAGACCTCTGTCTTTGGCATTGTATGGAAAGCATTTGTCCTTTAATATTAAATAAGTTATTTAAGCTTGAGGCAATAATTTTGGGATTAGAAAGTATGTAAAGGTACCTCAGCCAAATGGTTTCCCAGTTCATGAACACTGAAAAAGAGCTGGATTTTACAACAAGAAATGTAGAAACTCTGTCGTAACTATAAATAAGAAACACCTTCTCCTGCTGGACACATCAAAGGTTAGAACTTGCACATAGGTTACCTAACTATGTTATGTCCATTTTCCCTTGTAACTCACTGGTAAATCTTCAAGTGCTGTAAGCAATTAGTGACAGACAAATATGTTGGCAAAAGGGTGAGAGGCCTTGAACACAAGCCCTATGAGGAGAGGCTGAGGGAGCTGGGATTGTTTAGCCTGGAGAAGAGGAGGCTCAGGGGTGACCTCATTGCCCTCTACAACTACCTGAAAGGTGGTTGTAGCCAGGAAGGGGTTGGTCTCTTCTCCCAGGCAACCAGCACCAGAACAAGGGGACACTGTCTCAAGCTGCGCCAGGGGAGGTTTAGACTCGAGGTGAGGAGGAAGTTCTTCACCAAGCAAGTCGTTCATCATTGGAATGTGCTGCCCAGGGTGATGGTGGAGTCACTGTCCCTGGAGGGGTTCAAGAGGAGATTGGATGTGGCACTTGGTGCTATGGTCTAGTCATGAGGTCTGTGTTGATAGGTTGGACTCAATGATCCTCGAGGTCTCTTCCAACCTTAGTTACACTGTGATACTGTGATACTGTTATTTTATGAGAGCAACTCAATCATCCAGAAATTATTTTTCAGATTTGAAAGCAAGGAACTGCATAAATTTATTCCAATTTCCCCTCAGTCAAGATCTGACAGATGGCTTAGCCTAATTACACCTGGACTACTACATTTCCAAAAGTAACAGGCAACAAAACTCATCCAAAAAAAATCAATTAAAAATAAAACAACAAATTTCAGGGCAGCCAGAAATTATTCATTAGTTGATTAATCAATCATTTTACAGAATTAAAACTGTGATGCATCCAATTTGAAATTGTTTTTCAAAGTAGAAATGAAGTTTTAAATCAGAGACAGTTTTCCAGACATCATTACTAATCCCAATGATGGAACAAGGAAAATAAACACAAGTAGTGATCCTTACTTTTAAGAGGCAGCTTTGTTCATGATTTCAGCAGTAAAGACTATGAAATAAAACAATGTACTAAAGACAGAAATGTAACTGTCTCTTTCACACCACTCTGCACATAGTTTAGTTGGAAGAAGGTTCTATAGAAGTCCTAAAACTATTACCAGTGATCCTATAGCATACAATGATATTACACAAATTCATAGAATTGACTTGCATGAAGCAATTCATTCCTGTGACTTTCAAATGTTAAAGACATTTTCTTTACTATATTGCAAGAAACACCCTGGGAAAGAAATGTCACAAACACACACTAACAATGCCCTGCCCACTCAACTGAGAGACAGTAGAGAACACCATGTAACACACTACATCACAAAACACAGACATATTACAGCTTGCATTCAGTAGAAATGTAGGAATTTAACTTAGGGGCAACCTGTGCACAAAATCAGGCAAAACCAAGCAATTCCCACAGTACATATCAAATATGTATCACAGTATCACAGTATAACTAAGGTTGGAAGAGACCTCAAGGATCACTGAGTCCAACCTATAAACACAGACCCCACGACTAGACCATGGCACCAAGTGCCACGTCCAATCTCCTCTTGAACGCCTCCAGGGACGGTGACTCCACCACCTCCCTAGGCAGCACATTCCAATGACGAATGACTCGCTCGGTGAAGAACTTTCTCCTCACCTCGAGTCTAAACTTCCCCTGGTGCAGCTTGAGACTGTGTCCCCTTGTTCTGGTGCTGGTTGCCTGGGAGAAGAGACCAACCCCTTCCCAGCTACAACCACCTTTCAGGTAGTTGTAGAGGGCAATAAGGTCTCTCCTGAGCCTTCTCTTCTCCAGGCTAAACAATCCCAGCTCCCTCAGCCAAGTAACAGTATCTACATCTGGCAGACATTAACCGAAAGCAGAAATGTTCTTCCAACTCTTTACACATCTTCAAAGGTTGATCTGTTAAGAAGCTACAAGTGCCAGTGAAGACGTAGCAGCTCCCTGCCTGGAACGCTGACACAAAACAGAAAGCAAAGCAGCAATGTAAGAGAAGCACACTGGCTGAGCAGCATCTTAAGTGCACCCTGTCACACCTACCTGCAGCTCTTTTACAACCCGCTTGATGAGGTAAGTCCCAAGTTCTACACCTTGCAGTCCCTGCTGAGTCAAACTGATGGAGTAGAAAATTGCTGTTGTAATTTTATCTGCCTCCTCTGTTTCGAAAGGCACTTCTTTCACTATGTCCTGGGAAAACAAAGATAAAAAAAAACCAAACCAGTTTGTAGTAGCTACCATCACCATTATGGGGGAGGAAGTCTTACTCTTTAACTTTCAAATGTGTTAACACTTCTCCCCACTGTTTTATTCATTACTCTCTGCGAGAAACAAGAGAAAACTAATCAAAAAAGTGGAAAGAAGAGCTGCCTATCTACTGGCAAATGACTGTAAGGTGGTTTGAAATTTTCATTAGTATCACAACAGCTTTGAAGTTTTAATCTCATTTGCTATCTTCTCTCATATATTTCTCTTATTCTTCTTGCACTTGAACAAAACATTTCAACATAGGTAATACAGCAGACACACAGAATAGCCATGTAATTTTTAAATGCTACATCTCTCATCCCCTACAACACGAAACAAACCCAAACATTCCCAAATTATAAGGAAATACAGATTTCAAGAGAAGTGCGTTGCAATTTGAGCACTTTGCTGTGAATTAAATGCATTAGTAACTGTACCTGGATGCTGCTGGAGATATCACTGGTTAGTGCAACATGCAAGACTATCAATGGTTCTCCTGGGATTGCACAGTGAGAAAAAAAGTAGCATCTTCTATAAGGCCCAACCCGACGCTTCATATCAAGCCAGTTTCGAACAGGATGCACAGCTTCAGAGCTCAAGGAGAAAACAGAAAACAAAATTATGTAGTTTTTGTTTTTTTTTTTTTCATTTAAAAATAGAGGTCAGCTGCCAACCCCCAGAAGCTCAGTACATTTCCCAGTGATGAAAACTTTTAGCACTTACTCACTGATTTTCTGGAGTACTTCACAAGGTGATTGCCAAGTCACCCGCTCCAAGTTTAGGAATCCTGTCGAGAACCACTCTGAAAGCATGTTCTTGAGAACTCCATTCATCTCCTGCAAACAGAAGAAAAATGAACTTATTGGCTAAGTAAGCTAGGTAGGACTACAACACTGGGAAGTTCAATGAAATTATTGCATAAGTTCTCAAAGGTCAATCACATAATAGCTCAAGCTTCCTCCCACAGGACTAAACCAATGAAAGTGTTCAAAGACACTGTCTATAGCAAACCGCAGACAGAGAAATAGAAGAGAATGGAAACCAATGGAGATGAAATGCAGACAAAGGATGTATTTAAACAGTCTTGACTCAAGGTCACTGGTACTTGGGAGTTAAACATTCTGCAGTTCCTGCCTTAGAAAGACTTAGTACTGGCTTATGAATGGAAGAAAGCAACTCACCAAATGGAAATTTTCCAGGTTCTTACCATATACTTCTATTAGTCATCTCTACTAACAAAATTTACACTGCTCTCTAGAAGAAAGATGCAGAGCAGGTATTTAGTATTGCACATTCTCCACCATGTCCCCCACACAGAACTTTCTGCTTTTGCCAGATCTCCAAGGCACATAGAGGTCTGCTGGAGGTGACTGGAACCCATACATGCACATTCAACTTGGAATTCAGCATGAGTTGAACAACTCAGCACAGGAGCTGAGGAAGAAGTTCTATACAGAAAGAGTGATTGCGCTATGGAATGGATTGCCTGGGGAGGTGGTGGAGTCGCCATCATTGAAGGTGTTCAGAAGGAGACTTGATGGGGTGCTTGGTGCCATGGGTTTAGCAGTTTGGGTGGGTTGGATTGGTTGATGGGTTGGACACAATGATCTTGAAGGTCTCTTCCAACCTGGTTTGGTTTATTCTAATAAAGGTTTATTCTAATAAAGGAGCTGCCCATGATCACTCAGGATAAGAAATTACAAGATTAGTATCCTTGACCAGGAAGCAGATAAAATGATAAGCTTTACAAGATTTTTCTTCTTTAGAGAAATGAACAATTTTGAGCAAGAAAATATAAAGCAGCAGCGTAAGACTACAGAACACAAAACCCACAGCACATTTGGAACAGTGTGATACAGAATTAAAGCCAACTGTAATATCAAATGCTTTCAGGAACATTCATTGCCATGAATAATGAATTTTATATTTCCTACTAATTTCCTGCTGTCTGTATTATTAAAGATTTTACCAGCTAAAATTCTTTGAGTTCAGAAAGTATTCCTGAACTCAGCACAGTATGGATATATCCCTTAAAGAGATTATAGAGCTTATTTTTCTTTCTTACATTTGCTTTGTTTACAGGACACAGCATGATCCCAGCATCAACTCCCAAACAGCCTGATCAGAAATACAGGCTTACCTGAAACTACCTTAACTCTTCCTATTCAGAATATTAGTCACTGCTGTAAACAAAATAAAAGTCATCATGTACCTCAGATTGCTCCATTTAAGCTAAGTAACAGAAAATAAAAAGTCTCTCCAGAAAATGCTTACTACTTACATCTTCCCAAAGCTAAGATGTAGTTTCAAGACATCCACAAAAAAGATTTCCTATTGTAACCTAAAATGAAAGTTCTAGAGAGCCTTGTCAAGAGCCACACATCAAAGAAACTTCCTGTTGGCCAAAGTAACTGCTACAGGTATTCCAAGATTGGAGGGGGGGAAGTTTTATACTTTAACTTAACATACTAGAAAAATGAAATGTTTCCAGCCCTGACCATGCCTGCAGCTAACTGTGATCAGGTATTTCAACCTACACCAACTTACTCAAACTTACTCCTCCCATAATATTCAGAGTAAAGTTGACCATGATGACCAGTCATGGAGTTTCCTGGCTCTTTCAAGCTAAAGTGTAGAGTTAAGCTTTCCTTCAGCCTTTCTATTTCTATGCTTACAAAACTGTGTAAGTAAAACACAGAGGCTTTGGTTTGGTATATATCCTTCTTTAGGCAGAAATGGCTGCTACAAGAACCACCTAAAGAAAGTAGCCATTCATTTATATTGAACAGTTTGGACATGCATGAATATGTTATGCTATCTATCTAGAGGGTTTTTTTTCAGTCACATGCTCAAATATAGAAGAAAAGAAGATATGACTTATTGCGGAATAAATTGACATATGCTTCAAACAGCAAAAATGTCAGTTGCCTTGTTCCAAACACAGGGAGGATCCATGAGGTTAACTCACCAAGCTTTGTACATCAGTTTTCTGTTAGTGTTTCTAGAGGTCTTTTTCAGTTATACAATACACCATGCTCAAAGTCCCCTACCAAACTATACTTCTACCTGCACTTGTACTCCAAAGCTGAACAAAGCTTGTACACACTAGTAAATAGAAAGTTGCTAGATTAGTATGACACTGAAATAATACAAAATTCACCTTACCTACATTTACAGGGTAAGCAATCTCCACTGGAAAACAGTGAAAGCCATGTAATGCACGGCACCAGCATAAATAGAAACCTCTCAAGAAAATACAGAAATGCAACTATCTGCAGCAAGTACTGAAGAGTTAAGAGAGGTGAGGGGTCACACTCAACAAAATCCACCCTAGGAATGGACACTCTTCACCATTTTCAACTGACACTTTGCTTAAAAAGTTCCTGCCTTCTCTGTCTCACAGGAACATTACCCTGCAGTAGCAGGGAGAGGAAGTAACATAATAGATGACATTAAAAACGACCAGATTAGCTATGCCAATACTTTGTAACCGGAACAGTTATGAGTGATATAAGCGGTATACCTTCCCCAGCCTAACAAATGGATCTATTGCACATTTGTAGCAAGTCTGATGATTTTAGGGGGCTTCAGCAGCCATATATGCTAAAGCTGCGCTGCCTTGCTACCTGGAAGGAGCAGATTATTTCTACAGTATGACATTATGCTGAAAAATGTGTAATTGCTGTTGGCTCAAGGCACATCAACAACACTCTGACAATACATCAGTCAACTGCACTTATCGAGTAGCTGTAATCCGTACTGGCAAAACTGGTTTTTGCTGATGCTTCTAGGCTAGTGCATTAAAGAGAAAGCAGCAGGCAAAAGAAACTGTACTGAGAAGACCATAGAATTGTCTGTGCAAGAGCCTCTAAGAAAAGTAACGATCTTTCTGGCACTGCTAAGTCAGGGAGGGATTGCAGCTCCTGGGCAGTACAACTGAGCAGGCACTGGCCTGCAAACTCAGCAAGGCTTGCATCAGCAACTGTTTTATTGGGAAAGGCTGAACTTTAGTCCAACTACTTCCTCATACAGCTTTGGTTTGGTTTGTTTTCATTTTGTTGTTTGGTTGTGGTTTTCTTCATCCCTCTTTAGCTGCAGAGGTGTAAGTGTCCTAAACAAGCATATTCTGACTGTTTAGTTTATTCTGGCTTTAGATACTTCCCTTGTGAATCCTTGTTTCTGCAGAGCTCTAAGATTTTGGAAAATAACTATAAATCATTTTGGTCAAATATCCCTTCCCACAGTGGAAGTCTCCAGGTATTTCATGACTGTTTGTTTTATCCTTTTTGTAGGGACACAATGTAAGCCAGAAAAATAAGCTAGAGTTGTCAGATCTGGGGTCAAACTAACAGATTCCTACAGCTCTCCTGCCATTCATCTGCTTTTGGAACACCATTTCAAGCTGCAGTCCAGAAACTAGGAAGGAAAACTGCTGATGGCTGCACTCCTGCTAGTCATTATTTAGAACACACTGCTCTGCATCTACTGGCACTAACAAGGCTCAAAAGGCAATAAGAGACTTGGGAGAAAGCCAGTAATACTACATGGAAACTGGTAGAAGTGGAAAACACAAGAATCATGCATTTTGCTCCTTTGAAGCACCCACCTACTTAGCAAGCACAGCCCACAGGATGGTACATAACAATGCCCAGCTGAACTGAAGGCTACTCTGCATGAACACATTATAGAGCTGAAAGCAATGCAACTGTAACCAAAGGAAGTGAAGCTGTGCCTCTAGTGATGATTTTGGAAGAAAGGAATTTTGTATATGCAGCACTACAAGTCAATTAAAATAATCTGCCAACTGTAAATAATGGTGCTTTCTAACACAACAGGGCAGCATGCAGGCCAAAGGATAAGAATAGTTCCAGCTGGAAGGGACTCCTTCAACAATCATCTAGTTAGAATAGAATAGAATAGAATAGAATAGAATAGAATAGAATAGAATAGAATAGAATAGAATAGAATAGAATAGAATAGAATAGAATAGAATAGAATAGAATAGAATAGGACCAGGTTGGAAGAGACCTTCAAGATCATCGCGTCCAACCTATCATCCAACACCACCTAATCAACTAACCCATGCAACCAAGCACCCTGTCAAGTCTCCTCCTGAACACCTCCAGTGACGGCGACTCCACCACCTCCCCGGGCAGTCCACTCCAATGGGCAATCACTCTCTCTGTGTAAAACTTCCTGCTAACCTCCAGCCTGAACTTCCCCTGGCGCAGCCTGAGACTGTGTCCTCTTCTTCTGGTGCTGGCTGCCTGGGAGAAGAGACCAACCTCTGCCTGTTTACAACCTCCCTTCAGGTAGTTGTAGAGAGCAATAAGGTCACCCCTGAGTCTCCTCCTCTCCAGGCTAAGCAGCCACAGCTCCCTCAGCCTCTCCTCATAGCGCTTGTGTTCCAAGCCCCTCACCAACTTCGTTGCCCTTCTCTGGACTCATTCCAGCAAGTCAACCTCCTTCCTAAACTGAGGGGCCCAGAACTGGACACAGTACTCAAGGTGTGGCCTAACCAGTGCAGTGTACAGGGGCAGAATGACCTCCCTGCTCCTGCTGGCCACACTGTTCTTAATGCAGGCCAGGATGCCATTGGCCCTCCTGGCCACCTGGGCACACTGCAGGCTCATGTTCATACTACCATCAACCAGCACCCCCAGGTCCCTCTCTGTCTATGCTGACAAAACTTCTCACTGCAGAAAGACACGGAACACTTTAGCCCAAAATGTGCTTAATTCAAGACATCTCAGCAAAATTCTGAGTTGTGTTTACTATCACTGTATATACCAAGCTTCTGAAAGGCTTGACTCCAACAGCCTCAAGTTAGGTTTGCTTATTTTCTAAATTTAGTGGTAGGAAAATCCTTGTTTTCCTTTCACAGGGCTTTTTAGCCATAAAATTACACATCCAACGTTTCATTACAAGGAAAAAGGCACATACTCATTATTCAGCATCCCAATTTTAAATTTCAGCAACAAGACATACCCAGATTACTGCTTAAAATCATCAGCTATACTTCCGTTTCTATTAGTAGAATATAATAAATGATGATAATTATTTATTTCATTCTGTGTTCTTGCCACATGACAGCAAATTACAGGCTTTTCATCTCCACATCAGGTCCCTATTTAGTGCACAGTCAAAGGGAAAAGCCTTATGAGCAAAACTTCAATTTTTTAATTAGGAAAAGCTGCCTTTCTGATGAGGAAAATATTTCAACTTCCCTCTCAAACTACTAAAAAGTAAAATATCCCTTACAATAGAGAATAATCCTGAAAAACATCAGCAAAACAGGATCCAACAGCGTCACACAAATAAAAGGGAACTGGTTTTCTGCTCTTTTATTGCTAATACTAATTATTGCAGTGCTGAAAACTCCTCTGGCTCTTGTATTTTATATTGATTGATGTCTTAACAAAAAAATTGCATCCCTTTTTCCCCACCATGTTTCCTCATTTAGCCAGTGAGTAAAGTCTGCACAAGCATTTTGAAGTGACATAATCACTTTTGTGTGTTATTTCACTGTAATCTGTTTAACAAACACTAAAAAGAAACACTTCATCAAGCCATATGTAAGAGTCCAAGCTGCCTCTCTGTTGATATGTTATGAAGAAATGGAAAAATATTTTGTATTTACATCCCAGCAGTGGGTAATCATTGTTTTAACAGGCCTTTCAAAATGCAGAGTGAAAACTAGGGACTGTTTAAGAAGCATTTGAGACAGTTTGGGCAAACCCAGAATCCCAGTAGGCCATATAATATATTCTGGCATTTTCCTCCAGCGTCGTGAAGATCCATTTAATTTTATTTCCACATTGCCTTTTCAGTGCAGCTACAAACACACACAAGTTATAAAGTTCTTGTGCATTTCTCTTCACGTATGGTTGGAATTTAAATCAAAACTACAATAATGAAATGGCTACACAGAACTTTCAATAAACAAATAACAAGCACTTGTTTTAATAGAAAACCTTCTCGCTTTTGCTTCATTAGTTAAGGGCTTCTTACATCTTTTGAAGTAAACTGTTTCAATATTCAGATTCTCCACATAGCCCCTGCTCCACCTGAATGGACAGATAACTCCAAGCCACCGATGACTCCTCAGCAAAGCCAATCAGATCCTGGGCTGCATCAGGAGAAGTGTGGCTAGCAGGTCGGGGGAGGTGATTCTCCCCCTCTACTCAGCCCTGGTGAGACCCCACCTGGAGTACTGCCTCCAGTTCTGGAGCCCCTATTACAAGAGGGATGTGGAGGTGCTGGAACGTGTCCAGAGAAGGGCCACAAGGATGATCAGAGGGCTGGAGCACCTCTCCTATGAGGACAGACTTGAAGGAGTTGGGGCTGTTCAGTCTGCAGAAGAGAAGGCTCCGAGGTGACCTAATTGTGGCCTTCCAGTATCTGAAGGGGGCCTACAGGAAGGCTGGGGAAGGACTTCTCAGGATCTCAGGTAGTGATAGGACTAGGGGGAATGGAATGAAGCTGGAGGTGGGGAGATTCAGGCTGGAGGTGAGGAGGAGGTTCTTCACCATGAGAGTGGTGAAGCCCTGGAATGGGTTGTCCAGGGAGGTGGTTGAGGCCCTGTCCCTGGAGGTGTTTAAGACCAGGCTGGACGAGGCTCTGGCCAGCCTGCTGTAGTGTGGGGTGTCCCTGCCCATGGCAGGGGGGTTGGAACTAGATGATCCTTGTGGTCCTTTCCAACCCTGACTGATACTGTGATACTATGATAATAAGACCAGTCTTTCAAGGCAGCACAGCCTGATGAAATAAATACATCCTTCTGTGAATGTCTATAGGCAAGACATCCACCACCACAAATATTTCCCCTCCCCACAAAGCCTGGGACAGCCTAAACACAAAATACTCTGCCTTAAAGCCTGTTCTACCATTTGAAATTCCTCTACTCAAATTTAAAACCCATTTCCCTAATTATGAAAAAGTCAGTGCTCAAACCTGAGAGAAAGGTGTAAGACATAAAATAATTCAAGGGAAAGTCCAACTTTAGGGCCTTGCTGTATTTGAGAGCAGCTGTTATGAGGGCAAAAATACCCCAAACAACTATGATATTTGTGTGGTTTTTTTCTAGGTGATTAATACAACAACATCAAGATTACAGACACACTCCAACAACTGCTTAATTATGGAAGCAAGTTTATTTATTAATCAATTTGACAAAACTGTTCTTTTTCATTATCTTTTGCCAGCAATTTGAACCTTCACTGACTCAGAAACCAGGGAAAGATGAAGAGTATTTTTAAGGCAGTAGATGAACAATTTGGGTTGCATTTTTCACCAGAGTCCCTACTTCAAATGCTGAAACTGACGAAGCATGTAAAATATTTTAAAATAAAATCTCAAGAGGAAAATGCTGGCACAGAAAAAGAAGCACTGCTGGTGACAGCTACACTGAGAAAACAGATTTGCAGCAAATTTCACTCTGTGCCTTGCAAGGGCTCAGCAGAACATCAACTCGTTTACAAAGACACTGGAAACCCTGTGTCCTTCCATGGAAGGAACAGAACACAGGAAAAGAAAATGAGAGAGGGAAAAAAAAACAATTCAAACAGCATCATTCAACAGGCCCAGCTTCTGTGCCAGAAGTGGTGACTTTAAAGGTCATTTTAACATTACCCATCCATGGGGCTGTTCAGTCTGGAGAAGGCTCCGAGGTGACCTAACTGTCGCCTTCCAGCATCTGAAGTGGGCTACAAGAAGGCTGGGGAGGGACTTCTCAGGATCTCAGGTAGTGACAGGACTAGGGGGAATGGAATGAAGCTGGAGGTGGGGAGATTCAGGCTGCATGTGAGGAGGAAGTTCCTCACCATGAGAGTGGTGAAACCCTGGAATGGGCTGTCCAGGGAGGTGGTTGAGGCCCCGTCCCTGGAGGTGTTTAAGACCAGGCTGGATGAGGCTCTGGCCAGCCTGATCTAGTGTGGGGTGTCCCTGCCCATGGCAGGGGGGTTGGAACTAGATGATCCTTGTGGTCCCTTCCAACCCTGACTGATACTATGATAGGGTTTACAAGAACAATAATTGATTCATATACTTAAGAGATAAGAAAATCCACCTCTGTAACAGACTGTGAAAAAAAACTTTCTCTAAACCTTATGTCCTGTACATATTGTTGGTGGACTTTTTTTGGGGAAAAAAAGGTGTATAGCTTCTTGAATACAGTTTACTGCCAAATCTTGCCATTTGATTATCATTAAATTTGTGTCAACAGTACTCAGCATCTTTCAAACATCCACAGAATGACATTTACTGTGTCATAACAACTTGTCACTGAGGATACCTTCAATTTTTCTGTCTTGTCTTCTAATAACTAACTTTAAATACAAACTAAACCTGATTTGCAGCATGTTCCTTCTCTCTACACAATTCATCATTTTAAGCACTCCCAATGCATTTTTAAGAGTCTGTGTTCAAGATCTATGGAATTCTTCCAGTAAGGTAGTCACCATTTCTTTCAATTTCTTCCAAGTCAGCTTTTTCAACTTAATTTGCCATACACTGGTTCCTGACAGCTAGGGCACTGTGACTTCTGATTTAATGGACATGGCTACAATAGTTCAGTGGCTTCAGTGCTCAGAATCTTTCACAAGTCTAATAATGAGACACATTTTGGAGTGCAGTGCAGCCAGGCACATGTCATGAAGCACACAAAATCAGAGTAAGGTAAGCATTCACATTTTCTATTTTCAGTTTAATCATCAGTTCAACTTGAGAGGTGATTTAGGAGACAACTGACGGTATTATGAAGATGTGTATATACCTGGGAATGACTGAAGACAACACTGCACCAGTTTGCAAGTGCATCATCTATTGGGATAATGATTCAGGAACAGTGAAACCAATGAAGAAACAAGCATCAGGTAATTTGCTTCTGCTTGTTTTACAATAATACCTTAAGAGAAGAATTCATCATATAACAGTGAATCCTGACACTTAACATACATGCCAAGTGCCACAGCTTTTCTACAGCATTTTTCATCCCTTTCCTTCAGTCAGGGAAACCAACAAAGAATCATGCTGAAATTGCCCATTGAAAGATCCCAATATGTATGTAGTATCTTAAGAATTTTAACAACCTGTTGAACCCCAAATCTATAGCCTGGATATTCTGCCATACAGTTCTCTCTGCCCTTGACATTTAGTCTCAGAACAAGTAACAGTATCTCACACCTATGTCTTAAGGCACCAAATTAAATACAACTCATCACAAACCACTTGCACCAGTTAGTAATTGCCTCCATTGCACAATCAGGCTTTCCCGCGGGCTGGGCTCTCTCTTGGGTATTTCTGGTGTTCTGAAACTTAGTTGCAATCAAGCAAAGATATCTTAAAAGGCCAAGCAAGATGCTTATTTCAGAAGCTGGATCTAACACCTTTCCCAAACATGCTTACAAGAATACTGAAATAGCACATAGTTCTAAGTCTGGGTTGCTTTGAAAAACAGATGAGAATGACCAGAGTGAAATTCCAAATTGAAAACAAAGAGTATCCAGTGTAAATTCTTACAGCAAATACAGCCAGAAACAAAAAAAAAAACAAAGCAAACAAACAAAAAATGCAGAAAAGTTCTCTCTTAATCCTTCCTGGTCAATGTGCCATTTAGCACCAGCTCTCATTGACAGTATCACAGTGTCACTAAGGTTGGAAGAGACCTCAAAGATCATCGAGGCCAACCTGTCACCACTGACCTCATGACTAGACCATGGCACCAAGTGCCACGTCCAACCCAATTCACAAAAAAGGCTACAAGAACAGGTGTGCAGAACTAGGCTCACTCATACCATGTGCCCAAAGATTAAAAAAACATATTTTGAGAAAACAGGATGCTTATGACAGCCCTTTTATTGAAGTTTTAGTTTTGCAGGATTTTCCTCCTTTCAAATGGGTTTAGTATGTTTCTGAACATACTGTATTATCTGATGTATGTATATTCAGTTGGTTTAAATAGTTCTATCAATTTTGCATTTTAGTCTGTTTTTACTTAATACTACTATATTACCAATACTGCTGCTACTTAGTGGTTGATGGTAAGCTGAACAAGAGCCAGCAGTGTGCCCAGGTGGCCAAGAAGGCCAATGGCATCCTGGCCTGTATCAGGAACAGTGTGGCCAGCAGGAGCAGGGAGGTCATTCTGCCCCTGTACTCACCACTGGTTAGGCCACACCTTGAGTACTGTGTCCAGTTCTGGGCCCCTCAGTCTAGGAAAGATGTTGACTTGCTGGAACGTGTGCAGAAAAGGGCAACAAAGCTGGGGAGGGGTTTGGAGCACAAACCCTGTGAGGAGAGGCTGAGGGAGCTGGGGCTGCTTAGCCTGGAGGGCTCAGGGTGACCTTATTGCTGTCTACAACTATCAGAAGGCAGGTTATAGCCAGGTGGGGGCTGGTCTCTTCTCCCAGGCAACCAGCACAAGAGGACACAGTCTCAAGCTGCACCAGGGGAGGTTTAGGCTGGATGTTAGGAAGAAGCTCTTCATAGAGAGAGATTGCCCATTGGAATGGGCTGCCCAGGGAGGTGGTGGAGTCAGTGTCACTGGAGGTGTCTAGGAAGAGACTTGATGGGGTGCTTGGTGCCATGGT
Source organism: Melanerpes formicivorus (assembly GCF_026170545.1). NCBI lineage: Eukaryota > Metazoa > Chordata > Aves > Piciformes > Picidae > Melanerpes > Melanerpes formicivorus. Next base: position 12,759,383 of record NW_027142372.1, on the reverse strand, counting down.
TTAGTTGATTAGATGGTGTTGGGTGATAGGTTGGACTCGATGATCTCAAAGGTTTCTTCCAACCTGGTTAATTCTATTCTACTCTATTCAGTTGTGATAGTTTATTGACAGCACCGACATCAAAACCGTTCTTTTTATGTCAAACTTAATTTGGATCTGAATATTGACAAACAAGTTGCAGCCAGGGCATCTGACCAACCTGCTGTCATTCTTCATTGCCTTCCCAGAAGCCCTGTCACCTTCTGCCACTGTATCGTGCCACATCAGTCCTTCCTCCACTGCCTTGTCACCTTACCATAACATGTAACCACTGGGGAAGTTCCACCTCACCTGTTTTGTAGACACTACTGAGCTAAGTTTTGACACCTCCTTTCTCTTGTTGATACACTTTACCATGCACATGACATGGCTGCTATGACACTTGGGGCCCTATTATTTTAGTCCTGCATGTCACTTCTGCAGCAAGTTCCTGATGCAGCTTGACAGCCCCAACACTAGCTCCATTTTGTCAAGCTGAGGCAGAGTGGCACTTCCCCCACTGCCTTAAAGTCGTCCTTTCACAACCCACAACCCAGCCTGCCACTGCCACCTCAGTCTGGAAAGCCCATTGCTTCACACCGTGCTCCATTCCCTGAGCTGTCAGCAAAGCCACTGCCCCAGGTGCCACAGAGTGTGGGAGGGGACTTCACTCATGTCACACCAAAAAGGCCCCAAAAGTGAAGCATGTTCACGGGACGCTTTCCAGCTCAATTTGGAGGACTCACCAGTAGCACTATGAGCAGGAAGCTCCACATCCTATCCGGCCTCCCCCCGACTCCCTTTCGGAGCCACCCACCCCTAGCTAATCTCTCACCTTGACATGAGGCCCGTCCACCGCCTTGGTTGCCAGCCCCTCCACCAGGTCGCCCCTCAGCTCTACCAGGAAGCGCAGCCCGCCCTCCAGGCGGCCCAGATGCTGGAAGAGACCCCGGTACTGGGGGCTGAGGTAGTAGCGGAGCCGGTCCTCCGCCTGCAGCAGGGCCCCCAGCTCCCTCTGCTGCTCCCGGGCCTGCAGCACCTTGGCGCTGAACTCCGCCACCCGCCCGTGGTCCACACCGAAGTCGCGGGCCAAGCGGGTAAGCAGCTCGGCCCTGGGCGGACCGGCCTCCAGGCTGCGGTAGTACCGCATGAACTCTGCGCTGCGCAGCTCCGCCGGCCGCGGAGCCTTCTCCCTGGTCTCGTAGGGCGGCAGCGGCGGGACGGAGCGACTCAGCAGCTCCTCTATGTTTGCGACAGAAGCGGTGCCGGAGCCCACCGGGCTCTGGCGCAGACCGGCCGCCAGCGAGACGCGACGCAGCCGCCGCGACACTGCCCAGGACCCAAGGAAGGGGCGCGGGCTCATACACGGGCCCAGGCGACTCATGCCGCGCCTCAGCTCTTCCGATACCGTTCTTCCCCCTCCAGCAGGGCCAGGCCGCAGCACCGCCTCCAGCGCCGTAGCGGCGGGGACGATTGGTTGGGAACACAGACTGCCAGCCCCCGTTGCCAATCGAGAGCGGGAAGAGTGTGGCACGGTTGGCGTGGTGTCGGGCGCCATCCTGAGCGTGGCGCGCAGATGGGGCGGCTGCCGTGCTGCTGCACGGTGGCTTCGCCGCAGCCCCGCCTCAGGTCGGGGTGGCTGCAGCGCCCCGAGGCATAACTGGCGATAATGCGTCGGAGCTTTTCTCTCCCTGAGTGCACCTTTCTCTAGCTGTCACTGTACAAGCCGCTGTGCTGTGTATCTTTCTCACCTGTCACTCCCCGATTTCCCTGCCCTTCTTCTCACAGCCCAGCTACATCTGAGGGGAAGGCAATGCATTAAGTTTCAGAAATTCATTGAAAAAAAAAAAAAAAACCCCGCTATGACTTCATTTTCAGCAAAATTGAAAGCCCTCAAAATTTGGCTGGTTAGTCCGTCTGCATCACCTCTGCAGGAAATGGGCTGTCAAAGAAAGCTGCTGTGTCAGACTCCCAAGCTCCTATTTTTGAGGACAATGCATAAGAGCTTTCACCAATTAACATGATGGTGTTTGTTTGTGCACTCTTTACAGGCAGCAATCATAGAATTACAGAAACATAGAATCAATAAGGTTGGAAAAGACCTCAAAGATCATCAAGTCCAAGGCTAATGGGCATCCATTAGCCAATTACTTTAAAACAAAACATTTTTCAACAGTGCTTCATAACAAGATGTTGGCAGACTTGTAGAGTTTTGTTTGGGTTTTTTTTTTTCAATAAAAGGTAGCTAGAAGTTGAACTCTTCCTTCTGTATGTTTACTAATGAATTTGAATCTGCTGCATTTGTTAAACTTCTTTACAATCCAAGATGCAGATTTGGTTCATGTAAACCCAAACATTGTGCTAAAAGTCTCCACGAGCCTACTTAATCTTTGGCAAAAACTTGGTTAGTGCATGTCAGCTTCTGAAACCATTGGGACAAAGCAGCTGCTTTTGACTCATGGGCCAGAAAACATAGATATCATTATGCACACACATGGACATAGGAAATAAATCATTAAGGTGTTTATAGAAATACTACTTGAAACCCCTATGCACCCTTTCAGTTTCTGTATTATCTGGAGATTCCTGCACATTTCAAGAAGCCCAAGACTGAGATGCTAGTACAGGGAGAGTGGTGATGGAATGTGAAGGCTTACGACCTCCTGGGAAATGGTTAGCATTTCTCAGGAGCAAATTCTTTTAAAAATCCTACATTCTTTTCATTTTGAAAGCCCTCTCAGACTGGCCTGGGTTACAATTCTTCCAATAACATGGTTCACTTGCATAACCCACAGGCCATAAAAACTAGCTACCTCTATTGTTCATTGACAACAAAACATTGTGGTTCTAAGTTACAAGGCCTTGTAAAGTAGGATGTTTCTTTTGAAATCTTCTATTGCTTCTTTTTTCATCCGCCCCCCCAGGGGCTAAGTATTATCCACTTCAGCTGCTGCTTGAAAAATGAAAACACATCTCTTTCTGTCAGGACCCAAGGGCACTAACAGATGTTAACAACCCTCACCGGATTCATCTAGGGTCTTCCCTCACATCTACCCAGGAGCCACAGCCTGGGAGCTTTCACTCCCTTGCTGGGCTGTGTTATAGGAGGTTCTTCACCATGAGAGTGGTGAAACCCTGGAATGGGTTGTCCAGGGAGGTGGTCGAGGCCCCGTCCCTGGAGGTGTTTAAGCCCAGGCTGGATGAGGCTCTGGGCAGCCTGATCTAGTGTGGGGTGTCCCTGCCCATGGCAGGGGGTTTGGAACTAGATGATCCTTGTGGTCCCTTCCAACCCTGAATGATACTATGATACTATGATACTTCAATTCAGCTCTGCTTGGCTGTGGGTGTCTCTGATCCCCCGACTGGCAGACTTGCTTCCTTGGGTGATTTGGATTTGCCTTAATGCTGTGGCCATGCCTAGTGATTACTGGGCTATGCCTGTCATTGGGCCTGTTCCTGGCTTGACCTTACACCACCAAGTTGCTTGTTGACTTTCACCTTGCCTGGATATGTTACTGTCCTCATCTTCTTGTCCCATAGGGAGCAGCCAGTCCTTTCTGCTCCCTGACACTTCCTATGCAAATGAGATCTAAATTAAGATAAGCAAATCATTCTGGTCCAAGAACTTTCCTTGAAAATAACAGGCCTTCCTGTGCTTCAGAAGTGGATTTATTATATTCTTCTAACATGAAAACTTTTGGGGGCTTCATTGAAAACTGAATGTTCATATCAGAAAACTGGAGATTGAGGGAGACCGGTTACACTTCAGTCATTGTAACTTTTGTCTCCAAGCAAGAAGAGAAGTGTATAAAAGATGGAAAGTCAATGTGATGATTTTTTTTTTCCTATTTAGTCTGTTCTAACATTAAGTAGAAATAAATTGCATGTCCTGAATTATTCTCTGCTCAATAATTTTTACTGTAATGAAAACAGACTAATTTATGTTTGCTATGAATGTAGGCCTACAGCTTGGGGTTTGGATTTTTTTGTGGTTTGGGGTTTGTTTTTTTTAGCATTTGGTTTTCTGTGTAGAGTGCCATATGAATCTATGTAGGACAGGAGTCTTAAATGAGGAACAGACTGTGCTACCTATTAAAAAGAATAACAGAACTTCAATTAACTTCAAAGGGAACAAGATGGAGCCTTGCATTTCCAATAAAGTCTGTGTTTGTGCCTGCATAGTGTTCATACGATTTATAAGGAAGCATTACTCCCCACCTATCACAAAGGTGGAGAGTAATGACTAAGATTTTATTCTTCTGTGTAATCCTGGAGTGTATACACAAATATTCTTTTTCAAAGCATAGTTCTCATACTGAGGTATTTTAAAATATCTATTAAAATATTACAAAGGCCTCTGTGTTTAATTGCAAAGCAGCCCTTTTCAGGTTGTTGTTAGGGAAAGAAGTCTGAGAGATGATGAAAGACCTCTTCTGTTTTTCTTTCAAGGTTGGTGAATTAGCAGTTCTTACAGTGTCAGAGCACAGCGGTAAGCTGCATTGCAAGTTCTAAATGTGTTTTGTAATAGCTTGGAAAAGAGTTTGTAAAATGACTTTAAATGAGCAAGTATCCCATTCTGGAGATTTCATAAATCTCGTAAGGTATCAGAAAAAGAAAATCTGCTGTAGTTACTTAATAAAAAACAGGGTCTTTTGAGCTTTCACACTAGCTCTTCAATTATTTAGACCCTCCAGATAGGCAATTCTATGTGGCAATTCTGAAGCTTGTTTTGTTGCAACTCCCAAAGCTGTCTGTCTAAAATTAGATAGCAGCGTTTGATTGTTAGAGCTGTAGCCAGGGTTTAGCTTTTAATCCTAATTTCAGATAAATATGGTATTGTTTTGTAGAATTATGTGGTTTTAAGCACATGAAGCTTGTACACAGAAGATACAGAACAAATTCTATGCACTCAACGGAACAATTCTGTTAGAGTTCTCTTGTAAGGCTATCTAGATTCACTGTTTTTCCCTTCCTGATTCTTCAGCTCTTCCAATTGCTTTAATTTGCCTGCAGTGAGTTTGAAGGTAATAAAAAGAAGCACTGTACAGGATAGGCATCTGTCTCTGAGATCAGGTCATGGTAAGATTTGTCTCAAGTGATTAATCTTCTGTATTGAGTAGAAATTTGAAATAATGGTTATGAGGCTAAGGATTCTTATTTAGGTATCTGGAGAATCAAAGCTTTTATGATGAAACTCTGGTTTGTGGGTGTTACTTTTTTTGCCACTTTTAAGAATATCCATAATGGCCAGCGGACTGAGTCTGTTTCTCAGACTCAAATGTTTTATCTTTTACAAAAAAAGAAAAAAAAAAGAAAGAAAAGAAATGCTCTTGCAGATTTTAATACATGTTTCCAAGATTTCAGTGTCTAGTCAAAATGAATGATACTTTATTTTCAGTTGTGTATCCAAAGCACAATGTTGGAAGTTGCTAGTGTTCTTTGAATATTGATTTACCTTTCTTTACTGTCTGATACTTGAATTTTCTTTTACAGAGTTTGATAGTAAATAAGTAAAATATAGTACATGGTTTTATATTTAAATGTATTTCTTACTTGTTGGCACAGAATCCTTATAATAACCTCCTACGAGGACAGACTTGAAGGAGTTGGGGCTGTTCAGTCTGGAGAAGAGAAGGCTCCAAGGTGACCTAATTGTGGCCTTCCAGTATCTGAAGGGGGCCTACAAGAAGGCTGGGGAGGGACTGCTCAGGATAGCAGGTAGTGATAGGACTAGGGGGGGTGGAATGAAGCTGGAGGTGGGGAGATTCAGACTGGATGTGAGGAGGAAGTTCTTCCCCATGAGAGTGGTGAAGCCCTGGAATGGTTTGTCCAGGGAGGTGGTTGAGGCCTCGTCCCTGGAGGTGTTTAAGACCAGGCTGGACGAGGCTCTGGCCAGCCTGCTCTAGTGTGGGGTGTCCCTGCCCATGGCAGGGGGGTTGGAACTGGATGATTCTTGTGGTCCCTTCCAACCCTGACCGATACTATGATGATACTATGATAATTAGCATGGATCTTGGCAGCATATAGGCTTCAACCTGCTGTTTCCCCAGCTATTTGTTGGGCTTGTGAGAAACAGCTACAAAACTCTACCTTCTGCTTTAATATGAGACATAGAAGGTCAATGTTAGGCAAAACTTTCCTCTGTTGTTTATTTTCTCTTTTCCTCACTTGAAGAAGTCTTAGTTGATAGGTCAATCCCTAGATAAAACTTTTATTAGTATTTACCCAGTTCATTCAGTTCCTTGATATTAATTCTTGTTAAGACTCAGATGACACATTAGAGATCAATGAGGCCAAAGATTTAAGCAGATACTTTTAATTATGGCTACTCTAATGTAAGGTGGACAGAATGGTACAGGACAGCATACATGGTTCATCTTTCTGCACAAAACTTTCATGCTTATACCACACATGAAACAGTGTTGTAGCAAATTCTTCCTTTATAATAGTTATTTCTAAGAAGATGTTTGTAACTTTCTCCTTTGTTGCTGATCCACAGTTTTACACTTGCATGAATTTGTATGTCAAAGCAGAACATTCATAATTAACTTACCTGCTAGCCTGCAGAAATGAGGCTGAATGGAAAGAAGCTATCTTCCCGTTTTCCTGCTTGCAGTAAAACTTATTAGAGTCTTAAACAGGAAGGATGAGGAACAGTGTTTGTCAGGATGTAGCATGAGTCAAATGTAGTGGAAATATGAGAAGTAGTTTGTATTTTACTTATGCATTTAGTCACAGAAGTCAAAAGAGAAATTTAATGCAGCATAGTAGTCACGAGGTCTTGGGTGACAGGTTGGACTTGACAATCTTTGAGGTCTTTTCCAACCTTATTGATTCTATGATTTGTGATTCCTTGGAGAAGAACACAGAAACCTTTCTCTGTCAGGACAGGGTTAGAGATGTTGGGTGGAGCTCACCTGTGCTCTAACTTAACATTGTGAACAGTACAGAATTCTATGTGAACTTCCTGGGTTTCATAGCCCAATGAGTCAGAGCTGTGCAGTGTTTAGGGGAATAAATGACCCGAAGGACTAACAATCCAAGTCTTTTATTGAAGTGGAGTCCTGATCTCTTGTAACTGGATTATGTGGGGAGTGTTATGTTGTCCATGGGTGACTTTTGCATTGCCCTGGATGGCCACCCTCTCTCCCTCTGTAATTATAGAAAGGATTTTTTTCCAGCCTGCTCCAGTTCAGCTTCAGGCATTTGCTGAGCTCAAGGATTTATCAGAGCATATGGGGAGTTTGGGATGCAGCCTTCTTCTTTACTGTGTGAATATTACTTCTTTTGCAGTTAGCATTTAAGTCTACAGGGATGAGTGTATACTGGCTGTTATACTCCTGTGCAAATTTATGTTGTCTCTTATATGCTAAAAACATTCATTAGTTTTAATAAAATCATGCAAGGATTGGGAAATTGAAAGATGTGATAATTGCTTTGCACAGCATGAATGGAATGGAATGGAATGGAATGGAATGGAATGGAATGGAATGGAATGGAATGGAATGGAATGGAATGGAATGTTATGGAATGGAGTGGAATAGACTAGAATAGACTAGAATAGACTAGAATAGACTAGAATAGACTAGAATAGAATAGAATAGAATAGAATAGAATAGAATAGAATAGAATAGAATAAACCAGGTTGGAAAAGACCTTTGAGATCATCGAGTCCAACCTATCACCCAGCACCATCTAATCAACTAAACCATGGCACAAAGCACCCCATCCAGTCTCTTCCTAAACACCTCCAGTGACAGTGACGCCACCACCTCCCTGGGCAGCCCATTCCAGTGGCCAATCACTCTTTCTGTGATTATTCAGAAAACAAATTAGTTTGAAATCTTTTATTCTAGTGGCAGTGAGCATAGTGTTTGTATATTGTTGTCTCTTCACCAGACCTGATAATTTTGCTGGAGTTTCCTTGAAGAAATTATTTTTTTAATTTATCACAGAATTATAGAATGGTTTAGGTTGAAGTGGACCCCCAAAGGTCATGTAATCCAACCCCCTCTGCAAGTAAGCAAGGGCATCCTCAACTGGATCAGGTTGCCCAGAGCTTTGTTGAGCCTCACCTTGAATATCTCCAGGGTTGGGACTTCAACTAGCTTCCTGTTCCAGTGTTCCACTACCCTCATGGTAAAGAGCTTTTTCCTAATGTTATCTGTTGGAATAGTTGTGGTGCTTGGGTATGGTCTCTTTTGCACACTGACTTGGCTTTGTGACATGGGAATGTCAAATGGTCTTTTTTTCATGAAGTTACCAGCAGTCTGATAACATGTGTGATGCTGCAGCTGATAACTCAGAAGCTTTCATTTTGTGTATGAAACCAACAATAACAAAATTGCAGGAATGTCAACATTTATGACACCAGCCTCTTAATCTGTCACCAGTTCTGAAGGCCTCCTAAAAGCTCAATTACCACTGAGGTGTCTCCATATTATTCCCAGTTACTTGCATATGAATCCCCAGTGAGGAAAAAGCGATGCTTCTTTCAGGCATCTCTGTTGATTCTGTGCATTTACTACATACTGTTTGCTTAGTTTCTGACATTTCTACAACTGTGGAATTAAAAAATATATGAATGCTTTGTCAACCAGTTAATCTGTTTGAAGTGTTACAAAGGAGCTGTTACTGGTGAGTGGGAAATACACAGATTAGCATGTGTTCTGCTGCTATTCTCACTAGGTTTAGTCCTATAGTTCATGGGAGGACAGATTCTTCTGGAAGATAAAGAAATGTGTTCATTTCTCTCTGTTGATTGTAAAGACATCCTGGTGTCTGTACTCCATGTTACCCAAGCAAACTATCTAGCTTTTATTCTCCTTATGCCTTCAGATCACAAGGCATAGATGTCTTATAACATTCCTAAATATCATGAATAGGCCACCATCAGTCCTCATGGACAGTGGGGCTTTGTCAGGAAGCCAGGGGATGAATGTTCAGCTTCAGCAGCCCTGGACCCATCAGCCAGGGCCCAGAGGGCACTGGAGTAGTTGTTACTAAACTTTAAAATCTTTCTTAGTAGTTTTGTTTTCCTTGCCAGAAATGGATCTTGTTCTAGTTGATGTACTAATAAAACCCATCTTGGAGATTAAAAGTGTTTTAGTGTGCTTACTTCCAAGAGTTATAATTTTTAATTTTAGGCTTGAGCCAATGTTTTCCCATCACAGAAGCTCACTACAGTAGTTCAGGACAGCAGATGTCAGTGGCTTGTCCTTACTACCCTTTTTGTACCCAAATGTAATACATACTTAATGCAGGGAGCCCCTTCAAGAATTCACTTCTGGCTATGATCTAGTCTTGTTCCTAGGCTTGAATTTTTAAGCCTTGCTGCATGCAGCTGATGCAGTTAAGGTATACTTATGAGGCTTGTGAGCAGAAATTGAAATATGAATGTCTGTGTCCAGTTTTAGAAGGGGAGTCAGGGAGAGGGGGTAGTATTTTCTGAATTCTACACAAACATGTATGAAAGTGCTGTTATGCCATTGCTTAGAGATCTAAATGCAGCTGCAGTATAGTTCATCATTTTCATTTAAACTTTTATTGATTACTGACCCCAAAGAAATCACCCACAAACTGGAACATGAAAACCTCTGCTGTGCAGAGGTGTATTTCATTTAATGTGACAGTAAATATGGTTATACAAGAGGCAGAAGAGTCTTAGGTAGATTTGTCTGATGGTGCCGAGGCCACAACCTCAATTTACAGCATAACAGAATTAGAAATTGAAAGGATTTGGGGGGAATGCACCTCTTAGGAAGAAATTGTGATTTTTTTGTGTCTCTTGCTGTGCCCCTGTGTCTCTGCCCTTGTGATGGAGTGCAATACTGAGGATGAACAATGTTTCTGGGCTTTCACGATGTCAGGGATTGGGGCTAAGGGATTTTCTGAATTTTACACTATAGTTATGGTGCAGGATTTTAAATGTAGATGTGCCCAGTCACATGCCTAGAATTGATCCTATGGTAGTGCTGAGTGTGTACATAATGAATTAATGATAATATGGTGTGTCAAAGGATTTGAGTGTGTAGTAAGTACTGACCAAGAAGGCCAACGGCATCCTGGCCTGCATTAGGAACAGTGTGGCCAGAAGGAGCAGGGAAGTCATTGTGCCCCTGTACTCTGCATTGGTTAGGCCACACCTTGAGTACTGTGTCCAGTTCTGGGCCCCTCAGTTTAAGAAAGACATTGAGACACTTGAACATGTCCAGAGAAGGGCAACAAGGCTGGGGAGAGGCCTTGAGCACAGCCCTGTGAGGAGAGGCTGAGGGAGCTGGGATTGTTTAGCCTGGAGAAGAGGAGGCTCAGGGGTGACCTCGTTGCTCTCTACAACTACCTGAAAGGTGGTTGTAGCCAGGAAGGGATTGGTCTCCTCTCTAGCAACCAGCACCAGAACAAGGGGACACAGTCTCAAGCTGTGCCAGGGGAAGTTTAGGCTCAAGGTGAGGAGAAAGTTCTTCACAGAGAGAGTCATTGGTCATTGGAATGGGCTACCCAGGGAGGTGGTGGAGTCACCATCCCTGGAGGTGTTCAAGAGGGGATTGGACGTGGCACTTGGTGCCATGGTCTAGTCATGAGGTCTGTGGTAACAGGTTGGACTCGATGATCTTTGAGGTCTCTTCCAACCTTGGTGATACTGTGATACTGTGATACTGTGACATTGATAAGTGAGTGATCTTCATTCCTGCTTACGTAGTATCCACCTGCAATCACTAACCTTTGATGTACATGCATCAATGTACTCATGTGCTCTGGTTATGAGTGCTGAGTAATAAAGAAACTAGAAAATAATCTTATTTTTCGTACTAATTGCTGTACTGTTTGATGTTTTCTTTAAACTGGAAACTCTTATCACCAGTTGAAGTTGAATTTGTATGGATTAGCAATGATTAGCACAGGAGCTAAAAAAACTATAAATGAACCATAATACTTGATATAATATTCAGGACAAGAAAACAGCTAAAGATTAAGTTGCAGCATAACAATTAACTGTATGATAATTTCATAATTAATAGAATTAACTTTTATCTTAAAAATACTTCATAAGCAAATGTCTACACTATAGAGGGGTTGTAGGAAGAAGAGCTGATTCTGCTAGCTACATAATATTCTGACTGGGATCAGCACATAGCAAAATGAAGTCCTTGTTAGGAAGCAGTGTGTCTCTGAAGTTTCTGAAGATATTTGGAAGTGACATTCAGGGTGTGTAGTTATTTGTGTGAAAGCAAAGAAGAAAGAAGGCTTAGTGTTGTGATTCTTTCATGGATGCTTTGTTGCTGCTTGCTGGAAATGTTTGTTGCATTCTTCTAATTTCCTTTCTTTGACTGTGAATCCATTGCCTGCAACTTGAAGTGTAATTTATTCCACGATTACTGTCTTTTCTTGTGGATGCTAAGGAAGAGATGCGTAGGAACAGACAAATTCACTTAATGTTGGCTGATTGGGTCATCTGTGTCACAGAACAAAGACAATGCAGGTAGTAATATAATTTATCTTTTTTTTCTAACTGTGGGACTTGCTCTTTGTGCAAACTTCCTACCTTGGCTACTGTTGTGCCTCACTTAATGAAGTATTTGTTTGAAGCCCCTTTCCTGTTTGATTTTTTCACTTGCATCCTAACGAGATGTGACGGGGGTAGCAGACTGATAAAGCATGAAGACCTGTAAATAAAGGAGCTGTTCCATCTTATTAAATGTGTAGAAAAAAAATAGATAAAATAAAATATATAAAAAAAGAGGGAGAGAGAACAGTTCCATATGCTATTAGATTGTTTCCTTGCAGCCACAGATATTTGGATGAGTGCTTCAGATTTAGTGTATTTTTAATGTATCAAACATAATTCTCTCCTATAGCTTTGCCAGTCACTCTTTCTCCTTTGCTTTTTAATTATTCTACAGATTAATATATTGTAAATGGGCTCATTTCTGTGCTTCAAATTAAGCTAGTTGTTTCAGCTTTTTCTCAATTACTCCTGTAATTAAGACCCATAAACCCACAGCAGAGAATAAAATAAGAAAGTGAAAGAAAATGATAACAAAAACGGAAAGAGAGAGGAGAGCTTCTGTTTGATTTCCTTCATAATAAATTGCTTAAAACTCTCTGAAACAGCCACTGCAAGGGAAATTATTAAGGAACCTGACAGCCTATATGTAGTTTTGAAAAGAACATAAAGTTTTCAGACACTAGTCTCATCAGGGATCCCAGTTGTAAGCAGTCTGGAGTGTACCCACTTAATTATGTGAAAATCTGGCATGGTGCTCTGGGGAAGAATTAAAAGATGCTAAACCTGCATTCCCCACTGAAGTGGAATATTTAATCAAGTCAAAAGCTTCATTGCACCCTATAGCAAGCCAAGTTAAATCTAGTCTGTTAAATATTTTATTAGTGTTGATGTTCATTCTAGCCATATATCAGATCACAGTAACAACAACAGAAGTATTTCTTTCACTTAGAGAGTGTGGGATGATGATATGTAATTTTCCTTGACACTTCCGATGGTTACTATGGAAAGTGGCCTCAAGGAGAGCTGTGCTTGAGATATGAAGTGGCCCAGGCTGAAATGTGTTAAGATGGTCTGGATGCCATACAGGAAGGATCAATTCATAAATGTGTCCCCTGTTTTTTCATTCTTTTTACACTGCCAGGCACCATTAAACACATGAATATAAAAAAATGAGGCTATTGTAGTAACTCACTGACACACACTATTTTTTTCACTCAAGCCTAAGGACACACCTGAAGAGCAACAACAAAGAAAGAAGTGAAACACATTCTTTCTTCAGAGCAAGCTCATACACCTGAAAAAAATCCAGATCTCCTTGTGTGAAAGTTGTGAAGTCACTCGTATTAAAATTATAGCTGCAGGTGTTCAGGAGGAGACTTGACAGGGTGCTTGGTTGCATGGTTTAGTTGGTTGGGTGGTGTTGAATGATAGGTTGCACACAATGATCTTGAAGGTCTCTTCCAACCTGGTCTATTCTATTCTATTCTATTCTATTCTATTCTATTCTATTCTATTCTATTCTATTCTATTCTATTCTATTCTATTCTATTTATTTTCAGCACTTTTAGCACTCTTTCAGCGTGCACTTGGATAAAAAGGAGATTTCAGCTACAGTTTGGGTCCACACTTAACCTTTATTAGCTATAAATTATTTGTTAGATACTCAGTGGTTTATGATGCTTGCACCATAAAGACAGATACACACAGACTATGGCAGAAATCCATTTTTTCATACTTTTGAGGTCTTCTGGGACACTGCTTGGGGATTAATGCATGACAGTGCCATCAAGTGAAATGATAGCGGTCACCTTCCTAAAATGTTTATTTCAAAATGCACTGAATTCAGGTCAAATTACTTCTAGCCACTAATGGTCCTTACAAATCTGTCATTGTCTTTGGCAGCTTACTACAGATAACCTTTAAAGAGGAAAGTAATAGGGTTGGGTTTTTTCTTTTGTTTGGTTTTGATAGTTTTTTAATAGTTCTGGTGAGAGGCCACATGTACTGATAGTATACTCAGATTTCTAGTGACTTTCACAATTACCATGACATTGACCTTAAGTAAACAATGCTTGAGAAATGCCAGTTAATTCAAAGTACAATTAAGCAGAAAACAGATAGCTGAGAACAGTGCAGACCTAAATCCCGGTCTGACATTTTACTATTGTCTGATTCATCTTCCCACATGAGCCCGGCATTGAATTGGGGCCAAGAATTAATACAGAACTTCCTCTTCTGCCCACAGTCATTTAATTTACTAAAACAGAGTTCAGCTTCCCTTCTGAAGAAGCGAATCAATAAAGTTTTATTATCATCCTGTCGTTTGGTGCCTTTAGAAACCACCTTCTTGTTCCAGCGTTCTGCAATAATGAAGCCTCCAGTGTCACTCCTTTATGCGTTTGTAACCTTTTTGAACTGAAAATGACTTCTTGTTTATTGTACTCTACAGAATAAAGGCAAATACAGAGGTGGGGGAAAAAAAATTACTTCTTCTTGAGAGTTATGAAAAGCACACTAAGTCTGTCCTTGACTTTCATCATTTAAAGGATTAATTGCTTGAATTATCACCTCTGAAGAATGTCCACGTGAAACGTCTAGCTGAATTTCCTGACTCTGAGATTGTTGTGTTTTGCAGTCCAAGTGATGTCTAAATATAGAGCTAGTATATCTCCCAGCCCCAGAACTTTGACATTTAGCCCCTCAATTGTGTAACTATTTGCCCTTCTGTTATTTTGTAGTTGTTAATACCGTAACTTTAAAATCCCATTGCACTTCTAACCTCCTTTATGTTGTCTTTGACATTTAATTGATTTCCTTGTGTACAGTTTAAATTCATAAAGCAAAACTATTGTGGAGAATACATGGAGTGACAACTCTAACATTTGTATTAGTGTAGGCTGACTTTATCACATATTGCTTGAGTTACTGTAATTGCATTTAAATTATATCCTTTTCATATTAATTTACTCCTTCAGAGTCTGCAAAACTGTTTCTCTGAAGACAGGTTATACTGCTAAAGAGTGACAAGTGTTTAAGGAAACTTCTGTATGCTTCTTGATGGTGTTGTGTAAAAGGGTTTTATAAATAAAACTGATGAATTTCTGGCAGCTTTCAGTTAAATGAACAACTAAAACTTCCCTTTTGCATACTATGCATTTCGTCTCCTATTGTTGTCTCCGCTGAAAACACCTTTTCACCAAAATCCTTTATTTAAAAACAGTTAACTCTCTGCATGTGACCTGCAGCAGAGCATGTATAAATTGACAAGAAACAACTTTTTCTGCTTATACAATCAACTATATAAACCCTTGTCGTAATCAGGTTGTGGTGAGCATAGTTAAGTTGGTTTTTAATGGCACTGTGTTGTGAGAGGGCAGAAATAAAATTGGCAATGCTGAAAGTAAGTCTGCTTCTGACAACAAGTATATACTTAACTTCATGTGGGGATCCCATGAGGCTATGGTCTGATGGCCTTATATTTATTTTGACCTCTCTTGTTTGTGATAGAATTTGATTTTTCCCATGGTTGTTGTTGGGGGGGGTGGGGTGGTGGTGTTTGAGTGTGTGTGTTTTGGGGGTTTTTGTTTTTTGGGGTTTTTTTGTGTCTGTGTAGGCACTAGATAACTTGTCAGGTTGAGAGAATGTACTCTGACATCTTTCAGTGCTGTTCCTCTTAGTCACTGACTGAAGTGCAATACTGTTTGGCTTCACTGGGGAATAAATGCATAATTATTGCTACAAGCTTGAGCTTTTCTGGTACACATAAGGAAACCAGCACTGGGCTGCAGGCAAGCTAGTCCCTGTGCTACAAAACTTTACATTGAAAGGAATCATTTGTTTGCCATGAATATACTATCAGTATGTTAAGATAGTAGATATTCAGAGGCAGTTAAGCAATGAGAATGAAGGCTTGCTAAGGGAGCATTTCCAATCAAATGACAGTTCCTTGATTATCAGGGTTGGAATTTCTAGCATGCGAGCACTTCTGTCTGCCAAGAGAAATTTCATGTAGGAAATTTGGAGGTGGTTTGCTGGTATACATTGCAACTGTTTTTCTAATTAGAAGCAAACAAATAGCTGAGCCAGAAGATAATTACCTTAAAGTCATGAAAAGCTGGGTTCCTGCAATCATCTCTATGGGCATGGACATTATTCCCCTGGATAAGTGCTCGAAGGATAAGGCCCTATAATTCTTTGGAACAATTTTTCTCTGCCCATGCAAACGATTGACAACAATTTCACTGCTGTAGGTCGTTGTGATTCCTGTGTATTCATTTATGCAGAGGAAATAAGTTCCTGATAAGCAGGTTTGTATCTTTTATGAGCAAACACGGTGTTGGCTGAATTGGGAGTTTCCTGCAAAAGTGTCATTTTGATCTATGCATCTTTGCTGTAATGAGAGCAGAGAATAAAGGCACCACAAGAAAGAAACTAATGAAAACAAAATCCAGCTGTAATAAGAGGCCAGTAAGAACAGGCTTTAGATAACTCTGGCTTCAAATAGGTGACAGTTTAATTAAAATTCTTATTGGGAACACTAGGTAATGTAGCTTTGCATTTAAGAGGAGTATTTTGCAAAACAAGTGTGTGACTATGATTCAAAATGCAAATCAATTGGTTACTGGCTAGAAAAATGACTGAGATTGGTTGGCATTTGGACCATCATTACGGTGGCTCAGTTGGTAGCACATATGACTCTTAATGGGAAGGTCGTGAGTTCAAGCCTGCAGTGGGCAGTAGTGTCCTCCCTACTCTAGTCGTGAGGTCTGTGGTAACAGGTTGGACTTGATGATCTTTGAGGTCCCTTCCAACCTTAGGAATACTGAAATCATTGAGGTCTCTTCCAAACTTGGTGATACTGTGATCATCCTGCACAGTTTGGTGTCTTCCCATGCTACAGGTGGCCAGATTTTGCATGACCACTCTTGCAAAATTGAGCTATTTCGATAATTTGTTAGGACTTTTGGATGCTACTGAAACAAGTTTGAAGCACTGAATACTTCTAGTTATGTCTAGAGTCTTGTATCGTGAAAGGAAGAGGGAAAAAAAGTTTATTGTCTTAAATGCTTTCAACAAAAATGGTAGGATTGGTTTGGAATGTAAAATGAAAAGCTTTTTGCATAAGAATATTGATAGTTTCCCTGCAAACAGCTGTTTCTAAGCTTATCTTTGCAAAGTTCATGCAAAGCCTGGTGTGTGTCTTGCTTATCTCTTGCATGTTGTGGTGTTTCAGAACTCTTCATGACAATCATTTATTTTACACCAGTATGAGTGGGTAAGCATTAATCCAGCTTTGCAGCTAGGCTGAAAGAGCAGAGGCTAAGTGATTCGCTCAAGGTCATCCAGAAGATTATTGGCAGAGCCAGGATTAAAACTTACTTTTTAAATCCTAAAAGATGAGAATTTGTAACAGGGCCTGAAAGGAGGGAAGTGTCTCATGGATTTTAGCAAATTGAAACCCTTGCTTGTGAGCTTGCTTCTGCCCGTGGTAAACTATGTAGGTATAGAAGAAAGAAACATAGTTTCTCTTCTCTTTTGGCTTTGCTCTTTAATTTATGGTACTTGAGATTAACTGTTAGGGCTGAAATCTTGAATGCTTCCTTTCTCGTGCCCCGGTAGGCAGATCCCCTTAGAATCCATGTTTGTGAGAATGAGGAACGCAAACATTTGAGTCTGAATCAAAAGACATATTTATGTATGTTTTCCTTTTAACCCTCATATAAAGTTCTACTGGAAGAAGATGAAAGTCAATGTGGAAATTTGGCAGGTTTAAGAAATTTCTGTCTGTATGGCTGTTTTGAGAATTTTAATTGGCTCCCTTAAATATTATTTGGTTCTGCTCGTTAACTGCTCCTGAACAACATCTAAGCAGCCCTAAAGCAATCCACAGCTCTGAAAGGGGCGCATATCACTAGTAGGATGGTTGTTGTTGCTCTGCAGGGGTTAAATGCTAGTGATTCTTTGGGAGGTTACTAGAGTGTGGTGGTTTCTACTTATCCTGTAAAGCATGTCAAAGGAGCATGAAGCTAAATGAGGAAATGAGGGGAGAATCTTAATTAGCACTTATTATCTCTGCTTTACCCCTGTTTCTCTGTTCAGGCACAAAACAATCTATTGGCTGGTTCAGAGTTCAAGCAGAACTGATGATTTTGAAAAAAAAAGGGGGGTGGAGGGGATATAGAAAGGGAAATATAAAAGCTAAAAGAGTGTTGAGATGATTGTTACAAAGTTGAGCATCATTTTTAGAATCCTTATAGCTGGGGAAGCAAGGACAAAACAATGGTACATGGGCTATTTTGCTTTAAAATTTTCCTGCATTTATGGACATTTATGTTTTGCTAAAAATACACTTAAGGTTCCAATTGCAAGGCATTTCCTAATAAATACATCTTGAGTAAATCTTTGGGACAGATTCCTTGATTTGGCTATTTAAAAGCTATTATAAACAGATTCCTTTTCAGTCTCCAGTGTTTATTTTAGTTAACTGCTTCATAATGCATTTTTAACCTTTCCTGCAAAAAAGAGCCCTGGAGCACAGATTCCTCATCATGATGCTGAAAGTAAAGCTCCAGTTTGTGTAACATTGCATTACTAAGGGAATTCTTTGGTTGCTTTCTTGTCATGCCACGCCACAAAACCTCCCTTCTTAGATAAGCAAAGGCAACCTGTAGTTCTAACTATCATTCAGAAATAAATGAGTTGTCGATCACTCTTGTTGTTCAGACCACCAGCACCGTGACAATATGAGATTGCTTTAGTAGTAGCCCTCTTGTGAAGTGGCTTGAAGATTATTATTGCACATTGGAGCCAGAGTTCAACTTAGGCATTAAAACATCTATTTCAAAGTTTCATAGTTTTCATAGTTTCATTCAGGGTTGGAAGGGACCACAAGGATCATCTAGTTCCAACCCCCCTGCCATGGGCAGGGACACCCCACACTAGATCAGGCTGGACAGAGCCTCATCCAGCCTGCTCTTAAACACCTCCAGGGACGGGGCCTCAACCACCTCCCTGGACAACACATTCCAGGGTTTCACCACTCTCATGGTGAAGAACCTCCTCCTCACATCTAGCCTGAATCTCCCCACCTCCAGCTTCATTCCATTCCCCCTAGTCCTATCACTCCCTGAGATCCTGAGAAGTCCTTCCCCAGCCTTCCTGTAGGCCCCTTTCAGATACTGGAAGGCGACAATTAGGTCACCTCGGAGCCTTCTCTTCTCCAAACTGAACAGCCCCAACTCCTTCAGTCTGTCCTCATAGGAGAGGTGCTCCAGCCCTCTGATCATCCTTGTGGCCCTTCTCTGGACACGTTCCAGCACCTTCACGTCCCTCTTGTAATAGGGGCTCCAGAACTGGACACAGTACTCCAGGTGGGGTCTCACCAGGGCTGAGTAGAGGGGGAGGATCACCTCCCTCGACCTGCTAGCCACACTTCTCCTGATGCAGCCCAGGATCTGATTGGCTTTGCGGGCTGCAAGTGCACATTGAGAGCATGGAACTTGTAGATCACAGTGGCCTTAAGGTATTGTAATAATGCAGGAACCCATCCTGAAAGAATGAATATTTCTCTACAAGTAAAGAAGGGCTGCATGGAATGTCTGTTTGTCAATTTCTTCAATTTGCTGAGATTGAATACTTAAAAAATTTCATAAAGTAAACCCCAGGAGAAACTGTTCCTCCTCAGACTGATCTTTCTGTTATAATTTTGTGTGTATAGAAACTCTATTAGTTCACAAATACAATAAGATCAGAAAAGCTTGATGATGCCAATAACTTCCTGGGGATTCCACAACAGCAATCTAATTAAAGGGGAGGTGATTTGAGGATTTGGCATGAAAATACTGCAGAGTGAGCTGAATCTGTAAATTTTTGAGCAATGTGTTACTGCAAGTTGCTGGGCTTGAGCAGACTGATCATTACTTCAGGTGAGAACTTGTCTCCTCCTGGACAAGTTATTTCAAATGACAACTTGAGGCATAGACATGCTGTGCAATTGGGCAGGGATGATGACAGAGCAGTGTTTCTGTAAGTTTGGGTGGGACATTCTGGCTGTCCTTCTTAAAATTCTTTGTGAACCACAATGAATTGAGAAGTGTTACACAAATCACTAAGTCTCTCCAAAAGTTTTTATTGTACTTGTGACCATTATGGGTCATAATGAGTACTTATTTGACGAAATTTCAAGCTCCATTAAAAATTACTCTGGACCACACGTCATTTTGCTCAAGCTAATGTGTCATGCTTGAGTTTCACACAGCAGGATTTTGCATCTGTAGAGGTTGAATGAGCCGTGCTTTTCAGCTGCCCCTGTCTCAAAATGATTTTAGAGCAGAGGGATTGTTTCCTGAGATCTGAAAACAAAATCAAATTGAAGAGCCAACAATAAAGCATGTATCTCAACAAGTCTTTAAATGTATCAGAGGTTGTCTGATTCCTACTTGGAGCAGAAAACTGTGTTAGGCAATGAAAATTTGGACAAAAAAAAAAAGAAAGAGAAAAATAAACCTACTGAGACACTTAGCTGCATTAAAAGCTGCATTTATTCACCAGTATGATTATGGAATATTTACTGTGTTTGTATATTCATTTATAAGCCATCTTTTCCTAAGAGAAACGTAGCTTTTCTGTCCTTGTAAGTTTTTGACACGTATTTGCAAATTTTACTGTTGTCTTCCATAATGTAAGGGAGATGTTGACAAAAGAAGAAAGAAGAAAAGGTGGGAAAATAGGACTCAAAAGAAAAAAAAAGTTCTTAAATCGAGGGCCTGTCAATAGCATCAGGCAAACTAAATTTAACAGCTAATTTACTGGTGACAGAAATATAATCCATATAATTTATGCATCTAATATAATCTGTCATTTGTATTTAAGGAGGAGAGCAAGGCAGCATCTAATAAAATGTAGAAGAAAAATGAGTTTGTAAGGTGAGTGACAGAAATGTTCATTACTTCAATTCTTTCCTATGGTGTTCCTCCCTGTTTCAGGCAGGAATCTTAAAAGTTTAATCTTTATGAAGTACAGAATTATTACTTTAAAGGACTTTTTTTTTCCCCCTTTCTTGTCAAAACTTAAAGTTGTTCCACTTCGAAACCAATCAAAAACCAGAAGGTTCTGATTTCATCCCTTTCCAAAGAGATCAAAGAGCAGAGGCCAAAGGCCTCTTCAGAGATGAAAGACCTGTGTAGGCTAATTTGAAATCTCCATCATCTTTCCAGATGATGTCCAGGTTATGTATTAGATACACATAGAATCTTTGACAAGTGATGTGAAGAACAACTGCAAACGGGTTATACTATAAAACTAATTTTAGACTAGTATTAGAGTTGCAACTGGAAGTACAAGGCAGGAGTGGCATAACTGTGGGGCACTGAAAAAAGTACTTGAAGCAAAACCAAACAGAGGTTCTGGACTTCATTTCCTAGTGTATTTTTCTGTTGCTTCTGTAAGTGGTGCACAGTGTTTAGTGATGCCAAAGGCCTAAAGAAGCCCTGGTACAGAGCAACATCCCCTCTGCTGTAATAGCATGAGCATCCATAGGCTTGACACACTGATCCAAGCATAGGCCAGAGGCCTTGATAATCAAGACAGTGGCCTCAGGACACTGAATGTAGCCAGGAAGTAACATGGTTGTTGAAGTATCTGCTGTAACTCTTCAGTTGGCTAGCCTGTTCCTGCTGCATTGTGATTTGGGGTTTTAGCTCTTTGTAGGATTTTTGGAAGAGCAGGAGAAGACAGCATGCAACAGCTTTACTAAGCTGGTGTCTGTAGGGAGGAAATTTGAGATTGTTAGTATCATAGCTGAGGAAAGATATAACTCCTCCAGTTAACACATCTTAATAACAATATAAAATAAGAATCTTCTCAACAGAGTTGCAGGAAGGGAACTTGCTGAAAAATATAAATCTAGTGTAAAATCCTTCTTGCTGTGGCAGGCATTAGTTCCTGTAAAAATATTGCTTGTTTATTACATGTTGGCATTTGGGAGCTCAGAGATACTGTGGTGCATTGCAGACTGCTCTTTTTATGATGGGATAAACACATTTATCCACAGAAGTTTTTTATTAGATTAAGAGATAACTATTGATCTAAAAATGGGGAAAAAAATACTGTGTTTTCAAAATAAGCAATGAAGCAAACAAGTCATTTCTTCCTGCTCTTTGTTTTTGCGTTGTAATCCTATGATACTATTCTTTTAAAGCAAAAGGCTACCTCACTTGCTAATTGCATGTATGGTATCTATTAATAACATACAATGAAGACAACATATTGTTCATAAGCTGTTCTTATAGAGACATGGAAACTCAGAACTTGCTAAGCAGTTTTTGAAACTAATACTTCTAGTTAAGTACTTCCTGAAGCTTTACATGCTTCAAACACTCAAATAGCTAAGCTTGAATGAGCAGTTCCAACCCTAATCCCTTTTATTTGAGACACAAGGATGAAACTGAAGACTATGTCAGCAAAATTATGGATGTATGTATTCATGCACTTCTAGTTCAGAAGTCACTTTGGGGAAAGAAGACACTGCTCTAGATTTGTGCAGTACCTGTTTTCCTACCACCATTACATCTCCTTACATGATTATTAAATGGGCATTTGTTTATCAGCATAGTCATTAGGATCCTCACTGAGGCTTGGGGCTCTTGAGTTACAAAAGCAAGCAATACCTGCTTCAGAGCTGGGAAACTAAATAGGTAGCTCAAGGAGCAGGGGGGGAAAGTGGCATGTATAGTGCAATTATCACTACTGAAAACCTTCTCAACAGCACGTTTTTCTCACAAGAAAACAGCTTTTCCAAAATGGAAGCTTTCCACAAGACCATATAAACTGCAGTAAAATGAAGTTGGGAAAGAGAAGTCACTGCTGAGTCATTTCAATAGTGACAAAATGAGTCATGCCAATAATTGTCAAAACATTCCTGAAAGATAACTTCCAAGATTTTTCCAAGTGTGTTAACTTTCATATTACCTATTGTAAAATCTAAATACTGAAATAAAATGCTTTTCTTGAAGTGTCTAAGGTGTTACTTTTATGGGAAACTAAGTGGCAAACTTAGAAGAGAACTGAGATGAAAACTGGTTTCACAATGGAATTTTTTGATGGTTTTGACCAGAATTTCTAACACTTTTATTCAGTCTCCTCAGGTGTTAGTGCTATTTTGGGGTGAATTTCGCGTCTTGGATGTATGCAAAGGTAACAGCTGAAAGAGATCAAATGACATATTGCTAAACAGATTAAGGTTGAAAGGATAAAGCAGGGCATGCAGGACAACTAGAGTAATGCTGGAGTGAAAAGGTGGAAAGGGTGGCTGGAATAACCAATGATGGGAGATAAAGAACACTTAGCAAATCTGACATCAGTGTCAGAAAGGCATTGCTTTTTCTGTCTTTAGTCTTCTATCTCCATTTTGAAGGCTTTCTCACTTCTAAAGCCCAAGCCTGAACACTTTATCATGGTGTTTAACACCATGTACTTAAGGGCTTCATATTTTAAAATCGTTGAATACAAAACTGATACTATACTGTATCTTTTTGATTTTTAAAGTCCCTGTAAAATATCTTTTTCTTGACCTAATAAAAAGATGAGCTCATATCTTGCCGTGTCATCAGGTTAAAGCTTTAAGCATAGATTGCCAGATTTGTGACAATCGTTGCCAGTGAACATTTAGTATGTCTCAAGTGAATTAAGTGCATGCTACAATGAGATATTAAGCATTGGGAAAAAAAAGCCAGGCTGGGTGAAGTCAGAACTCCCTTGTGGCCTTTTCACATATGACTGCTAAAGCTTCTCTGTCTGTACTTGATGTAATTCTTGCCATTAATGCAGTGCTAATCACACCAGCAAGGGAATAGCTCTTATGTGGCCAACTATGTTAAGCACCAAAATGGCTGTAATGCTTTCAGGTTTACCTTGAAGCCTGAGTTTGCTTACAGATTGTAGAGAAGAATGTGCATTGGTGCTGTTTCATCAAGACATCTTCTTCAGATTAGGCTTTACTAAGATAAATGTAGCATAGAAAGTGTTAGCAAAAAACCTTTTTTGTTTCACATACCTTCTTTTGTGTGCAGCTTTGTTTTGCAAAGCAAATTATTTTGCATATCATATAAAAAGGACAAGAAAGATCAGGTGAAAACTCTGCCCATCTGCACCATGACCTACTGTATTCATCAGGTGAATTCCCAGTTAAGTTTCTAATGTGAGGTTTGGATAAAATATTTTATATATACATATACATATATATATATATATGTACATCCTCAGTGTTCAACTGAAATAACACTGAAGTAGAATTGCTTCTGGCTGAAAAAGCACACTCTGCTAATGGAAATGATGGGGAAATATGAACTGGAGTATGCATTTTTCCCATTGACTGTTGATTCAGTTTGAATATGGCTGCACAAAAAGAACAGTCTCCAGTTCAGGCAGGACTTTCTCAAGAAAAGCAGGGCTGGATGAACCTCCTTAAACAAAATCATCAGCAATGAAAAAAAAACAAACAAAACCCCACAACAATATTTTTTGCTTTTATTTTTAAATAGCCAATATCAAAGTTAACTGATTATTTTGATTTTTGAGTAAAATGATGGTCATATATCCAGTACTGTAATTTCAGTCTGTTTGAACTATCATGATCTGGTTATTCTTCAATTCTTAGACTCGAAGAATGATGAACTGGCAGTAAATGATGGTTGCTTTGCTAGAATTCATGTCAGGAACTGCTTCTGATTGGAGAAGCAGGGGGGGTGGGGAAGAATAACATGGAAAATTCATTTGAGTAAATCACAACATTTTCCAGCTGACGTTTAGCTGACCTCTCCGGGGAAAAGGGAAATTTTCTTAAGACAGGTCTGATTCAGCCATAATATCATGCTTCCACTGCACACTTACATCCCATTAGTCTTTAAAATTCAAAAGGAGCAAGCAGCATAAGTGCAGATGCAGTTAAGTTTCTTACGGAGATTAGGAATTTAAGGGAATAAGCTACCCTTTGATTTAGAGTCATTTGCAATGTTCATGAGACCTTTCTCCAAAAGGGCTGGGTTCTAAGAGTTTTGGAGAGCAAATGATCATAATGTTCAGGAGATTAAAAAAACAAATAAAAATAATAATATCCCTGAGAAGGCTAGGGAAGTGAAGCCAAGTGAGTTATAAAAGGCTTGCCTCCTGATTGCTCTAATTTTGTAGAAAGTGCTATACCTGATACAAAAGCTGTCTTGTATTCAATTTACATAAAGTGTTTTAGTACTGGGCTAAGAGAATTATGATTTCTCCCTGCAGAGGATAGTAATCTTGTAACAAAAGAAGACACAATGGGTAGAAATAGTGGTACTAAGCTAGCAAAAAAAACCACCCCAACACTAAATAATCCACTTTTGTCACCTAAGGATAAGAAGAGGAGAAACAACTGTTACAGCAATTGTGTTCATATGAAAAATATAGCTATCAGTCTTGCAGATTTCCTTGCTTCCCAGCCAGTGGGAAGTGCATTGGCTACAGTTTGTGTTCTCTGAACAAGTATTCAGGACTCTTCAAAAAGAGTGTTAGTGCTTTTACTCAAAAGTTGAAAGCAATGTTATTTTTGGAATCCATACATAATGGCCCACTCCTCTTCTTTGCAGTCGGTCTGTGATTCTTGGTAAGAAGTTTACACCCATCCTTTCTTATGGCTGTCTCCTGAAGGGAGTTTGTAGACAGGCGGATGATGGTCTCTTCTCCCAGGCACCCAGTACCAGAACAAGAGGACACAGTCTCATGCTGCACCAGGGGAGGTTCAGGTTGGATGTTAGGAAGAAGTTCTATACAGAGAGCGTGATTGCCCATTGGAATGGGCTGCCCAGGGAGGTGGTGGAGTCACCATCATTGGAGGTGTTCAGGAGGAGACTTGATGGGGTGCTTGGTGCCATGGGTTAGCTGTTTGGGTGGGTTGGATTGGTTGATGGGTTGGACACGATGATCTTGAAGGTCTCTTCCAACCTGGTTTGGTTTATTCTAATAAAGGTTTATTCTAATAAAGGTTTATTTATTCTAAAAGGCACCAGTAAGCTGTGGCTGTGCACTTCTGGTTGTCACAAACATGTCTGAATAGTCTGACTTACTAGAATGTATCTTCCAGGCTAAAAATATGTCTGTGTTGTCTGTGCCACCCTGGGAAAGACCTTGAACTGCTCCAGATGGAAAAACAAGACAAAACCAAACACAAGTATCCTCTGTATTGACGTGGTGTCCATGAACAATCATCAGAAGTTTGTGAAGAAATAAGAGACGTTTCTATTATTTCTTATGATTGTGTTTCTTGGAACCAATGGCATCTTCATTTAATCCTCAGAAAGGCAGTAAAAAAAATCCTGCCAGTTTATCACTATTGTTTAATTACATTTCTGTTGAGAAACTGTAAGGCTACTAAACAAATCCACACAACAAAAGCTGTGTTCACACAAAGTACTATGGTGCATTAACACTGCCTTCTCTGAATCCTTTTTCATTTTAGACATAGTATAGATTTGAGAAAGGTTACTTAACTAACTTGAAGGTAACTTGCAGCTTCTACTGAGTTCTCAGAGCAGGCAGGAATACTTTTACTTGGTAGGAAAACACACATGCATTGAAGTCCATGGAACAGAAACCCTCCTGTTCTAACTGAGGTAGAGGCAGGCAAACCTTTCTTCCTCACAATATACCCAGCAAGAGGATAGTAGCAGTTTTGAACTTGTGCTCATGTTGATGAGTGATTTGGACTTTTTCCTTGATAAATGTTTTCTTTAGTCTGTTTGAAAGCCTGTTTCTGACCTGCCTCTTAAGGACCTACAGGAGCAGTTCCTAAGGGCAGACACCTTGCAGTTGCAATGACTGAAAAGGTTGCTGTCTCCAAGTCTCCCTCCTCCCTGGAGCAGGCACTCTCAGATTAGTGGTAAAAGGTGCTCCTAATATGTCAGCAGGCCATTTTATGGTTGTTGGGTAGCTATAAGAGTCCATGGGATTGTAGCTGGTAGGTGGGTAAGAACCTCAGTACAATTGCAGATTCTGGTTCTGCAACTAGAAATCCTGAGTTGTGGAACTGAGATTTTCTGTGCAGCACTGTATATGAGCATTTCAACTTCTGCAACAGCCCAGGCCCAGGCTCTCCTATTTTGGAAACATTTTTATGTCTCAGTGCAGAGTAAAGGTGATCGTTCTTAGGTCTGATTTGTTCTTCTCCTTTTCAGAAAGTTAAGGCCCTTTCCCTGTTTTACACACCAAACATTTCACATTTGAGAATCCAGTAATAAAGCAGTATCTTTAAATTTGTCTTAATGTATCAAGGCTGAGAAGAGAATGAGGTAGCAGAGATTCCACTGTTTTATAGCTCCTGGTTTTTCTTCACTATTGCTTTGTAAAGCAAAGCTACATTTATTACCTTTTAGAGCAATACATTTTATAGTAGTTATGTGATAGATGACTTCAGGCAGCACAATACATTTTCCTTTCCTGAGGTTTTCTTATGTGTCTATGTATGCCTGTGCTTAAAGGGAGGGTGGAATTATCTAAGACAGTAAAAAGGGAAGCAAAAGGATGTGAGTGGAGAATGGTTCTGTCTTGAAATTAAAGCAAGAGAAAGAAATGGTAAGTACATATTAGAATTTGCATTCTGGTTTCACAGTAAAGTACCCGAATGAAGAAAATCTAGCCTCAGATTCTTCAGCACTCTAGGTAAACATATGCAAACTGCCATTTGAAAGACTCAGTTGTCTTTTGTTGACAGTATAATCTCTTCTTTAATTGACAATCACAGTTACACTTAAAAATCCCATTTGACTACGCTTACCTCTCTTCAAATTCATCACTGTGATAAAAGCTATCAAAACTGTAGCAGAAATAGTTACATTTAGTTCTTCATGTCTAACCATATCTACACATATAAGTTTCTTAATCTAACTGAAATTTAAGTTTCTTAATCAAACTGAAAGTTGCAGTTTCTGGTTGGTGTTGTGGGGGTTGGGGGTTTTGTAGTTGGTTGGTTGTTGGGTGTGTTTTGGTGGTGGGTTTTGCTGCTGTTGTTTTTTGTTTGATTAGGGGTTTTTTGGGTTTTAGGTTTTATTTGTTTTTTTGTTTCCCAGGGCCCCCCTAACGGTAGAGTTCCACCACTTTCCTTTGTAAGCAGAATTAAAAGATGGTAACAAAAAATGTATTAAAGTGAAATGTCTTAATGCTCTCTTTTCACATATTTATTGCTTCTTGTAAAGAGAATATTCCAATGCACTTTTACTACACTGTGTGGACGAGTATTTTCTACCTAGGAAAACACAAAGCATCAAAACCCAAACCAGACTGATCTTAGGACTGAAGAATAATAGAATTATCAGAGATATAATTTATAATGTTGTATGGCTTTGCAGATGTCACTTTTCAGTTCTGTTTGTAACTAGACAACTATAGCTGTTGTAGACAAAGCTGGTTTTTTTGTTAAGAGAGGAAGGCTCAAAAGAAATCTTGGCTCAGAATTAAAGCTCATGGTTTTCATGTGTTAAAGGATCTATCACAAATGGAGCTGTTGCAGTCCAATCGGTGTCAGTATAGATCCAGACACATAATGATATTGAAATGATTGCTTATTAAAACAAATAAGGGTATGTATGTGGCTTTACTTTTTATGTCAGACATTGTTACTTTGTTGGATTTACATTCCTGAAAAGCTGCTCTGTCAGTGATAGATAATCATAGAATGCATTGGGTTGGAAGGAACCCTCGAAGGTCATCTTGTCCAACCCCTCTGCACTGGGCAGGGACATCTCTAACTAGATCAAACATCTCAGGGCCCCATCAAGTTTGACCTTGAATGTCTCCAGGAAAGGGGCCTCCACCACATCTCTGGACAGCCTCTTGCAGTATTTCACTACCCTCATTGTGAAGAATTTCCTCCCAATATCCATCCTAAGTCTACCCTGTTCTAGTTTCAAACCATTGCCCCTTGTCCAATTACTACAAGCCCTTCTAAACAGTCCCTCCCCAGCCTTCCTGTAGAGTCCCTTCATATATTCAGTAATAATTCACAATCATATTTGACAATACTAAAGAATGGAGTCACTGTTGAACTTCAAAAAACAATTTGCTACCTTTGTACTGATCTTGCAGTTTGGATTAGTGCTTACTTGTTTCCACTCTCCCGATTGTTAGTTTACAGATAAATGGTTCACTTCCTATATTTGCTCTTAATCGGTAACTCAAGGCTGAGAAGGAAATAACAATAGGAAAATTGTAAGGGAACTTTAATGCCTAATGTATAGGAACAAATTTTTTAGTGACTCATAAAAATCAAAAGATTGAGCAAAATGAATTATTTTATTTCTACATTTGCAGTTGCAAGTTCACTGCATAGTGCACACAGAGAGATGATAGTCTGCTACATGTAATGGTGTTGCATTAGCTTCCCTCTTTATCCAAATTATGCTTTTACTCTTATAGAACTCTTATGTTTATATTTACATTTTATAGTCTTATATTTACTAAAGAGAACAACTTGAAAACATTCCACAGATGTAGCAGCACTGAAAACCTGCCACAGCCCAGTAAGAGAGTGCTTAGTTAGTAAATGTCATTTAATCAAAAACTATTCAGAATGTTAGGGGAAAACAAACAAACACACACCACCACTTTTATGGTAATTGCATTGGAATAAAGGATATGCTGCTGTTTCTGGGCTGGTATGTAATTGAAGAGTCAGTGTTCCTGCTCTCAGTAGCCTTAGTGAGTGGGTCAATGACTGCAAATGGCTAAAGCCTCTGAACAAATATTTTAGTTAATATAATGATGAAACCTCTCCCATCAGCTGCGACAGCAGAAAGCTGACTTGAAGAAGTACTTTGCTGTTACCATCATCAGTAGGCTTCAAGATGGGGGGGAGGGGGGGGAAACAAAAGAAAAAAAGAATGTTTTTAAGCACTAACTTAGCATGAATGCTAGGAACCTTGCTACAGTACCTTTTACCAAGTATTCAATTTCCTGTTCTTGGCTAGCATTCCAAGACTTGCATGTGCTGCTCTAGTTGTTTTAAACAGACAATGCCTGTGTCATATCATAGCTTGGATGGGAAGGGGACCTTTAAAGGTCATCTAGTGCAGCCCCCAAAACACCACACAAATTAATCTGTCTTTAGTGCACAGGGTTTGAACTGGCTCTTCAGGCTAATGAAAGCATTGGAGGATGCTGAGATTGCCAAACCAAGACTACTCAAGTGAGAATGTGCCAGTTTTAAACCACACAGCATAACCTTAATGCGTGAGCACAAGGTCAACGGTTATACTTTTTTTTTACCAACATGAGGAAGTCTGTGCACTGCTGAAATCCTGCTGGATTTTAAACCAGTGATTTGGATAAAAACTTGACTTATGGGGTCAAGGTTTGCAAACTTTTTCTATTCAGGACGTTCAAACATCCAGTTTCCTTGCTAGCAGGGTTTCTGAGGTTTGGTGGTCTGAACCCTGCTGGGTGAGGTGTTTGACAGATTTTAATGCTGGTTTATGCAGGAGGGAAATGAACCTTGGGAACCTTACTAGCTGGCATTAGAATTGTTTCCAGTTTGTGGGAGCCATGTGTCTGTAGTCATTTCAGGTCAAGCTGCTGTCATCCTATAAATTTTCTCCTCATCTCTGTTCCTGCTGCTCTTTAACCAGTGAGAGGGTCAAAGTAATGTGTCCTCTGTAAGGACTGTAAGGATTTTACTACTGTTAGAGCAAGACAAGTAAAGATCATGTTGCATAATAAAATCATTCTTAATTTAGTCATTAATCTCGCATGTCTTCCACATTCCCATTCATAAGGCAGGCAAAGCCTGGAAGTGTTAATTGATATTTCTAATTAATTGACAGCATTTGCAGATAAATTGCAAACTTTTGGCCAAGCTATCCATTTTGGGTGTCACACAGAATTCTGTGTGATTTGTTGCTGAGTTCACAAAGCTCTTTATTTCACATTTTGGCTTGCTGTGCCTTTTGAAAGAGATCTGGAAGTTGAAAAGCTCGTTTTTTGAAATGTATTTAAAGTTAAGGATCATTCTTGCGGCTTCAGCGTGCATAAATGTTTTCAGACAAACCAGCATCTCATAGAAAATATTTAAACAGACATTACCAATGTAAGTGTAGAAAGAATTAATTTGCAGTACTTCATCATAAAGGCATTTGCAAATCGCTTACTGCATCACTCCGCTACTTGTAGTTATTTGTTCTTTTTGCACTGGAGCAGGCTGAGATTCTTCTTTCCAGCTACTTACTGCTGTTATCTCCTGAAATTAATTGTTTTCCCGATACAGCACCCACGATCGATGCAAATATGCTTTGATTTTTTTCCACAAAGCAATTACCCATAAATACCAGAGTTCATTGCCAGGTTAGTACATGTCGTACCGCTCATTTGAAACTGGAGGACTCACTTGTAAACACTTTTTTTGCATTATCATTTAGCAGTTGAATAATGTGATGCTCCACTGTCAGTTCATTTCCGAACACAGATAAGTGCCTCACTCTGTCACCTGAGCATGAAAGTTCTCTTTGGCGGTTTCTTTTGATGTCTTTTGGCTTGTGGGATATCCAAAAAGTAGTGGTAAGTTTCCCCTGGTTTTTATGGACTTTTCTTATATTCAGATATATTCAGATAAAGAACTGGCTTGATGGCCGCACCCAAAGAGTGGCTGTCAATGGCTCCATGTCCCAGTGGAGGCCAGTGACAAGCGGAGTCCCTCAGGGATCAGTCCTGGGACCTGTCTTATTCAACATCTTTGTGGGTGACATGGACAGTGACATTGAGTGCACCCTCAGCAAGTTTGCTGATGACACCAAGCTGTGTGGTGCAGCAGACACGCTGGAGGGAAGGGAGGCCATCCAGAGGGACCTTGACAGGCTGGAGAGGTGGGCACGAGCCAGCCTCATGAGGTTCAACCAGACCAAGTGCAGGGTCCTGCATCTGGGTCGAGGCAACCCCAGGCAAAAATACAGGCTGGGCAGTGACTGGCTGGAAAGCAGCCCTGAGCAGAGAGACTTGAGGGTGCTGGTGGAGGAGAAGCTCAACATGAGCTCTCAGTGTGCACTTGCAGACAGCAAAGCCAATCGGATCCTGGGCTGCATCAGAAGTGTGGCCAGCAGGTCAAGGGAGGTGATCCTCCCCCTCTACTCAGCTCTGGTGAGATCCCGCCTGCAGTACTGCCTCCAGTTCTGGAGTCCCTATTACAAGAGGGATATGGACGTGCAGGAACATGTCCAGAGAAGGGCAATGAGGATGAGCAGAGGGCTGGAGCACCTCTCCTATGAGGACAGACTGAAGGAGTTGGGGCTGTTCAGTCTGGAGAAGAGGAGGCTCCGAGGTGACCTAATTGTGGCCTTCCAGTATCTGAAGGGGGCCTACAGGAAGGCTGGGGAGGGACTGCTCAGGATCTCAGGTAGCGATAAGACTAGGGGGAATGGAATGAAGCTGGAGGTGGGGAGATTCAGGTTGGATGTGAGGAGGAAGTTCTTGACCATGAGAGTGGTGAAGCCCTGGAATGTGTTGTCCAGGGAGGTGGTCGAGGCCCCGTCCCTGGAGGTGTTTAAGACCAGGCTGGATGAGGCTCTGTCCAGCCTGCTCTAGTGTGAGGTGTCCCTGCCCATGGCAGGGGGGTTGGAACTAGATGATCCTTGTGGTCCCTTCCAACCCTGACTGATACTATGATACTATGATATCCTGGTAGAGGTGGCACCAGGGCATATTTTGGTCTCAACTCCAAAGTCACTGCAGAAGGTGAATGTGAGAAATTGTGATTCAACTGTAATATGCCTAGTTGGTATTTCAGACATACATTTTGTCCTTTTGGAGGTAGAGTTATAAACAAACAAGCAAACAACAGAAAACAAACAGAAAACAAGGAAATGTGCATAGTGAAAATAAGTTCTTGTTTGTTAACCTACTGGTCCTCATTCAAGGATAAAAGTATGTATTTCAGAGTACAAGTGGCTGTTATTTTCTGTTTTTCTAAAGCAACTTCTGAGAGAGTTTTAAACAGAAATTTGCACAGTGTCAGTGTTTGGGGAGATAATCTGCAGCTTGTTGAACTCCCAGCACAACACTTCAGAGGCATCATTCAGTGCACAGTACGGGGAATAAGAGAACCATTTTCTTATCTCAGTGGAGAATCTTGGGTTTCAAAGCTCAAAGTTGCCCATTTCCCCAGTGAGGACTTGTTTCTATCAGCCTCTAGCTTCACTGAGACACAATAAACTATTTTGAAGGCTGCTCTTCATCACACATTTGCTACTCACATATTTGCATCTGTTTCATAATGTTTCTTCTCCTGATCTGTGCTATTTGTAATTAATATCTGGGCTAATCTCTTGGTTTATGAATTACTTCAAATGGTTACACTGCAGATAACATTCCATCTGTATTTATTTGGCTTGGATTTCTTCCAATTTTTCAGTTAGAGAAGGTGCAAGAGCAACATGTGCTCTCCAAAGGTTTTCCTCGTTGATATCCTTTGTTTATTGTTTCAGAGTTGTACAGGGATTAGTTTTCCCACTTTTTAAACAAAAGAATAGATATTGAATCTGATAGACATAAGGGAAATCGTTTCTTGGAAACTCAACATGGATGAAGCTTTGACTTAGCAATTTTTTGACCTTTCACCCAGAATCGTAATGGGGAAGACAAGCTGTTTTTATTCCTGGATCAGCTTCATAATAATTGGGTTTTTAAGAGGTTTTACTTACAGCAAACTTCCTGAGTCCTATGGCAATGGCTAAAAAGTACAATTATTAATGGTTTATTCTGAATTCCAGCATAGACAGGAAATGGTGCTTAAGCATTTAGTGTTTATTTGAGAATACCTTGAAAGGTGATCTACTAGATCATTCTTACAGGCACAGTGAGGCTGGGAAGTGGCCATTTACTCACTTTTATTTACCCCTAAACTTGTCTATTTTGGGGTTGTAGGCCTGGCAGTGAACATAGCAAAAAAGCTATACTGCCCAGATAAGAAGGAGGCTTGCTTTAATATTTACCCTTGACTCCTCTGCCACAAGTAACTCCTCCAGTTTTAAGGAAAAGAGTTTCTCTCCTTGATCTAACTCCAGTTGCAGTTTGGCGACCTTTTTGGAGGAATATGTCCCCCAGGATGTAGATGTCACTTATGTTCTGATTAAAGCTTTTCCTGTGATTGAGATTTGAGATATGAAAGCTTGTAATTGAGGTTTGGTCCCAAATGCTTTGGCATTTCGGATGCTAAAGGTACTTCAGCTTTCTCCTCGCTTTCAGAAATGCCATTTCCTTCCTATATAGACTTTCTTTCCCTTCTCCCTTCCAAATTTTGGGGTCTTTTGGGAGGAGGCTTAGTTATAGAGAACCAGAGAGTGACTGCATGACTTCTTTGAATGATGGAAGAAAGAACAGGAGATAGAACTGACCTAGGCCTCCTAATTCTGTGGTGATGTCCCCACACATCTATAGAAGAAAGGCAGCTCTTTACAAGCGGGCTGGCCTAAAAGAGCTCTGAGTGAGCAAATCAACTAGTTTGCTTATTTAAGATGCAGGGTTTGTTTTTTTCCTGTCTAGCTGTTAAGGTTTCCCAGCTTGGAGATGTTTTGTCCCACCTCCCCTCAAACATGATGGAATTTTCTATCTGCCTTCACCTCAGTGTCTTATTTACGCCAGCAGTAAGTTTTGAACTGTATTGAAGCACCGTTTTACACTTAGTGCCTCAGGGAATGGGAAAACCCTTCAAACGACTTGGTTCCTGTGGATTACCAAGCCTTAAAGTATCCACATTCCTACTGTCTGAATCTAAGGAACATCATATTGCACTGTACAGATGTTTAGAGCCTCACATTGTAGTAATGATGAGATTTGTCGTTTGGCTGCACAGCACTATTCTGCCAGTTTAAATCTGCTTTTCTCTGCACATTTTGCATCTGTGTATTGCACTCTCCCCTGCACATGGGGGAAAATGAGGGTATAAAACCCCACTCTGTAGCTGTAAACTTCCTCCCTGGTTCTGCCTTCTCTTCTCATTCAAAAAATCATAGAATGGTCTGGGTTGAAAGAAACCTCCAAAGGCCATCTAGTCCAACCCTACTCTGCAGTTAGGAGGGGCATCCTCAACTATCACACAGTATCATAGTATCACCAAGGTTGGAAGAGACCTCCAAAGATCATCGAGTCCAACCTGTCACCACAGACCTCATGACTAGACCGTGGCACCAAGTGCCACATCCAGTCCCCTCTTGAACACCTCCAGGGATGGGACTCCACCACCTCCCTGGCTAGCACATTCCAATGACGAATGACTCTCTCTGTGAAGAACTTTCTCCTCACTTTGAGCCTAAACCTCCCCTGGCGCAGCTTGAGACTGTGTCCCCTTGTTCTGGTGCTGGTTGCTAGATCAGATTGCCCAGAGCCCTGTCAAGCCTCACCTTGAATATCTCCAGGGATGGGGCCTCAATTACCTCCCTATGCAACCTATTCCCCTACCTTCATGGTAAGGAGCAATCATGTTTCATATGTAAATAAATCTATGGTTAATTAGTTGGCTTTTATGAAGTTCAAAAAAAAAATAGTTGGACTTTCCAAAGTTAGCTTATGGAAGATGATAATTTAAACAAATTGCAACTTTCAAAGTCAGTTCCCTATATTTTGTAATTATTTTGTTAGGCTATTGTTAGAGTCAGATGTGGCTGAATCTCATAGCTATCTCTAAATGAATATCAACACTCCACAGACAAGATGGCTCGGGCAGAATGGCAGAATTCCCACTGTGACCCCAAGTCAGTAGCAGAGTCAGACTGAAGGAAATATAGTTGTAATATAGTGTGGCAATGCCAGCGATGAGCAGTGTGAGCAATCTGGCAGTGCAGGCCTAGAGCCTGACACGGCCATGCTCAGCATAAGTGCAGAGCCCGCTAGCAGTGTAGCAAAAGAGTGCTGTGCCTGCAGCATGTAACTACAACAGGACACTGGTAGCTATAAACACAGAAAGTTATCTTGGGACAACAGGGCATGCACCTGCATCAACAAACCTCGCGTGTCGTTAGTAGTTGGACCAATAATCTATAATAGCGCGATGTGTGGTCGCTCATAGGAAACCAATGAAGCTATGCCAACAAGGCTCTCCGAGTTTATATAAGTTGTAGATGTTCCCCTGACACACATCTGCCTTGCCTTTCCCTTCTTCTACTTTGCTTTACTTTACTGTGCTATACTCGCACAACAACCCCATGCAGTGCTACAGGCTGGGGTCAGAGTGGCTGGAGAGCAGCCAGGCAGAGAGGGACCTGGGGGTACTGGTCAATGGCAGGCTGAACATGAGCCTGCAGTGTGCCCAGGCAGCCAAGAGGGCCAATGGCATCCTGGCCTGCATCAAGAACAGTGTGGCCAGCAGGAGCAGGGAGGTCATTTTGCCCCTGTACACTGCACTGGTTAGGCCACACCTCGAGTGCTGTGTCCAGTTCTGGACCCCTCAGTTTAGGAAGGATGTTGACTTGCTGGAACAAGTCCAGAGAAGGGCAACAAAGTTGGTGAGGGGTTTGGAAAACAAGCCCTATGAGGAAAGACTGAGGGAGCTGGGGTTGCTCAGCCTGCAGAAGAGGAGACTCAGGGGTGACCTTATCACTCTCTACAACTACCTGAAGGGAGGTTGTAGACAGGCGGATGATGGTCTCTTCTCCCAGGCACCCAGTACCAGAACAAGAGGACACAGTCTCATGCTGCACCAAGGGAGGTTCAGGCTGGATGTTAGGAAGAAGTTCTATACAGAGAGAGTGATTGCCCATTGGAATGGGCTGCCCGGGGAGGTGGTGGAGTCGCCGTCATTGGAGGTGTTCAGGAGGAGACTTGATGGGTTGCTTGGTGCCATGGGTTAGCTGTTTGGGTGGGTTGGATTGGTTGATGGGTTGGACACGATGATCTTGAAGGTCTCTTCCAACCTGGTTTGGTTTATTCTAAATAAAGGTTTATTCATAGGCCTGCAATACTGGAACAATAAAGGAACAATACTCGATCATATTGGGCAGCCGTATTGACTCCAATCTCCGTCCCATTAATATAGTGCTAAATCCAGATGAATATTTTCTTAGGACAATATTCAATGTTAATAGGTTGACCTGTGTCTAGAGTATTTTTCTCCCCTGTTTGTGTGATTATGAAGAGTTCAAAGGTAATTTCACAAACTCGCATCCAAATGACACAACGTTGTTAAATGTTCAACCACCCACTGTGATTTAGCATAATAATCAGTTGAGGAATATTCCATAGTGGGGAAAAAAAATAATAATCTTTAAAAAAGTTAAACATTTCTTTTATTCAGCTCCTTAGGGTTTTTTTTTTCAGAGATTTTTCACTTATGCAAGAATAAAGCTTTAATAAAAACCAGCAGCGCTTTTGTTTTTTAAAGATACGACCTACAAATTTGTTCTTTCGTCCTAAGTGCTTTATAATTTTAAGTAGGCATTTTGCTTTAGCTGACCTTCTGCTATGCACATTAAAATAAATGTCAGGGGAAAACTTCTTTAGTGATGGTGGCATCGTAGTGCTCTGAGCATTCATTTTCTGCGTTACCTGGAGGTGAGATACTTTTTTACAGGGCACGTTTCTCATGGAGCATTTTTCTCAGTAGTGTTGTGGCATTTGCCTGGTAAGAGCAACCACTGCAAGAGTCACATTGGGGCCAAATGGGCACAGATGGGCAGAGTCCAACGGCATGAGATTTAACACATCCAAGTGCCGGGTTCTGCACATTGGCCACAACAACCCCATGCAGTGCTACAGGCTGGGGTCAGAGTGGCTGGAGAGCAGCCAGGCAGAGAGGGACCTGGGGGTGCTGGTTGATGGTAGGATGAACATGAGCCTGCAGTGTGCCCAGGCGGCCAGGAGGGCCAATGGCATCCTGGCCTGCATTAAGAACAGTGTGGCCAGCAGGAGCAGGGAGGTCATTCTGCTCCTGTACACTGCACTGGTTAGGCCACACCTCGAGTCCTGTGTCCAGTTCTGGGCCCCTCAGTTTAGGAAGGATGTTGACTTGCTGGAACGTGTCCAGAGAAGGGCAACAAAGTTGGTGAGGAGCTTGGAACACAAGCCCTATGAGGAGAGGCTGAGGGAGCTGGGGCTGCTTAGCCTGTAGAGGAGGAGACTCAGGGGTGACCTTATTGCTCTCTACAACTACCTGAAAGGAGGTTGTAGACAGGCGGATGTTGCTCTCTTCTCCCAGGCAGCCAGCACCAGAACAAGAGGACACAGTCTCAGGCTGCACCAGGGGAAGTTCAGGCTGGAGGTCAGGAGGAAGTTTTACACAGAGAGAGTGATTGCCCATTGGAATGGACTGCCCGGGGAGGTGGTGGAGTCGCCGTCGCTGGAGGTGTTCAGGAAGAGACTTGACAGGGTGCTTGGTTACATGGGTTAGTTGGTTAGGTGGTGTTGGATGATAGGTTGGACGCGATGATCTTGAAGGTCTCTTCCAACCTGCTTTATTCTATTCTATTCAAATGACAGAGGAGTTGTTATTAATGAATTAGATTACATTCATGCCAGAATTTTTCACTTTCCATGAAAAGCTGCTGCTTGGTGGTCTGAGCATAAGCCTGCTATACTTGAAACATTACCATCAGCAGCGTTTGGGAGCTTTCATTCTCTCTGTTATCTTGAAGTGTTCTCTCATCTGTAAAATGAAGATACTTTCTCAATGCTCACTTTACTGAGAACTAATATTTGGGGTTTTAGAATTGAAAAGCTTATCAGGGTTTTGACCTGATATTTCATAAAAGACTTTGAGAGCTGAATTTGACAATGATGGTAAAGTGTGTGTCAGGAGTGATTGCCCTTGTTTTAGGGCAGAGATTAGCCAGTTTTGAATTTAAGCAGCAGAGATGAAACCCGTGATGACCTTTTATGCCTCATTTCAATGATAACAAAGTCTGGGAGAAATAATTGTTTAAAAAAAAATAATTTCCTTTGCTGTTAAAGTTATCCTGGGCAATAGGTTCATGTGACAAATCTCTCCACTTTTCTGGGTTTTTTTATTCCTCTTATCTGTGGTGTAAATAAAAGAATATTCAGACACAGCCAGGATGGCTTTTGCCTTTTTTCTGTTCTGATAATTTGTCTTTCTGGGAGTTAGGAACACATCACATCCTTTCCAGGGAAGGTAAGGTGAAAAAATCCCTGTCTTACTTAGCCTCTAGAGTTGTACTTACTGTATGAACAGCTCCCAGTGGGTGTCTGCAGAAAGTTTACCTTCACTACTACAGATTGTACGTTGGAGGAGAAGAAATATTAAACAGGTATCATAGAGAAGTCTCTGGAAAATCGGGGTCTGTTTTTGCCCCAGCCTCTGGCTGACTGCCTGGAGATGTGAAGCTTTTCTATGATGATAATCACCTACTTGACAACGTTATTGATCAGTGGACCTTAATGTCTTGTGTAATGAGCTTGTAAGCACTAACTGTTTCAGTAGGGGGTTGTATTTGGTATCAGAGTAGCCACTGAAACAAGTTTAGTAGTTTATAAAATTGATCTTTTCCAAGAGATCCTGCTGCTGAATCAAATAATGATAGTGTCTTTAATAAATAAATAAATAAATAATGCTAAGCAAGTTGTTTTCAGCTATAATCAGTGACAAAAGAACAGAGATCAGCAGTAGGAAAATATCATATTTCAAAGGTGATTGAAACCATCTTTTGGCTGCCTTCTTTTCATATCTCGTGCCTTTCTCTACAAATAGAATAGTGTTTATTCATGAACTCTGTAACAGAAGTATTCACTGGCATGAATGTGCATACACAATTCTGATCTAAAGCCTATCAAAATAATTGAAATATCTACTATCTTAGTTGGCTCTGGGTTAGATCTGTGCTTGCTTGTGTGGAGGGAAGTAAGCAGGGGTGGGAAGGTGGAATATTGCATTAGAGGAGCCCCTGTTTGTAATGATGTGGCAGATACATCCTCATACAGATGGACAAATGAATGCATGGGGTTTGAACTAAAATGTCAGGGCTTTAAGTTCTCAATATCTACCATAGTACCATAGTATCAGTCAGGGTTGGAAGGGACCACAAGGATCCTCTAGTTCCAACCCCCCTGCCATGGGCAGGGACACCCCACACTAGACCAGGCTGGCCAGAGCCTCGTCCAGCCTGGTCTTAAACACCTCCAGGGACGGGGCCTCAACCACCTCCCTGGACAACCCATTCCAGGGATTCACCACTCTCATGGTGAAGAACCTCCTCCTCACCTCCAGCCTGAATCTCCCCACCTCCAGCTTCATTCCATTCCCCCTAGTCCTATCACTACCTGAGATCCTGAGAAGTCCTTCCCCAGCCTTCTTGTAGCCCCCTTCAGATACTGGAAGGCCACAATTAGGTCATCTCGGAGCCTTCTCTTCTCCAGACTGAACAGCCCCAACTCCTTCAGAGCATTTTCAGTTGGTTTTTGATCAGTAAAATATAAATATCTTGTTTATGGGGGTGTTGTTATAAAGAAGAGTTTCCAGTTTGCTGATTTGTCCCACATATAATAAGCTTTGAGCTTTTCTTTCAGATCAGGTAGTGTAATTGCATATCCATTGAGTTGTGCATGAACTTAGCAACTGATTGAAAGTTAAACAAAATGTGATGCATGTGGAGAGAAGAAATTAAAATGTTATTAGGTTCAGCAGCATCGATCTTGATATATTTTCCACTTTATCTTTCTTTCAACCTGGATTAAAAAATGCTGCTGTTCTTGACTAATTTTATTATTTTATAACTTGCTTCAAAAATTTATATAGACTTCAGATGCTCAGCATCTCTTGCAAATGTTGGCCCCTGACTGGTCAATTTAAATTGCAACAAGGTCAGATCTACCACCCATAATTCATACAATGAAATGCCTCATAAAACCTGAAAAATGCTACACCCGAAAGTGCAGAGAGAGCAGGGCCTTCTTCAGCTGTTGAAAAAGCAGTAAAATGCTACAGCATTTCTCTGCACAGGAGCAAGAATAAAACCCTTCCTAGCCAATAATCCGACTTGATTTTAAGGGACATTCAACTTACATTATAGAGAAGACATTTTCTGAACGTGTTCTGTACGTAACACAGAACTGGGTGCCTGGAGAAATAATGTGGTGCCTGTTCTGATTCTTCTGTAAAACAATCTCTGCTAGGCTTGTATTTCCATACCTGAGTGCCAGCAACAGTAAATAGTGATTGGGACTCAAAGCAAAAATATGTTGTGGGAAAATAAAGGCCCTCCAAACTGCTTGGTGGTGTTTCCAGAATAACACTAACATTTGTTTTATCAATAGCATTACACTTGACTGGCTTTTCAGAACATGTTGGAATCATCTTAAACTGTTGATTTTTCTAGCTCTAACCAAAGCTGTTTTTAGAACAAATATGTGATAAAACAGCTTTTTCTTTTGTCAAAAACTGTTCTGAAACGATATGAATTCATGAACTTAGGAAGAATGCTGTGAGTTTTATTAATGCATTGCCCATATCAAAATGACTAAATGCCATCTCCACTTACAGCCTGGATTCATTTGAGTTCTTCTGAATTGATGCTCGATTCATTGAGATGAGCTGGGGCTTCTGCAGCTCCCCAAGGACAATTGCAGCACATTTGTTGCTATTTGATGAAATAAATGACTTTGCCCTGCAGTTGCCACAGCATACCACAAAGCCACACCAATCTCCCAAATACTGGCTCATGGGAATGATTTCATGTAGAAGTGTGTGTGCTCTGGAGTTGTCTGGGCACTAGTTATCTGTATGCTTGTGTATGGACTGGAATTACAGATTTATTTTTAATGTGAGGCATCGAGAGGTACCAATAACTTTTTATGTGCATACATCTTGATCTGGCAAAGCATGTCAAGTCCCATATTCATCAGCAGGATTTCAATGTGTTTTATCCACACTGCTAAACTGCAGCCAGAATTTTTAGAGTTCAGTGGCAGTAGGACAGGACTTTCTTTTGTAGGCTATTAAATAGGAAATTTGTGTAGGGGGCATTTTTTTCCACATTTCTCCAACACTTAGAATTATTTACATTTCAAAGTAAAATGGGTTGCTCCTGTGTAAATGAGATAGGA
Organism: Melanerpes formicivorus; assembly: GCF_026170545.1. NCBI lineage: Eukaryota > Metazoa > Chordata > Aves > Piciformes > Picidae > Melanerpes > Melanerpes formicivorus. The sequence continues at coordinate 12,717,805 of NW_027142372.1, read as the reverse complement.
TTAATTTGCTTTGCTCTAGGATTGAACAGCCTATCACGTAGTTTTGGAGTCTTGCACAAAGGCTGAAACTCAAGTGGAAAGAGTATAAATGACACATTAAAGTACTGTGTCGTAAAACTGATGATAGGTTTAAAAATAGGTCCATGTTGCAGAGAAAAAAAACCCCAACTCACACCAGATGAAAGGGCAATTGACAAAATGGCATGAGTGTAATAGCAGTCACTGTAGAGCTGAATATGGAAAGCTAGCAGAATGATTCCATAGTTTCAGCAGAAAATACTTCCCAACTTAACTTAATATATACACTTTTTACAGCTTCAGAGATTTAGGATTAAGAACAATCAAGTGCTGCTAATACCATCTAGAAACCAATTTTCAAACAGAAGACCTTAGCATAGCATAGCATAGCATAGCATAGCATAGCATAGCATAGCATAGCAGAGACCAGGTTGGAAGAGACCTTCAAGATCATCGTGTCCAACCCATCAACCAATCCAACCCACCTAAACAACTAACCCATGGCACCAAGCACCCCATCAAGTCTCCTCCTGAACACCTCCAATGATGGTGACTCCACCACCTCCCCAGGCAGCCCATTCCAATGGGCAATCACTCCCTCTGTGTAGAACTTCTTCCTAACATTCAGCCTAAACCTCCCTTGGTGCAGCCTGAGACTGTGTCCTCTTGTTCTGGTGCTGGCTGCCTGGGAGAAGAGACCAACATCTGCCTGTCTACAACCTCCCTTCAGGTAGTTGTAGAGAGCAATAAGGTCACCCCTGAGTCTCCTCCTCTCCAGGCTAAGCAGCCACAGCTCCCTCAGCCTCTCCTCATAGGGCTTGTGTTCCAAACCCCTCACCAACTTTGTTGCCCTTCTCTGGACACGTTCCAGCAAGTCAACCTCCTTCCTAAACTGAGGGGCCCAGAACTGGACACAGCACTCGAGGTGTGGCCTAACCAGTGCAGTGTACAGGGGCAGAATGACCTCCCTGCTCCTGCTGGCCACAATGTTCCTGATGCAGGCCAGGATGCCATTGGCCCTCCTGGCTGCCTGGGCACACTGCAGGCTCATGTTCAGCCTACCATTGACCAGCACCCCCAGGTCCTTCTCTGCCTGGCTGCGCTCCAGCCACTCTGACCCCAGCCTGTAGCACTGCATGGGGTTGTTGTGGCCAATGTGCAGAACCCGGCACTTGGATGTGTTAAATCTCATGCTCTTGGACTCCACCCATCTGTCCAGCCTGTCAAGGTCCCTCTGCAGAGCCTCTCCACTCTCCAGCAGATCAACACCTGCCCCCAGCGTGGTGTTGTCCACAAATTTACTGATGATGGACTCAATGCCCTCATCCAGATCATCAATAAAGATGTTAAAGGGCATGGGGCCCAGCACTGATCCTTGGGGCACACCACTACTGACTGGCCACCAGCTGGATGTGGCACCATTCACCACCACTCTCTGGGCTCTGCCCTCCAGCCAGTTCCTAACCCAACGCACCTGGTAACACCATGACAGGAAAGTCCTTTCAAAAAATCTCTTTCTACACATGAAGCATGTGACATGCTGTTATATAAGTAGCCTCACATGTTGCTCTTGCACCTTTCCTCACCAATTTTTTTACATGACATATACCAGTGATACACAATTGTGTTTTACCTGTGTAAATCCTGCTCAGGAGTGAAAGAAACAGAGGTATGATTTGAATCTTTTCAGCGTGAAACTCTGTTTAATAGGGAGTGAGAGGGCATGGGCAACCCATGAGAAACGATTTGCTTTCAATGTTGAATTTGTTAGCATAAGCAGACAACTGGCTTCTGTGGTTGCCAGAGCAGCTTCCATGCCTTGAGTTTACATGACTGAAAAAAATGGTCATTTCATTTGTAGTGATACCTACAGAACATCACATTAAACCCTGGAGCTGGAAAACACAAATTGCAAACAATAAATCTGCTATACTCTGTGCACTTAGTGTTTACAGTAGTGTATGGATTGGCTTTGAGGAGTTGATACCATTTTGAATTCACCTTTGTTTTCCAATAAATAATCTCTCTGGAAGGAGAATGTAGTTGGTTGTTGTTGGAAACTTTATTTAATTATCACATTGGTTGCTGTAGTTAAAAGAGCAAAAAGACAAATACAAACTTCAGCAATAGAACAGTTACTAGAAGAGATAGAAACACGCTGACAGGCTGTGTCTGAGCTGAAAATTCAAGAACCTAATCCAGGCTCTCACTACAAGAGCACTTTAAAGGTACTTTTCACTCTTCTAATAGCTTTAAAAGGCTTTGATTTGTTAAATTGTATAACTTGCAGGAAGAAAAAAAGCTGAAAAACTTGTCACCTTTTTGTAGTGTTAATGTTCTCCAGTAGGAATGGGAGTCTGCAGGACAAAATGGTTGTAAATGAACTCGTTCACATCCTGGTGGCAGGGCCCAGAGAGCAGTGAGGTTTCTGCAGCACAGAAGCACTTTAAAGTTGGCAGTCTCAGAGCTTAACCAAAATGGCAGCAGGTTTCACAGTCTGTCTTGACTCTGAATTTTGTCGTAGCTGTGCTGTTGTCAATCCACACAACCTGTTTGCAGCTTAATACCTTCAAGGGTTACTAGCTGAATAATACAGTGATCAGTCATCTCATTGCCTGTCAAATTCCTTTCCTTTGTGTTAGATGTTTTCATCCCCTGCTGTCTTTCATCTAGACCTCTTAGGACATGCAACAGCAGTGAGTACTGATAGCAGGACTAGACTAAAGCTGAGGACTTCTTCAAAGCCTGTGTTTTGCTTGGCAGTTTTATTATTCCAGCCAATCTGTCTATTCCACTTGGGCTGAAATGCCACCCCACTTCTCAGTGTTTTTCAGCCATCATCTGGTATGCTGGCAATCAAACATTTGGTGCAATTCATAGGAGAGAGAGGGCATCACTGGTGAGAGAAGCTAAGATTTTGTTACTGATAGAGACTTAAAACTCTAAAGTGGATGTCAAAACCTTTAAGATAGATTCATTTCCTTTTATTGTCTGTGTTTAAAAATAGATCTAACCACCTGCTTTTGCAAAACAGGCATGGCTTCCTGGGCATTTTATGTAGACTTGAGTGCAAAGTAATTGCTATTAGATGGACATAATTTTCATCAATAAATCATTGCATTTCTTTGACCCAGTTCTGATGCATTTTCTAAGGCATTAAAGTTTTTCAGCAAACATTTACCTCAAGCTTAGGAAATCTGCAGGTTGTGTATACTGCAATGAAGTCTTTGATACTGAGGTTGAGAGCTTGTGAGGAATAATATGAGGAATAATTTTGTAGGAAGGGCGTAAGCATTGGTGATTCTTCCCAAACGTACTTCTCTTTGCTAGGAATATTCACTGGTTGTATGTTTCAGATGTTTAACGGAGCTTACTACCTTTAGTCTTCTGTCACTTGCCAGAAAGCAGGACTTTAATATTTGGTTCAGGCTTTGACTGAATATTTTCATCTTGAGCTTATGATTTTACTACTTTCTGCCTTGATGCTTCTCTCTGAGAAAATAATATTAAAGGGGATACCACCTTGAGAGCAGAAGAGGAACTGTCTTGTGTTGAACACGCTTACAGAGCTTGTTGAGGTTGCCTAGATGAAAGCAATCAAACGACAGAATACCTCCTGGCACTCCCTCGTGGTTGAAATGTAGTTCTCTCTGACAGCTATTTTCATTTTTGGCTTAAAAGATTTTAAGTAAAAGTAGAAAAGTAGCATGCTGTACCTCTTAAAAAAGCAGATAGTTTGTGTACATCTTCCCTTTATCCACAATGGGATTTCAATTCTTGATAATATTTTTGGCTTTTAAATGAGGCTTATCAACTACTGAGACTGTCTGTCCTGAGGCCCCTATGGAGAACACAAGATGCCTCAAGGAAAAACCCTTCTAAAATAGTATTGTATCTGACATGAGTATTTCTGCTGGGCTTGGAATTAATCTTTAAAGGCACCTGAGGGGAGAGGGTGGGCAGCAGCATGAGCATAGAAGCTGGAGGACTATCATATTGCCAATGGCTTGCTTTGAGCTGCACAACCATCACACTTGCAATCACTGTGTGTTACTCATCTTCATTTCCTTCCACTTTGTGCCTGCTTCTGCTGCTCACAAGGAATTCCTTGGCAATGTTCTCTTCTTCCTCTATCAGCACGCTGGGAGGGATCCCAACTGCTTGCTTGCCTTTCACACTAGTTTATCATAGCCCTTTGCTGCAAGGGCAGCCTCACATTTGATGCAGCAAACTCTGCTGTGTTATCACTGAAGTGATGCTGCTCTCTGCACATTATTGGATTGCATCAGCCAGCCCCCCAAACCCCATGATTAGCTCTCCTCCTCTTGACTTGCCTTATCTGCTGTTTATGGGCTAGTCCTTATGCTACTCTGGTTTTGAGTAACTGTCTGGAAGAACTGTCATCCCTTCTAGAAAGCTCCTACTACAAGACAAGCTTCAGAGCTGCTTTCTCATCATTCCATTCATTCTGCAGATGGCAACAGCTCAAAGTCTGCCAGGTACTCACAGCTTTACAGTTAATCCCTGTGACAGCACCATTCTTCTCAATGAAGAATGCTTTTGCAGCTCTTGAGGTTGCTGCCTCCCAGCCCTGTGAAGTGCTTTTAGAGGCACGTGATGGTTTGCTGCAGCTCACACACAACCATTCAAACATGCAACCTGGCCTCAGCTTCATTCCATCCCCAGTCACAGGTGACAATGTCATGGTACATTTTGGTGACATTATATAAAAATTTAAAGATCCAGCATTACCTGTTGATAGTAGTGGGCTCTGTGCTGCTTGTCTCAGTGTCTTCTGTGAGAATACAGAAAGCTGTGCACGACAGGGGTTTAGTTACCTAGAAACAGAATTGTAAGTGAAAGCTGGCCCTTCAAGGGCTTGAGCTGAAATGTAACATCTGACATACCCTGTTTCAGTTTCTTGTTTGGCCTGTGTTGGTGTTGCTAGCCTGAGTGAGACCCAGATTCCTTCTGCCTCTTCCCAGACATTCCTGCTTGCTCAACTGCTTTATTAGAATAAACCTTTATTAGAATAAACCAAACCAGGTTGGAAGAGACCTTCAAGATCATCGTGTCCAACCCATCAACCAATCCAACCCACCCAAACAGCTAACCCATGGCACCAAGCACCCCATCAAGTCTCCTCCTGAACACCTTCAATGACGGCGACTCCACCACCTCCCCAGGCAACCCATTCCAATGGGCAATCACTCTTTCTGTATAGAACTTCTTCCTAACATCCAACCTGAACCTCCCCTGGCGCAGCCTGAGACTGTGCCCTCTTGTTCTGGTACTGGTTGCCTGGGAGAAGAGACCATCATCCACCTTACATTTTTAAATGCTTACATTTTTAAAAATTATTGTTGTTGTTGTTGTTGAAGGTACATCAAGATCCACAGATTCTGCCATTAAATACCATTGAAGTAATATAATGGGGACGAGGGAAAAGCCTGTCATTTATGTAATTGACAGAGGAGTGTCTAGAGAGTTTGTTCAGACCTGATTCCAAGGATTTCTGCTATTTTTCCCTAAATGCTAATTATATTCAAGAAAGTTTCAGCTCCTTCCTATGCTGTGATAAGATGCCCCATAGAAAAGTGTTTTCTTTAAAGCCCTGCTTATACCATTACAAATTAAAGAACTGGAATTTTAGTGCACCTTTTCTTTTTGTCCAGGCTGATGTCTGTGTTCTTTCAAAGTGAGTCCATGCTTTTTCCTTCTAGTTCTCCCACCTGAGAGGGGAGTTTTCAGGCCATTAAAGAGTACAAGAGAGAGCAAAAGTACTTATTCTGCCAAAGGTGTCAGACAGACAAAAAAGCATCAGCTGCTGTGTGAAATCAATCTTCCAATCTGTTGTAGAACAGAGTTTGCTTTGTAAAGAGTAAGGAAAAAAAGCTCTCGTAAGGGACATGCTTCATCTGTCTGTTTGCTCAGTGGCTTCAGTGTCCTTCTTTGCACTCTTCTTTCAACACTGCATCAGAGAGTTAATAGACTACAAAATATTAGGTGCAATTAGGACCCGTGGCTACCAGGGCACTAATGATGGAGTTATTGCTAAGTTAGCTATTCCCGTTTCAAGGAATGATTCCAGCTTGATCTCTCTCTAATTACCTCCAGGGACTGTTTCATAACAAATCCAGGCTCATACTCATTTTCATACTTGAGAGGTCAAAGGTATATTTCTAGGTTGTTGAAACACAAGAAATTCTCTGCAGGATGTCCTTTTCCATTTATTACCATTATTAAGCTCTATGGAAGAATATAGTGCCTTCTTCATTAATAACATAAGGGATCTCAAGTAACAAAAACTAATCTATGTTCAGCACTTCTGAGCTAGGTTCTTAATATTAGTAAATTGAAGTCCTCCCAGGTTAGCTTGAGCTTCAGAAGCCTGCTTGTATCCTGGAGTGTAGTCCCATTAATAGAGCTGCTTCAAATAATTAGGCATCTCTTTTTCTGTCATTTATGCCAGGGAACTTTTCACTAGGATGAGACTCTCTTTCTTGTCTGTAATCCATGAGGCTTAAGTAATAGGAGACCTTAGCAGGGGAAAGTTAGGAGAAAGGGGAAAGGCAAAGAGATTAGTACTGCCTAATTTTAGTAATATATATTAGGAGCTTAGAGAAACTAATCTCCTAATATGATAAATAGAGCAGGACTCTGAAGTCTACTCATGTTATGAAATGCCTAATACAGGAGTCTACCTCTCTTCCAGGGAACTGGAACCCAGACCTGGGTATTTGGGGTAGATGCTTTGGGTCTTTCCCTTTTGCCCCCATTAGAAGAATGACGTAGTGATTAGCTCAGGATTTTGTAGAAAAGAACTGGCTGTTGAACAAGGGGAAACTCACTACGTACGTTGGAGTGGCATGGGATGGATGCTCATCTGTTTCTTCCCTGTAGCACTGCCTGAGTGCTGTATCTGCCTACTGCTGCAGCCAATCCTAACCTCCCAAAGAGCATTCCTGCAGGGCTTTGAATTGCTTGGCCTGTTTCAGGAAGAAGTGGGCTTAGCTACCAATAATCAATCAAAAATCAGTCCAAGCTGCACAGTGCCACACGGAGTTTTGACAGCCAGAAGGTAACCGAGTAAATTCTTCTCTGGTACAGTTTCCCTTGGTGCTTTTTGGCATCTCTGGATCAAGTTCTCTTTAGTTTGGATTTCAACTTTGTTAGAACGCTGATCACACAGGTAGGTGAGAAAACTGGTGTTAGTAGTATGATTTTCCTTGTAGCCATTATGTATGTAGTAAAACATACTGTATCAAACACTGTAGCATCGGAAAGAATTGCATTCTCAGTGTTTCTAAAAATAAGGTAGCCAGATTGCTTGAGGTCCCATGGGTGGTGTTTGTTTACCATTTCATTTAGCTTCCTTCCTGCCATTTTTATATTTGCCTATTCTTTTGCTTAAATAGGTAATCTTGCTTTTGGGGTATTCCTTTCTGAAAATCACAGTATCACAGTATAACTAAGGTTGGAAGAGACCTCAAGGATCATCAAGTCCAACCTGTCACCACAGACCTCATGACTAGATCATGGCACCAAGTGCCACGTCCAATCTCCCCTTGAACACCTCCAGGGACAGTGACTCCATCACCTCCCTGAGCAGCACATTCCAATGACGAATGACTCGCTCAGTGAAGAACTTTCTCCTCACCTCGAGTCTAAACCTCCCCTGGTGCAGCTTGAGACCCAAAAGTTCTGCAGGGCTTGAAATTGCATTCCTGTGCTGGGCAGTTCTTTCCAAGGAGATCAGAACAAAAATGTAAGCACCTCAGCCCTCTCCCACTTCTGCTCAGCTAGCTTTAAACTTTTCCTTGAACTGTAGCACCCATCCCGCAGCCCCCAGCTCACATTTTTCAAGCTGTTGTAAAATTTCCAGCCTCCCAATAATCTTTGTATTAATTTCCTAACACTGAAAATAAGTAATTAGTCACATTTTTCACAATGCCCTCCAAATTAAGAGACTAGACTGCATCTTATTTTACTAATTATTTCAGGAGAGCTAATCTACAACATGTGTGACCTTTTCCAAATTCGGACCCATCTGGCATTTTCAAATGGAATTGGGTATTGATCTCCACGCTGCTAATTTATTGTTTAATTAAAAAATCATACTGCAGTGATGTGGTTTGATTGCACATCCTTTTCCACATCAACCAATTAGTGTGGAGAGCCATCACAAGACCATCCCTTTTTATTACTGTTTTTTCTAATGGAGCTTCCCAGAAATGTAGGTCTCCTCTCCACCATACTAATGGGTTGGAACGTGTTTTAGCAGAAACGACCTGCAGGAACTACTGGAGAAAGAAAATTGTTAGCTTTTATCTGTGAGCGAGGTGCTTCGCTTCCTAGACTTGATTGAGTGTTCCTGGAACTTAACTGGGTGTCTTAGGGCACCCATACCTAGTATAAAACATAGAGAAGTGGCCATTAAAGACCAGTCATCTTAGCCAATGGGGCTGCCGAACTGCCCTTGGATATTAGGGAGAAGAAACAATATTTCTTGAGTGAGGCAATGCTACCAAACTTTCTACTGTCAAGTTCCCTTCCTGTGGATGAAAAACATTTAAAGCAAGATTGTGTTGTAGACAGACTACCTATACTTTATGTACCTAAAAATGCGCCTAGGCAAGACTGAGCGTGGTGTTTTCTGCAGAACACTCGTTTCCCAACTGTCTGAAAAGATGCCTCCTAGAAGCAAAGTCCTTATTGTTCCTTCCTTGTGTTTTTATGATTGAGTGGTTGTTTAAACTGAGCCCTTATTGAAGTGTCATCATAGAACCACAGATCAACCCTTACTTAGTGCTGCATCTAGAATCTCTGGTGGATGAGCATTTAAATCTAGAGGTCCTGGTAGGGTTTAACTTAGGCAAGCAATTCTTGTACACTCAGATCTTTGGAATACAATGAAGTTGTTCTAAAATATTCTGGGTTTGACCTTCAGCATACATATGTATGAAATATCAAAAGCAGGTACCTATTAGGGGTGTTCCAGTAGCAAATCTGATAATGGGAACTTAAATTTTATGCTAAGAACTTTATAGTAAGCAATTACTTCTAAAGGGCTGTAGAAGTAATGCAGGACTGGAGTAGCATCAGGCAGCAAAGCCTTGCTTCAGCCAAGTCACTTTTAACTTGTCTGATGTGAGGATTCCAGAAGAGATCAAAGGGAATTGTGAGGACTGCAAGACTAAAAATCTTGCTTTGCAGACCAGTTAGCTGGGCAGCATTTCAGCAGAGATCTTAAGAAGACGGTTTGCAAAGTATCATCAGGAGTCATGATACATAGGTCAAAAATCTCAACTTGAGCGGTTTAGCAAGAAGGTAGATGAACTGCCTATATCCAGCCAAGCGTGGGGAAAGGGTGGGAGGGTTTGTGGTTGGGCTTTTTTCTCTTCTCTTCCTCTTCTTTAAAATTTTGCATAGAAGAACGGGGAGAGGTGGGCACAAGCCAACCTCATGAGGTTCAACAAGACCAAGTGCAGGCTCCTGCATCAGGGTCGAGGCAACCCCAGGCACAAATACAGGCTGGGCAGTGACTGGCTGGAAAGCAGCCCTGAGGAGAGAGACTTGGGGGTGCTGGTGGACAAGAAGCTCAACATGAGCTCTCAGTGAGCACTTGCAGCCCGGAAAGCCAATCAGATCCTGGGCTGCATCAGGAGAAGTGTGGCTAGCAGGTCAAGGGAGGTGATTCTCCCCCTCTACTCAGCTCTGGTGAGACCCAACCTGGAGTACTGCCTCCAGTTCTGGAGCCCCTATTACAAGAGGGATGTGGAGGTGCTGGAACATGTCCAGAGAAGGGCCACAAGGATGATCAGAGGGCTGGAGCAACTATCCTATGAGGACAGACTGAAGGAGTTGGGGCTGTTCAGTCTGGAGAAGAGGAGGCTCTGAGGTGACCTAATTGTGGCCTTCCAGTATCTGAAGGGAGCCTACAGGAAGGCTGGGGAGGGACTTCTCAGGATCTCAGGTAGTGATAGGGCTAGGGGGAATGGAATGAAGCTGGAGGTGGGGAGATTCAGGCTGGATGTGAGGAGGAAGTTCTTCACCATGAGAGTGGTGAAACCCTGGAATGTGTTGTCCAGGGAGGTGATTGGGGTGCCGTGCCTGGAGGTGTTTAAGAGCAGGCTGGATGAGGCTCTGTCCAGCCTGATCTAGTGTGAGGTGTCCCTGCCCATGGCAATGGGGTTTGGAACTGGATGATTCTTGTGGTCCCTTCCAACCCTGACTGATACTATGATACTATTTTTCCAGTGTAACTTTTTTTCTTTTCACAATGGTGAAAACAGCAACACTTCTGTGGCCTCCATTTCTTTTTTCAACAGTTAGGTTTGAGGCACAAGTTAATATTCTTTAAATTACATCTATCAGATCACTTCTGACCAGAATGAAAAGTTGCTAAAGATAGTCTGATTGCTGGAAAATAGATATTTTTAATCAAGAAATAATTGTTTGTAAAAATGTCCAGAGAGCCACCATGGCATCCAGAAATAAATCACAGCAGGGCAAGTTAATTTGACTTAAACCTGCAAACAAAAATCGTTATCAAGTAGTAATTTGGGATTAGTTATTTGCTCTTCCATGTCTGCTTCAAAATAAACAGCATGTCAAAAGGATGCATTGCTAACAGATCATCCTTCAGGAAATCACAGGAGCAGCGGCTCCAAAATGATGGCATTTTTGAAATGCTGAACAAACTGCATCATTTCAAGGAGCATTATTAGAAAACTCTGCATCACTGGGATAGAAAGGAAACCTTGGTGTTCTTTGCTGGCAAAGGTATGAGTAAACATTAGCACAGTTTTTGTATTCATCCAGTCAGAATCCAATGACAGCAATTTGTCTTCGATTGTCTGAGAAGAGCCCATGGTTCAGTGTTAGTAAATCATAGAACAGTTTGGGTTGGAAGGGCCTTTAAAGATCATCTAGTTCAAACTGCCATGCCATGGCAGGGGGGTTGGAACTAGATGATCCTTGTGGTCCCTTCCAACCCTGAATGATACTATGATACTATGATACTATGACAGGGATGCATCCTACGAGACCAGGTTGCTCAAGGCCCCATCCAACCTGGTTTTGAACACTTCCAGGGTTGGAGACTCCACAACTTTTCTAGGCAACCTGTTCCAGTGTCTCACCACCTTTATGGTGAGGAATTAATAACTGTAATTGGAAATTTTAAAATGAGTAAATCATTTTTAAAAAGGAAAATAATCTGAAATAGTAGTACCATAGTATCAGTCAGGGTTGGAAGGCACCACAAGGATCACCTAGTTCCAACCCCCCTGCCATGGGCAGGGACACCCCACACTAGATCAGGCTGGCCAGAGCCTCGTCCAGCCTGGTCTTAACCCCTTTCAATTGTATTACTCTTGAGAATTCAACTCTTCAGAAAAGGAAGTTGAAAAATGTTTGCTTTTGATTTGGATGATGCTCCCTGTTCCCCGTGCAAGTCCCTCGGTTATGCTGAACTGTGACAGAAGTGCACCTAGAAAGAATTAAAAAACCTATTGGTAAATCAGAGTTGTGGTCTAAATGGACAAATGGAAGTCTTTCTATTGACACCTCTGGCCCTCAGATCAAGCCCTTGGTTTATTATCAGCAAAAAGTTCTTAAAACTCATTTTTGGATGCAGTGTCAAGAGGAGGTTTCCTTTTAATACACTATAAAAGATGAAAGGTTAGAAAGCTGCACAATGGCCAGGTAAAGCAGAAAACCAAATGCTTTCTTAGCAGGTCAAAAGAAGGTCTCTTATTTTACAGTTAGAAATAAGCTCTCAATTGAGAGTGACAGTAAGACTTTTACTACTGCAGTTCAAGGAAAGTAATGGGTGTCAGTGTAAACTGTTTTCTGAAGTACTTCTTTACTCTTATGACTATGACATAAATTAAAGGGAGGGGAGAAATCAGAGAGGCAAGAAAGAGCGAGAAGAGAGGGTTTTAAGAAAGAGAGAAAGCTAGAAGCAGCAGTTGTGGAAGTGCCTGGAAATGGCCAAGCTGTGTACATGGTTGGTTAGCCAGGCAGGATTTGTAGCAGATGCTGGGAGGAGATTGCACATTCCCTGCTTCCTCATGCACATGGAGAAAATAATAGAAAAGAAACCTGTAGGGAAGAGTTCTTAGTTTCCTTCAGCTTATAGTATCCACATTACCCCCTAGACACTGTTAGATCTGTTTTGAGTTGAAAATAACATCAGCTGAAATAATTGGTGTTAGGAGTTGCCAAATGCAGTGACCTAACAGGGCTTCTGTGTCCCCAGGTCCAGCCAGGAGTGACACTGAGCCTGTTTTCCCACTAGACATGCATGCAAACAAAGCACACGTGTGTGGCTGGCCACCCTTGAGCAACACAAGCAGCACCACTGATGAGGATGAAAGCCTGTTAGTGGAAAATACAGATCTATGTATGTTACAGATCGTGTCAGAGGCTGGTCTGAGTCTATCCAGTAGCTACCCCCTGGACCCTCTGACTTCCCTGTTGTCCCATGCAGAGATAGAAACACACAAAAATATGCAAATGCATGTCACTGGTTACTCTTAGGTCACCTGTTTTCTCTTGCATCCAACCCAGACTTATGGCCACTCCAATACCTGGCTTTCATGTTTCTTATCCCATTTGCTGGCTTATCTAGCCTGATGCTTACTAGCAAATACAAACACAGTGTGCACACCCACAGTGTCTAGTCTCTCCACTTGCTGGTACCTGAAGCACATGGACCTGTATAACCCATGGCTTCATCTTCAAGGGCTGCCACTTAAATTTTCATATGTGCACAGGTTTGAGAGCCCCTGGCCCAGGAAAATAAATGCAAATGGGGCTGAACAAAAGACAGGAGAGTTTGCTGTGATGAGGTGCAGGGCATGGCCACACAAATGTACTGACACTGTTTTATGTGTGACTGGTGAGAATCTCCACTGCTGATTCATGTGGATCATGGCCTGACTCCTCTCATAGCCCAGAGAGGAGCAGGCTCAAGAAAGATACTTAGGTTGTCCTCTGTTGTTCCTCTCCTCACTGCCCATGTGGATATGGCCAAATTCTGTAACCCACTACAAAATCCATTCAGTTGCTCTAACTACTGATCCTTCAGATTTTGCACTCTGTTTTCTGTGATCCTGCTCTGGGCAGAAGATGACCCTGGGGGCCAAGCCCTGCTTGTTTTACACACAGCTTCCTATTATAGTAAGTGACATCATTAATGTGGGCATCTAGCTAAAGCTGCTCCAAAAAGCAAGTTAGTTTATAGTTCAGCACACAGAGTTTCCATAGCAGCCTCATGTCTGTTAGGTACTTAAATATTATTGTAACTCTTGCTTGATTTACTGCATGTGGACTGGAATGACACAGTTGTATCACAGTGTGCATTTAAAAAGCGTTTGGGTCATAAAAATTCACTTTTCATAGCCATCTGAGTATGATTAATTGTAACAATACAACTTATTAATTAGACTTGGGAAGCAGCATAATTGGAACTAGCATTCTCAATTCACTTGAATGGGTATCAGCATTTATTCAGAGCAGTTTTAATGACATGCAGAACTCATCTGCGTATCAATCTATTCATTACCAAATAAGACAAATGCAACAATCCTGAGCATTCATGGAAATATCTTCATTAGAAAAAATCACGTAATTAACCTGGAGTGTTCCTTAAATGGAGCACCTCAAATGTTACATGCTTTCTTTCATAATTGCAGATTGAGAATATTAATTTCCCATTCGGCCTGATTATATTTAAAGTCAAAGTAGCATTCAGCATGATTTGAGCATCTGTGCACAAAAGAATAAGCTTCAGGAAAATGCTAGCAAAGGGGCCATTAACCTTCCTTGTGGTCTTTGTTTTATTTGCTTTTAATAGTCATTATCAAAGGCTGTGCTTTAGCAAGAATGGTTCTGGTGGTGGGTGGCTCTTGTCACAGTATCACAGTATCACAGTATAACTTAGGTTGGAAAGGACCTCGAGGATCATCGAGCCCAACCTATCAACACACTGTCATTGTGTTGAAGTCTGTCTGAAGCTCTACTCAAGTTCCTGTTACTTGAAAGATTTACCATAGTATCAGTCAGGGTTGGAAGGGACCACAAGGATCATCCAGTTCCAACACCCCCTGCCATGGGCAGGGACACCTCACACTAGATCAGGCTGGCCAGAGCCTCATCCAGCCTGCTCTTAAACACCTCCAGGGATGGGGCCTCAACCACCTCCCTGGACAACCCATTCCAGGGCTTCACCACTCTCATGGGGAAGAACTTCCTCCTCACATCCAGCCTTATCAGTGTTAAGGACACTTCATTGCCTACCCCTCATCTCCACATACTTCAGCTAAAAGGTAAAAATTATCTCTGTGCTGAAGTTTGCCAAGAAATGTCAGACTCTGAATCCAAACGTACGTCAGCTATCTGTTTTTAACAGCCTCATTTCTAAGGAGACTTCTATTTGAAAAATATGAATGGTTCACACTAAAGCAGAATTGCAGGTTTATCTGAAGTAATGGGTTTTGCATAGCACCTACTTGCTTCTCTTTCCCTTTTCAGTCAGTACTGACATGACAGAAAGTCCCTGCAGAGATAATGGTGTGAAGCATTTCTTGTGCTTTAAGACTGAAGCAATTCTTACAAGGTGGAATAGAGATATAAACTCTTTGTGGATTGTCTAGCCAAAAAAAAAAAAAACAAACCAAAAAAACCAAACCAAAACCAAACCCAGAATTTCTCACATATACTTATAGAGACTCTAAAGCTATTCCAGAGTGTTGGTTTGTTGTTTGTTGGTTGGTTTGGGGGGTTTGTTTGTTTGGTTTGGTTTGTTTGTTTGGGGGTTTTGTTGTCGTTGTTGTTTTATTATTCCTCCTCCTTCGAGCACATTCTATCTTTCTGCAGTGTGTCCACTCTTCCTCACCCCTCCTTTTGTTTTGATTCTTTTTCCTCCTGTTGTCCTGATTCTTTTTCCTCCTGTTGTCCAATGGCTGACAGTCTGCCCATGAACAGGCAGAGATCACACTGCCTGCCTCCTCTGGCTGGAGAAGACTTTTTTTTTTCCCACAGCTTTCTGCCTCTAAAGAGATTTCTCTGCTGGCCGCAGAGAAATGACTTTCCAAACGGTGGGTTTTATCTCCACCCCACTGCCTCTCATTTTCTTTGGCTCCAGGATTTCTCTTGCATTGATTCTGTGAGGTTTTTCTGTCCCTTTCATACCATGCTCTGTTGGCTTGGACAGTTTCCTCACTACAAATACTGAGCCTGTGGAAAAGCTGCAAGCTCCCGATTTGACATTGTGAAATTTGTTGTGTTTAATGGGTTTTCTGCAAGGGGGATGGTTGAAGGCTTTTTGTCTCTTGTTTTTTTTTTTGCTACAACATCGTTGAGTTAAAATGTTGCTGGAGCAACATTTTCAAGCAGCAAGGAGTTTTTTATTTCCATGGCTATAGATGGAGCGTTCCAAGTAGCCTTAATCACACACATAAAGGTTTTAGTATTTCTTTTGTATGGCCTTTTATGTTGTCAACTGCTGCAGTCACAACCATTGCTGAGAGTCAGGATCTATCACATCACTGGATTGAGATGAGTAACTTAGAAAAGCAAATCTTTATGGAAGATGTAGAGAGCTGGGATGTAAGAAAATGGGGCATTTTATTAAATGTGCATTAATGAGGCTTTGCATTTTCAGCATCACACCTGTTTATACTGACAGCACTCGAGTTCATGCATGTAGCTTTCCATATCGAATATATGGCTTATTCTTTCTCTTGTTACAGCCTGATTATTCTGGTGAAAATGCATCACTGCAGGTAGAATCTTTTTTATTGTGGAACAGCCATCTGTGTTTTTAAAAACTTGATGAGGCTTTGAAAAAGCCAAGCAGCCTCAACTACTTACAATAGCCAATTTTGATAACTTTAGAATCAGAGCATTCAAAAATAATCTCCAGCAATAAGTGAAACGAGATTGTGTGGTGCAATGGGATGCTTATGTGCCGGTTGTCTATGTGTGTTCTCTTTAAGCACCTTTTCTCTCCACTTGCTGAATTGAGACATTAGATAAAAGAGTTTTAAACAGTGCCCTAGGCTCCAGTTTGGTGGTCTTAATTATTTACTGCCTCCTTGCACACAGTCTTCCCTAGTTAAGTAATTGCCCTGACAAATTACAGTATTAAGATCTCTGTCTAAACGATTTGTAGGCACAGTCTGATATTTAGATGCTTAAAGTCATTCTCCAAAATCCACAGTTTATTGTGCATCCAAAATTACACCTGAAATAGAGAGGCATTTCTGAAAAATAAGGGTCATTTATGTGAATATATCCAGAGGTTGTACCCAGAGTAATTTACATAATCATAGAAAAGTTCTCTGCTGGAATCCTCAATAACTTCATCTGAATCTGTGATTCCTGTCAAATGGAATAAGACACATTATAGCCTTTGCATCTTGAAAAATACCCATGTAAGTGATGCCTTGTCTTGATCCTGCCTATTTCATGGGAGGACTGAATGCTCTCTGTAGACACTAATTTTACACTGGGCACTGCTATTGAGAGGCACTCTTATTACTTTCACTTACATCAAACACTTGACGAAATAGCTTGGCTAAGAGAAGTAAGGTGACATGCCCAGGGTAACATATATAATCAGTGGCAAAAGCCAGGCAATGAGCACAGATTTTTGTTTTACCTCAATTACTCCCCTGGATAACCAGATAACTGTGTCAGGGTAGAGTATCCTGTGTTCAGTTCCGCAGAAAGGTGTGAACAATATATGGGATGTTCTGTGGAAGTGAAGTCCAGAACAGAGTCACTCAGCTAACTTTGCGTCCTCAGATAGGTGCTTCTTTGAATTGTCTGTAGGCAAATGGGAACATGGGCATGCCCAGAAGGTGATTATGCTAAGATAGTTTATGACTTGCTCCTTGGAGGCCTCTCTATGTCTTGCTGTGAGGCAGTGCAGAGGACTAGCTTAGGCTCGACACCCAACTCAGATGAGTGGAGTAGATAAGCTGAATCTCACACCAAGGAGATATTGAAGGTCTTCATACTCTCTGTGAAGTCAGTGGTGAAAAAGGGATCCCAGTAAATGAATCAAGCCAATATTTAAGGTAGAATTTAGTTCCACTGAGCTTTCAAATATTTCAGTCTCATGCCTACCTCTGTCATCCCTTCTGAGAATGCTTCAAAGATTCCTTGGAGGTGTACACTGTAGGAAAACCAGATACTTTAGTACCTCTATTTTATGAGCAAGCCTGTATGGATGCATGCTCACAAGCATGTAGTGATAATGCTGGAAGTTGATGCCTTAGACAAAAGCAGGAAAGATGTATATGAGCTTTTTATTGTCAGCATAGACAGAGGAGAATGTTTTGGCAAGTCTGGACCCCACATGACTGAAAAGCAGCAGCTGCCAGCTCCACCTCACTGCAAAGTCTGATCCCTGTTGACACTGTGCAAGCAGCATCCATCACTGCCCACAGGGGTCTGAAGGCTTGCTTTTAGAAGGCCAGGGCTTTGAGTTTAGACATGCAATGTGGTACACTTAAAGTTCATTATCTGTAGCTAGATGGTGTGAGTAACTCAGCAAGGTTGACAATAGAGGGGGGAAATGTCCTACATTGTTGCTGAAAAGATATGGTCTTTCTGCGAAAGAGGCCTTCAACTCTACTTTACAGGGAGTGCAGAGATGATGTAAGGCTAAAATGTAGACTTCTTTTCACCCATATTAAACCAAGCTTGATTGAAGGACCTCAACAGCAGATATTTCCATCACACTGAAGATGTGCAATAACGCTGCTGAAGTAATGAGAACTTGTATGCTTTGGGAAGGGAGGGGTTACTGTAGCATGAATTGTGGAGATTTTGCTATAGATATCTGAACAAGGTAGGCAGATAGCATAGAAAAGGAGTGCTAAAAATCTAGCAGGATCTGTTTTTTTAGTCCAATTTAGTATTATTAGCAGTGACAGATGATGTTTAAAAGCATTTGTATTGAGCCTATCACTACTGTTTGTGATGTTACATCAGATAGTAGCCACAGAAGTACCAGAGTGAAGTGTACCCATGTGACTCCCATTCTGAATGCAGCAAAATATTCCAGAAAAGAATTTAGAAAGTTCAGGCAGATGCATACAAGAAAATTCACAGTAGATAAGAGATAGTGCAGAAGTGAGACGAAAGAGATGAAAACGGGAAGCCAGTTTTTCAGCTTTCTAGTCAGGTTGTATGGCAGACGCTTTCTATCTTTCCACTTAGTTAAGTACAAAAGGAGTAGCATTCATCCATCTCCTACAGGTGAGAGATGCCCATAAACAAATCAGCAGGGGGAAAAGAAAGTGAGGACATGTTCCTGCATTTAGAGTAGAATATAACCAATATGTACTGTGTATGTTTAGAGTCCTTTAGGGAAGGAAAGATGACAGACAGGTGATAGTGATCTGTGATTCCTTTTTTCCTGCAAGCTGCCTTTGCACTTCTATACAACTTCTCTGAGGATTTCTATCTCTAGAAATGGAGAAAAGCCAGCTCATTTTTAAATTCACATGCTAAGAATCTAAACTGTATTGATGGTTTTATATATACCATATTTTATATATACTTGATTGAATGATTTTGTGTATATATACTGAATGCTTCCTGTACACTCAATCTCTCCCAGCAGAAGTACCAAGGTACCTAACAGAGTTCATAGCTGTAGCAGTTTGGTGGTTTTATATCTTGAGTTTGACAACAGATTGAATCTGAGTTTCAAAGACACTGTGAAGAAAAGATAAAATCCAGAGAATAATGGATTAATCCCTGTGGTTTAAAAGTCCTGAAATCATTTGGAAGGAAAGGAGCTAAAACTTATTACTGAGGCAAGTGTTCTTGTTAAAAAGCAAAACTTACTTTCTCTGTGAAAGTGACTCATGCTTTCTGAGCTTGTCATTGCTGTAGGAAAGATGATGACACCACCCAAGGCACTTAAATGTTGTCTTTCCAGGCTACTGAAGCTGAGGAAGATAAGAATGATGCCAAGAATAAAGTACTGAATGAAGGGCCAAGGGGCATCACTTCATTTCCCAGCCCTGATACAGTTTTCTTCAACTGTCTCAGGCAAATCACTTAATGTCTGTGTCTATTTCCCTCCCTGTAGATTTGCAATGGTACTTTTCCACCTTATTTCTGTGCTGGTTTGAGTTCTGAAGATCTTAACAGTAGCAGCATACAATAGAGGGAAAATATTTTAATAAATGACACTTTACCACTAAGAGCCATGATGAACCAGAATAGAATAGAATAGGATAGGATAGGATAGGATAGGATAGGATAGGATAGAATAGAATAGAATAGAATAGAATAGAATAGAATAGAATAGAATAGAATAGAATAGAATAGAATAGAATAGAATAGAATAGAATAGACAAGGTTGGAAGAGACCTTCAAGATCATCGTGTCCAACCTAGCATCCAACACCACCTAATCAACTAACCCATGGCACCAAGCACCCCATCAAGTCTCCTCCTGAACACCTCCAACAATGGTGACTCCACCACCTCCCCGGGCAGCCCATTCCAATGGGCAATCACTCTCTCTGTGTAGAACTTCTTCCTAACATCCAGCCTAAACCTCCCGTGGCGCAGCTTGAGACTGTGTCCTCTTGTTCTGGTGCTGGCTGCCTGGGAGAAGAGACCAACATCTGCCTGTCTACAACCTCCCTTCAGGTAGTTGTAGAGAGCAATAAGGTCACCCCTGAGTCTCCTCCTCTCCAGGCTAAGCAACCCCAGCTCCTTCAGCCTCTCCTCACAGGGCTTGTGTTCCAAACCCCTCACCAACTTTGTTGCCCTTCTCTGGACACGCTCCAGCAAGTCAACCTCCTTCCTAAACTGAGGGGCCCAGAACTGGACACAGTACTCAAGGTGTGGCCTAACCAGTGCAGTGTACAGGGGGAGATTCACCTCCCTGCTCCAGCTGGCCACGCTGTTCCTGATGCAGGCCAGGATGCCACTGGCATTCTTGGCTGCCTGGGCACACTGCAGGCTCATGTTCAGGGAGGAGCTGCACTTTGTTCTTAACATTTTCAAGAATGTATTGGGAAGTTTGAAACAGAAAGGTGTAACTCAGCTGAAATCAAGGAATCTATACCCCCAAAATAAATAAATTATTCAAATTGCTTGGATTTGAAAGATTAGGAAATATGGAAAAATTCAGATCCAAGGCACAAAGCACAGGAATCCTGAAAATACTGTTTGAGCTTACTGGAAGTGGATGTTGTCCATCTTCACCTAATCGCCTGATAAGTGAAAGACTAAATTAGTTGGCTGCTGCTGATGTGAATTCGTGTTGAAAGGATGTATGCCTTGTGGTGTAGGATTGTCCTGTGGTGAAAAATAGCCTGTTTCACAATTCTTGTGCCTTTAGATGTCTGGAAGTCTGTGGTGTTAATGGGAATCATTGAATTAGAAAACACTACATGATATTTGCTTTATTTTTCTCCCTTTTGCTTCTCTTTGTAGATTCTCAAATCCGTGGTCTTTAAGAATGCCTCTTTGGGGGGGCGAGGAAAACAACTTTTGTTTCCAAATGTGCTACTTCAGTTTCTACTTTATCTCTTGAAACTTTGTCAGCGTGTTTTCTTTCTCTTTTGTGGCCTCTCTGCTATTACCAGGTGGGGAGTTTCTGAGCCAAGGCTGAATAGTGTGGCTGTGTTACACTGCAGGCAGAATATCTTTTGACAAAACTGTGTCCAGCAAACTTCACAGGCAGTTTTAACAAGGCTTCTGGAACTGATAGCACTGTGAAGTTAGCCACTGTGACAGCAATTTATAAGCTGTGAATAGAACACTGTGCTGATTATATTGATTTTGAAACCTACCACCAAGGCTGCTATTCATTGACATTCTTGTTGGCAGCGTGTCATGGAAGCTCCATCTATGTTAAAGGTGAGATGTATTAATACTAGACTTGTCAGATTTGTCTGGACTCAAATCCAGACAGTGCAAGCTTCAAAGGTGCTATCAAGAAGATGCCCTATGTCCAGGGACACTTGGACTCTCCTAAATTTGTTTTTACTCTAATCTGCATGTTTTATCTAATCTATTTTCTCTCCAGATCTTATCTGGAGTCTGCTAAATGCTGCTAGTAGAGCAGTTATAGAGTCTAATTAGTCATTTTCTTGGCTGTCAATATCCATTTTCTCAAGCTGACAGTTATTTAGACTCTAGGGCTATTCTTTGCCCATGCAATACATTCTTAAAATGTATTGGGGACAAAACATTTGGTTTGAAATGGGTTGCAAGCATCTGGCCTGTGTTAGCACAAATAATGGCAGCTACACTCGGGGTTGCAAAGTAGGGCACTCTGCAGAGCTCTGAGCCCTGTGACTTCCCACAGACCCCCAGAAACCATCAGCACAGAGACAAAAATTAAATGAATTGAAAAGTCTTGATGAAAACCTTGGGGGGCCAGCACATTCCCTCATCTCCCTGCAATAAAGAAAGTCTTTAACTTTTTTAATTGCTTCCATTTTTTTTTTTCATCTCCTTGATGGTGACATTTCCCCTCCTCCCAACCCCCCCCCCCCCCAATGACTTCAATAGTAGTTCATTTATCATTTTTCCTTTCCCAGGCCCATGTGACTTTGCTTTCCTTAATTTTATTTAATTGATTATAACTAATTGACTCTTGGTTTGGGGAATAGAGGTTTCTGAGCCTGCTGGGCTGGTCTCAATTTATTTTTGGTGAAGTCGTTTTTATTTCCAGGACTGAGGTACAAGGTTGTTCTTCTTAAAAAAGCAAACTCAAACCCTCCAAAAGCTAACACCACCAAAACAGACAAAGAAAGAAATTAAAAAGGTGAGAGTTATTAACTGCTTTTTCAATTAATGGAAAGGGAAACTCTGCTTGCAGCATCTCATGGGTGGTCTAGTTCCAGCTAAAAAGGGATCTTGGAGTTCATTGCATGCCATGATTAGGCTGGCTGAAGTGGTTGGCCTTTTTGAAAAGAAAGGGCTTAAAGAAGGTGGCAGTGGGGGGTTCAGCTGAATGTGAGAGATGTCCTGCTCTTGGTGCTGTAACGGGTTCAGTCTCCTGCACTTGGTGATGTAACAGGCTCAGACTCCTGCCCTGAAAGTCACTTGAAGCTCACCTTAATATCCATCTGCTCTCTGCTTTTGTTTTCACTCTGCCTCAGATGCAAGTGCAGCTTGATCTCCTGCAAATCAAGCTTTCAGATATCTTATGTACATAAACATATATTGCCTTTTCTTTCTGGAGCCTGCATGTATTGTATTGTATTGTATTGTACTGTATTGTATTGTATTGAAATCTAGGAACAAAGCATTTGAAGCTTACTCCAATGCATCATGTCCACAGTACAATAGTTGTTTTGCTCTTTTAAATGGGAAGGAAAACAGATTTCCATGGCAGTGAAAATAATCCCAATTCAATCTCTGGCATGTAGATAATTATATTTATTTTCTTATGTAAAATAACTTGGAGATCCTTGAGAGAAAATGTTTATTTGATTAGATGCATTTAAAAATGAACCACTGGCTAAATAATACTGATTCATGAGGCTTTATAATGCAGCTGCCTCTGCTTTCTTTTGTGATTCCTTGGGAGTAATCCCTCCTCCTCTGTGGGGAATAGTTGGAGGTGGTGCTCTCTGCACACCCTGCTGAATTCCAGGAGCAACTTTGTGGTGACTGAGGGAATGACTAGGCATGGTCTTCATGTTTTACTTGTTTACCTTCACCACACAATTTCTACCATATTTGATGCGCTGAGTTTTAGAGGAATACTCCAAGTAGCTCCCTGATCCTGAAGAGATCTTGATCAAACTGCTGGCAAAATTGTTTGGTTTTGCCATTTTCTGGTTTGTGTGTATGCACTTGCAAGGGGCGAGGGGCGTTTTCAATGGCACACTGCTATTGCCACTATCTGACTGTTTCCTTGTGCCTTCCTTTCTGCTGCCTGGTCATTATTACACGGGCTTCCTCTGTGAATTAAGAACGAAATGTGCAGGAATCCTTGCTATGTATAACATGGAAGTCAGGGGACTGTAAAGAAACTTCTTGTCCTGAAGTTGTGCTTTGCCCAAGAGCACCATCTCCTGGATGTCAGAACTCCGTTTCTGGGAGAGCTGCAGCTCAATGAAATTCTGCTGGAAGGGAAAGATCGCTGCAGAGAAGTGAGAGCTTGTAAAGCTGTGTCTGCCGGGTGGGCTTGCTGTCGTTTCCAATTTAGCAAATGTGAAAACTCTCTTTGGACATTGTTCACTCGCTTTTGCAGGTGTGGCCTTCTGACCTGTTCGTTAGGGGCAGAGCTGGGGAGAATCTTCAGAAATCCTTGCATTTCTTGGCTGGCTGTAGGTACTTCTCTGCGTGATACTGCTGCTTATTGTATTGTTGCAGTGAGTTCTCTTTTCCAGGGTTTTACTCAATTGGTGTGACCTTAATTTAACTCTTCTGGGCTGCTCTCTGACCATTACCATCTGTACATCTTGACCAAATGTCACGTGTCTCTGAAAGACTCTGAACATCCACAGAAGAAATTGCCTTAAGGATCTCATTTTGGTCCAGCATGAGATTCTATCATTGACTTGAGATTTGGGAGAGATCTGTGGGTGGAATTCAGGCTGGTTCTAGTCAAAAGGAAACCTTTAAAAACTGAGTGTGTATAAGCGTGGTTGCCAAAAGAAACTCTTCTGAATCAACGCTCTCTTCTGCCTGTGTCAACAGAAAAAAACAGGTGGAAAGAAAGTGAATTCTTTATCTGTGAACAGGGCCCAGTTAACAAATAGATTAAGAGAATATTCAAATCCATGTTCAGTTGATAGATACACTCTTTTTACAGGCACTACTTTAAACTTTTTTTTGTTTTTCTCTGTTATTCCAGAGAAGGGCCATGAGGATGATCAGAGGGCTGGAGCACCTCTCCTGTGAGGACAGACTGAAAGAGTTGGGGCAGTTCAGTCTGGAGAAGTGAAGGCTCCAAGGAGACATAATTGTGGCCTTCCAGTATCTTAGGAGGGCTTACAAGAAACCTGGTGAGGGACTTTTTAGTGTGTCAGGGAGTGATAGGACTAGGGGGAATGGAAAAACAGTAGAAATGGGTAGATTCAGACTGGATGTCAGGAAGAAGTTTTTCCCCACAAAGGTGGTGAGACACTGGAACAGGTTGCCCAGGGAGGTGGTAGAAGCCTCATCCCTGGAGGTTTTTAAGGCCAGGCTGGGTGTGGCTCTGAGCAACCTGATGTACTGTGAGATGTCCCTGCCCATGGCAGGGGGGTTGGAACTCGGTGATCCTTGAGGTCCCTTCCAACCCTAACAATTCTATGGTTCTATGATTACAATTTGGAAGATGGAGCCACAACAAGCAAGCAGTTCACCATGACAATCCTATGACTTGGCTGGTGTCTTGGATAGATAAGTCACAGGAATCTATCAGATACGTTGTGGTAAGGTGATCTGGTTTGAAAACAAAATAAAATCATTCACTGTAATGTGCAAGATGGAGACAAGAAGGTCTCTCTGACCTCATTTTTCACTGTTTTGCTATTGAGTCACTTAAACCAGGGGAGATTTTACTTACTAGGAGAAACTTTGGAGTTGCAAGGGTGTTTAAGTATGGAAGAGATTTCCTTGAGGGTGGTGAAGTCCTTTTCCTTAGAGGCTTTCAAGAACAGATTAGAGAAACGTCTGTCAAGAACAGTTTGTGTAGCTGAGCCTCCCTTAGGCAGGAGGATAGACTGAATGACCTTTGAGGTTCTGTTCCAGCCCTATTTTGATGATTAATCCTCAGAGGGAGTGCATATACTCTGTGCTGCGTTAGATCTGAGCTAGGATGTAAGCACATGAGTTGTTAGTGCAAAGGAAACACTCTGGCTGAACATCAGGCATAAATTTTGCTTCAATTCTCTGTACTGCAGAACGGGAAGCTTGTTTTACTTATCTAAATGGGAGAGCCTTAAGGGTGAGGTGGCTGAACTTGCCAGGATGCAATCTGTTATATCTAGATGGTGTTAACCTCTACCAGAGGCAGGAAAATGCCCCTTCTTCACACCCTGATTAATTGTGGTAGACTCTGCTAGACTCTCTCAGCTACACATAACCTTGCTGCTTCATTCAAAGAGATGGTCAACTCGTAGTCATGGCACTAAAATCCTCATTCACCCTGTGTTACCATTCCCAGTACAGATACTCTTAGGTTGTACCAGCATGGCTAAGGAAGAATGAACTTTTCAGGGTGCATCTCATCCTAGGTAAATCTAGAGAATTTAGCATGGCAGACCCTGAAGGCAGCTTTTTTGAAGTCTTTGGGCATTAAAACAAACACATAATACCACATGGGAGGCAGTAAAATGGAGAATTCCTTTTGAAACCCCTTGGAGATCCCCACTGCTGCCATTATCACTCCCCATTGCTTCTGACCAAGCTGGAGAGACAGTGACAAGAGATCTTATGACATGAATGTCATTACAAAGTGTCCACTGAAGTATTTTCAAAGTGCATATTCAATGCATACAGCTTTCCACCCTGCCACCATCTTTCTCTTACTAAAAATGCAGCCACCAAAGTACCTGAATAAAGCCAATAGGAATGCCATGCATGCCCTTTGTGGAGTTTCCCTTGATTTTGCAGTATTTCACTGGAATGAGTCTGGAAGAACACTGCTTAAGTTCAGCATGGGAAACATTGTTCAGCAGGACTTGCTTTGGGTTTTACACACTGTAAATGAGGTCATATATTCAAAAGGGATGTAAATGCTAAGGTTTACTAGATAGGATTTGTATTGTGCTCTTGACAGGCACTACTTATGCCTCAGTAAAAAAAAAAAAGTTTCTTGCAGATTAAAGTTACAGAAACTGCTACAACCATTTTCTGGGTCTATTTTTAAGCTGCATAATGTGCTGCTCAATATCCTTTGATTACAGCAGAGATTTAGATTTTATTTGAACAACATATCTTTCTGTGAATATGCTGCAGGAGTTGCAAATCCATTATTTACACCAAATACAGGGTTTTTCTTCCATTGCTTTCTAAGCCAACTTGGTCTGGTCCCTGAGTTGCAGCTCAGTAAGTGCATATACCACCATCTGCTAGCTCTAGTTTGGAACACAAGCCCTATGAGGAGAGGCTGAGGGAGCTGGGGTTGCTTAGCCTGGAGAAGAGGAGACTCAGGGGTGACCTTATTGCTCTCTACAACTACCTGAAGGGAGGTTGTAGACAGGCGGATGTTGGTCTTTTCTCCCAGGCAGCCAGCACCAGAACAAGAGGATACAGTCTCAGGCTGCACCAAGGGAGGTTTAGGATGGATGTTAGGAAGGTCTATACAGAGAGAGTGATTGCCCATTGGAATGGGGGAGGAAGTGGTGGAGTCACCATCATTGGAGGTGTTCAGGAGGAGACTTGATGGGGTGCTTGGTGCCATAGTTTAGTTGTTTAGGTGGGTTGGATTGGTTGATGGGTTGGACGTGATGATCTTGAAGTTCTCTTCCAACCTGGTTTATTCTACTCTATTCTATTATCTGTGCCCATCCTAGACCTCTCTGTAAGGCATGAGCAGAGGTTTCAAATTGTGATGGTTTGGTTTATTTTAGCAAATGCCCTTTTGAGACATTGAAGCTGCAGGGTAAAGTTTCCTGAGAAACCTCTTGTTATGCCACCGTTCAGTTCTTAGCAACACCTCTTTATATCTATGCCCTACTCAACATTATATAGAAGTGGGGCATGGGGGAAAGATAATTCTAATCTGCAGCATTTGCATCTGAAGGTTGAGCACCCACCAGTAGGAGTGTCCAGGTTTAGAGCACAGTTGCATAATAATTGAAATGTATTCCAGTTTGAAGAGAGAGCAGTGACTGTTACTTGCATTCGTATTTGGATCCTGAACATCCCAGAAGCCCTTAGAGATATTTGGAGATAGATTCAGCCTACACCAGCCCCCTAAAGTGTTTGAAAAATGAGGTTACTTTAACCCTTTTTGTTTCTACATCCTGAAATATCTTTCCCTATCCCTGTTCACTTTTCTTCTGCGTGAAAAGCATTTGGAAAAACATGGAGTTACTAGTAGAAGAGAAGCATAGCAAAGATTTTTGCCTGAATACCATGTAGCCTGGAGGTCTATGGAGATGAAATTATGACAGTAAGTACTTTCCTGTCTTTCACTGACAGGTTATATCTTGAGGCAAAATGGCTAAGGACCATCAGTGAACTTGTATCCTTACAGATCTGCTGTGTGTGATGGTGTAAGGAAAAGCTGGAAACCTCAGGAGCAAGAAGGGTGAGCTACAGAAACAGCAAGTGCAAATGAGGGGCTGTCGGTGCTGATTTTGTTCCGTCAGGAGCAGCACTGAAGGGAGGCTGAGCTGCCTTGCTGTCACCTTGGTGAGTCAGCAGAGCAGCTGCATTCTGTAGGCTGTCCAGGCAGGACCTTTCCTGAGTGCTAAATTTGCATTTCTTTGCAAAACGTTCTCTCCATAATTTTTGAATAGGCAATTACATGGCAAGCATACTTGTGTTTCTCTTGATGAGGGTGTTTACAAGACCAGCATTTGTGATGCTTTTAAGCACCGAGTTTATTTAGTCTTCTAATTTTAGAGCTGCTTCTTTGCCTTCCATGCAAACCTGGTGTTACCAATTGTAAGTTTGCCTTAGCTCCAGCTTAGAGAATCTGAAACAAATTAAGAGATCTATTAAAAAAAAAAATAATTAAGGAAATACTCTTTCCCCCTCCATTATCTTCCATGCACACACATTCTTCACTGTGGACTCCCACGAATGGTAAGCACATTATAATTCGAAGCTCCTCACAGGATCTCAGCTTCAACCTGAAGGATATTATATGGGGAGGTAAGGATTCCCATCAGTAGAGTAAAACAAGAGACAAATTTTGGTGTGACTGATACATCATGGTAGTCTCATGACTGTAATGAATAACAAGGTCCCATGGTCAGCAGGCACAAGACTTGGCTGCTGTCCCTCAACAGAAATGGTTGGCAGCACTGATGAACAGGGAGATCTCTGATCGTCAATGAGACAACAAGCCTTTGCACTTCTGGGCTCTGGCTGTGTCCAAAGTATGGTGAGGAGAGGTGAACCTATGCGTAGAGGCTACTGTCAGTATTCACCTGCTCTATTTCTGTACCTGCTGACCTGCAAAAGCTGAAGACAGGGGGAGAGAGGTTAAAAACTCAATGCAGAATGTCAGACCTTTGCTTTGTGTTTGTTCTTTTGCCAAAACAAATTTAGTGCTGAAGAAAACTGTCAGGTTCTAGTGCTGGAGAAATACATCTTCTCTAGCTACAGCTGTTTTGGGACATTCCTCTTGCTCTTGTTTCTCATCAGATTGGTCTTTCTCTTAGATCTAGCCTTTAATGAGTTGTCTTGCTCCAGAGAGATCCTACAAAAGGCTATTGGGCTGACCATCTTCACACCAGAATATGAGCATTCATCCACATTCCCACCATGTCTGCTGCTCAGATGAACTTATTGCTATTTTTTTTCCCCTTCTCTTCTCTCTTCCACTCTACCTCATTCCCTTCTTGAAAAGGCACCTGTCTGTACCAGCTACCTCTTCCATTAAGCTCCATGGGGAATGCTGTCTGCTGCTGTGGATATCTGTGTGACTGAACTAAAAAGAAGCAGGTTACAGCTGAACACACTAGCTTTGAGTCTTGCTTTAGGGCCAGAAGTCATTTCAGCAAGGGTGACTTTTTAGCACTAATGTTCGTTCTTTGTGATTGTAAGCCTTACAACAAGAGGTAAAGAAGGACCGTCTCTGGGACCCTCCACACAGAAAGCACTGGCCTCTATCAACTAAAATAGGAACATTTCTGGTGAAGGCTTGTAGCTTTCCTCTGTTCTGGAATGAGAACATATAATGTTATAAAATTGAGCAGGGAAGTGCTGAACTTGAAAGAGGCCAATAATGGCAGACACATCTCTGTTTATGGCCAATTTCTGAAGAGATAATTAGCAGATGATTGCTTTGCTCTGCCATCACTCATTTCTTAGAAGTCTACACTGGTTAAAAATATGCTAAAGCCATTCCTGAGTTTTCTGCGAGGATGTCTGCATTTGTGACCTGTGACACCTCAGTGGAGGAAATCTGTGGCTCTTTCTTGTTGATGCTATCCTCAGTGCACCTCACTTCATAGAAAACCTGTCTGCTCACATTGCTCTTCCTCATCTTTAGATTACTGTCTCAGTAGGGTGCACTGTCTTAAAACAAACCTTGAGTGACTGTAAAGATCAAGCATTAATAGAAACATTAAAAACTGTTTGTGTGGGTCAGTTTATCACACGAAAGTAGAGACTTCCCATCCCTCCAGCACAGGACTTTGACTTTGTCAGTGTGACTGAGTGACTTTATCCAGCAAGGACACCAATTAGCAGTAGTTTAGTCCAATGGGATTAGCTAGAGGCTGCTAAATTCTTGTCATGTATGCCTCTGAAAGGCCAGCACCAGCCGTCCTTGCTGGATTGGGTACGAATGGGCATACAAAAGGTGAACTATTCTATATTCTATTACTTATCCCCTTGGGCCACACAGTCTTCCCCTGTAATGCTGAACTTTAAATATGATAGTTATTAAGGCTTGTCCAGGCTTGAGATTTAGCTCATATAAATTCTGACAGGAACAAATGACTCTAAATTGGGACCAAACCTTTCTTTCTCCCCATTCCTTTGCCCTTCTGGATCTGCTGTTCAAAGAGGAAACTGAATAGCTCAAGAAGATAAACAGCCACTTGAAAATGATGTTTCCTAGTTCTCCTCCTAATACAAAAAATTACTGCACCATGCTGTGCCTCAGTTGAAAGCAACATGCTTGTGACAGATACCTTCCTATTTTAAAATTGGTTCTTAGAGCAAGTGAAGGGGAGTGGAGCATGTCAAGCTGCATGTGGAGCTCAGTGGAGAAGATGGCATGGTGGAATTCAGTTTCCTGGGGAAAAGCTCTATCAGGGACTACGAGAAAGTGTTGATGGAAAAGCAGGTAGACCAAGACAAGTCCCTACTATCTATTAGAAACCAGCTACCTCAGGGAGTTAGGACACTCAGCATGAGGGACTCTGGGAATTACCTCTGACTGCTGCTGAAGTCAGAAATATAATTTCTCCACTTTGTCTCTGTTTTGCTTCACCTTTTTTTTTTTCTTTTCCCCCTCCTCCTTTCTCTTTTTTCCCTTTTTTTCTTCTCCTTTCTCTATTTTCCCTATTCATGTGCCAAGCACTGAAGAGCAACAACTGTGAGTACTGTAGAACTGGACTGATGTAAGTTCTGACTTCAGACCAACCAATTAACTCAAGCTCAAGTCAGAGGGCTGTAATCTGTTCTTTCAGTTGGGTGAAAGAGCATATTCAGAAAGGCAAATGAAAAGCAAGGGCAGGTGTGGGAGCCTGCTGCCACTGATTTAGGAGGTAGGAAGGCATAATAACTAATACCCCACCACATCCCAACGTTTCTTTTGTCAGGAAGCAGCAATAGCCACTCAGACTTTTCGTGGCAACAGGCAAAGTTGGCGGAAAGCCCATGGCCATTTTGTTACTTACAGCATCCTGCTGCTCAACGCAAGCACCTGCTTTGCCTCTGCCTAGAGCTGGCCCTGAAAATACACCCCTGCTAGAGAGAACCTGCATAGCACATTTGTCAGTTCAATTAAATTAGCTTAAAAACACCTCTTGGGTTAAGGAGATGCAGATTTCTTACATATTCAAGGACTGATTTTCAAGGACTGTGTGTACAGCATCTAGCCTGCCAGGGCTCTGATCTCATTGGGGATCTTGAAGCAGTATCAGGAGCTGACTAAATACAATTTTACTCAGGTTGAGACAACTTGTCCTTTGACTTAAGATAACGGTACTCTGCAAAGCTCTACGAGTCTGCTCTTAGTCAATGATCCCTGTAAAAACACTCAGTGATGTTGCAGAAGGAAAGAGGATAAAACCAAACTGTCTTGTGCCAAGTGATAAAACCTTTTGCATATGGTTATACCACTATCCCTTGCCCTTATAATGCCTTTCACAGAAGGATCTTGAGACATTTTCCAGACATTGGTTAATTAATCTCCATAACATCCCCATGAATTAGGTGACTTATCTACTATTTTACAGACGGGTGAACCGAGGCGTGTAGAGGTTAAGTGTCTTTCTCGACGTTAAACAGTGGATTAGAGAGAAATGCTGGAAGTGAAACGAAGGGCCACAATTCTATTTAACAGCCCTGCTCTCTCACCAGCACCATAGTTTCCCAAGAAAGCTCCTTCCCTCTTTACACCATGTCCTACTGAAAAGGAAAATGGTTCAGTTCAAATATTTCTGAGAGTGTTTGCAAAACATTAGCTCATTAGTAGGTGTTTTACTTGTAATTTAAATATGTGACATGGGTTCTCGGGTAGCAAGTGAAAAATTCTGCTGTGTAAAACTGTAATTTCTCATTGGAAGCCAATTAAACCCTTCTCACAGGGGAATAAAATCGAGTTTAAAGACACTAACTCCATGCTTTGCCATAAAAGCACCAACACCTCGATCTGAAATGTGTAGTTTGAAACGGCTTCCAAGTGTGGCAGCACAGGCTCTCTTGTACCCTAGGGAAACTGATTTTGTGCAAGTGTTCAGCAGATACTTTTGGGAAGATACTTCTACTTTTTAATTATTATTTTTTTTTTCTCCACTGGAAAAAGGAACAACTGAATTGCTTCACATTGAAGTGGACATTCTGGAAGTCTGAGAATATGTGGTTTATAGTTGCAACTCTTGACAACCGGGGCAAAAGAGGTAGGTACTCAATACCTGTCCCACATGGCAAAGCCTGTCCACTTCAATAAGTACTGCAGAAAAGGCAGCAGTCTTGTAAAGCCTTGCAGTTATAGTTGCCACCTGTGTTTTTGGCAAGTACCGTATTTACTGGCACAAAGCCCATTCATCTTTGAAATGCTCCAGCTGCTGCTGATCTATTCTATTTTAATAAGATGTTTAAAAATCTCCAGCTGTTTATGAAGAACCAGTGCAAAAGAGATGATCTATTTGACAGGCAGAACGTGAGTATGGGCCTCACAAATACTCCATTGTGACTTTGGTTATTAATATTGACATGTTGAATTTGGCAGCTCTTACTGAAGCAGTCTACTGCCAGATGGTGAAGGAATGGAGAAAAGGCTGGAAGGAAAGGCAGAGGGACTTTCCACCTGCTGTTCCTCAGTCAGTAGTCACAGTAGCTGGCACAGCTAGGGATGAGGAGGAGGCTGGAGGATACGGCTACATGATGAGCTGGTAGGATGCACGTTCTGGTGCTGCATCCCATCTTTTGTTGATGACAGACCTAAGCTAGGTCATCAGTTCTTCTCCCACAGGGGAAACAAGCATCCACAGCCTCATTCCAACCCGCAACAAATTACCTTTGTTCTTCCAATTAATTTAGCCTTCTGCTTAGTGTGCAGCAAATGTATAATTAGCTCTAGGAAGACAGAAATGTTATTTCAAAAAGCTGTTAGAAATATCCCAAAGAGGCATTCCAGCAGGCTTTACCCAGTGTTTCTTTATCTCCATTCCCACTTTAATTACCAATGAGCTTCCTTGTTTAATACTGTTTTATGGAGCTCTTCTTTCCTTCTCTGCTGCTATTAGAAAGTTGCTGATGTGGAAAAAACCTGGAAAGTAGCATGAGAAGAACTATGGCAGAATGAGTTCAGTTTGGAGAATCACTTTTCAAAACTGAAGTGCAGGCCTGTGGTTTGGGTTTTGGGTTTTTGTTTGTTTGTTTACTTGTTTTTTCTGTCCTGAAACCCCAAATCACTGAGGGGTAGGGATAAATTCTTAGAAGAATGCTGAATCTGCCATTTTCTCTTCTTTTTATCTTGGGGAGATGGGAGCAGCATGACGGGTGGAACATCATCTCTCTTGACTATGTATTCTCTTATGAGAGTGGCACAGCACAGGCGTAAAAGTGCAACATAAATTTGACTCAGAGGGTTGTTATTTTCATCCAAAAGTGAAATAACAGTGTGATCTGTGGCTTTCATCTGTGGATTCCCTGCCTCACCATCCCTAGAGTATGGGACTTCAATATTCCAAATTGTCACCTGAGTTGGGAGGAGGAGGAGGGCATCGGTAAGGCACCCACCCATCCCACCTCATTCACGCTGACAGCTCTCTCAAACAAAAAGATTTCTTTCCTCACACCAGTCTGATTTGCCTCATTGAAATGATTTCTTTCTGATTTGTGTTGAGATAATAAAAGACAATAGGATTCTTGCAGAGGAATGCAGAGGTGCTGCAGATTCTTTCTTTGCTTGGAAAGAAGTTTGAGATGTGTATCTATTTTTTTGTAGGACAAAGTGGTTCAGAAATGCTGCTTCCTATTTAGACTCTAACACACATCTCTTTGCCAAGTTTCTGACCTATTTAATTTTTCAGTCAGTAAATTTGTGGTGATTGCACTACCTGTGTTCAGTCCTGCAGTACCTTCCCACCCCCATTATGTGCCTAAATGCTACACATGTATCTTTTTATCCATAGCCGACATGCAGTCTGTGTTCTGGGTTGGAATACTGCTATCAGCAGTGACTGAAGACGTGAGGGATACCATTCTGTCTGGTTTTAACACCATGGGGAATTCGGCTGTAGTCTGACCCTGCACTGCAACAAGAGGTCACATTCACAAAGGTGTTACTGTTGAAATGTGTCTCTTTTTCAGACTGAGGGCAGAAAATGTCTTCCCTTAGCAAAAAAAAAATAAAGGGCTGAAAAAGGGGAAGCACACAATGAAGGAGTCTGGTTTGAAAAACTGAAGGACTGTGTCTTCATTTGCTTAATTATGTAAGTTGTAAAGTGCCTCCTCTAAGCCTAAACTTGGCATCTTTCAAGATGCTTCTTCATTCCCCAAGTGTTATATTGACACATCCAGAAATCATCTAGCACAGCCTGTAATAAAATCCCTGCTGGTTTGGGAAGTGGCACTGAAATGACCAAGGAGTTTAGGGCAGGAAATGAATGATGTCATTATGTCCAATTTGAACTTCATAGGAATTTTGGGAGGCAGATTGTCAATACCCAATCTACAACTGGGTCACTGGGCTATCAAGCCTGGAGTTGAAAAGCACCCTGGATCTTGCCATCTGTTAAGGCCTATCAGTGGCACTTACTGCCATGGTATCTGAGCATCTAATGACTGCAAGGAGTAAGGATCTCAGCTGTACTTCTCTTCCAGAGCCTGATTCTCCCCTCAGCGCTGTGCAGAAGCATGGCTTCATCACAGAGTGTGCAGTGCCATCTACTGAAGCAGGCTGACAGCGTGGGTTTGTGCCTTCCTCCAAACTGTGAAATGATCTTGTACATTTATTGATTTATCCTCATGCTCTCTGCTGGCTGTTCATTTAAGACAGCACTCTCTGCTCCTTCACTTCAGTCTGAGTCCTCCTGTGTGTTCTGTCTAGAGATAAATACCCTAAGGATAAATAATGGACCGTGACTTAGCATCAGGAGAACGGAACGATTTCGAAATCACATTATTCCAACCACTTTTCCGTATAGTTTTGTGTCATTTTGAAGACTGTGACAGGTTTTATAGAAAAAGTCTAATCCTTATCCAAATCACATGTATCTCCATCAGCTTTTAGGCTCTTTTGCAGCTGGACAGCCCTTGAACTCTTAGCTGTTTGTGAGCAGTTACTGTGTATGTCACTTACTCAACAGCTTCCCAGTTACACTGATAAATACACACAGAACATGGCTGTTCTAAGAAGGGAAGGGAATATGGCAGGCCAGAATCCTACAGGAAATGGAGATTGATTCTTAGCTCAAACAGTGAGGTTTTCTATAGTTAATTAATTAAATAGTCCTGTCCTTTCTGTCTTTAAAGGCTGTACATACCTGTCACCTAAAGGGGAAATGGATGTGATTTACTCTTTTCATGCAACCTGGGCGGTTTGCTTATCCCACAAGCTCTAGGTTTGACAGTTGTAAATGCTTTAGTGCTGCTTCACTCTTTCCCTTCAGGCGATAAATCTGTTCCTGCTCCTTGGAACAAGAAAAATCAAGGGATTGTTCTTCCTGTCATCACGAGGCTCTGACTCCAGTGTAATAACTGCAGATTTGTGAGTTGTTGAGCTATCTCACTAAAGATGAGGAAGTTTGGCTCTGAACCTTTCCAAATTCAGGGGCTAGGTTGAGTCTGGCCTATGTGTCTGCTCACTGATGGAATCTCTTTAGAAGCTAGTAATTTCCAATTACTACAAGTGGTAATTTGTAAAATCAAAGCAGTGGCTAAGGTAGATAATTTTTGTATTTTCCATGCTAGGCAGCATGGACTGACTCTCAAAAACCTGGATTCATTTCATACTGAAGCAAAACCTGCTGTAATAATCTCCTGCAATAGAAATGTAGCACCAGTCAGATGTCTGCTCAGAAAACATATTTCTGCTACTGAATCTATAGAATTATTTCCTCTGCTAGCAAGGGTTTTGTCACTCAGGTGACAATTCAGACCTATGCCTTAGAGAACAGCAGGAATCTAATCAGTTAACTTGGCATTAGGACCAGGATTTAACAAACTGTCATTGCACCAAGTAAGATGGGCTGAAGTTTAAATAGCAATAGATATTTAGGTGAAGATTAGAGGGGTTTTTAGTCATGGATCCAAATTTCTGAGTTAAACAAAAAAAATCTAGTAACATTTGTGCAATAATTCTGAGGAATTATACTTTGTGTATTTAGTTTAACCTATAGGTTCTCCTCCTATGGAACTATAAGAGCTTTGTCATAAAAAAGTTGACTTGCTTGACCTGTTCTCACTGGTTCTGGTCTTCCACCTTGGGATGATTTTAAAGACAGATTCTTAGAACATAGATCTAGAAAACCTTACTGTGGCCTGATTGTGGTCCAAAGTTCCAATATCTCATTTAACATAAACAGTTTTCAAGCAGTCTTGCATTGCATGGCATGTTGCTTTGCCCACCTTTAAAGAAAATTTCCAGTAATTGTATATGTATGCTGTGCTGTGAGTATGTGTTCACCCATCACCTTGGAGCTGCAGATACTGTTGGCAGTACCCTGAGGTGAAGCATACATCATCTGCGTCCTTGCAGTGAGGGCATGTGCCCTCGACCCTTTCTTCCTCTGAGAGATGGAATTCCCTGTTTATCTCCAAATAACAAATTTCCTACTCAGACTCAATTAATACATGCTAACCTTAGTGTAAACATATTTTTTTCATAGATAAATTCCCTCCGGAAAAGTTTCTGCTTGATTTTTTGTGGAGTTACTTAGCTGTAATCATGCAGAATTCTCTGGGTTTCAAGCCGTGTGCCTCCTGCAGAGGTTTTCTGCCTGCTAATGATAGGCACTCAAGCTGTTCGTTTTGTTTAGGCAAGGGCACTTGAAGGACAAAACTCTACTTTTACCATCTCTTCCTGTCTTGTACAAGAGAAACTGCAGAACTTTTGCAAAGTGGAACAGTCCCTTTGCTTAGTAAACCTCCCTCAGAAAATATAGGGGTGTTGCTATCAGGAAAGAGCCACTTGTTTCTGTGGGTTTTAAGAGGCTGCTATGGGGAGAAATTTCCATCCTTTTCTGAGACAAGCTATAAAACGGTAAGAAAAATACTAACTGATCCCCAAAATGAATCCTTTCTGTTCAAAAATGAAGATTCATTGCACAAAACTCAGGCAGATCGTTAAGAGTGAAATTTGGAGTATGCAGTGAAAATAGCTGTTCACTTAGTTCTTGGCAGAGCTGTCTCCTTCAGACTCTGCTCCTTTTTATAGGAATCAGGTTTATTTAGCAGGGTTTTTGGGAATAGTACTGTTGCAGACATATAAAAGGTTGCTGAAGTCTTTGCTGTGCCACTATGAAGCACTACACTCCATTTCTGCCTTCTTCAAGGCAGGCACCAGCCTTGTAAATCCCAGTTCCAGTGCAAGGGTCTCTTCTCCCTGAAATGATAGCTGGCCTGTGGGTAGCTGGCCCTGAATCATATCTATCCCTTCATTTGAAGGGGCAAAGATTTCCATCTATGTCAGCTGGTTTCTGAGACATGGATACCCATCCTTCCACCTCCCCATGCCTTTCAAGCAATCCTGGAGGAATTCAGGGAGGATGTGAACTGTTGCCCCGCTCTGCCTTCTGCAAGAGTGCAAGTACATGTTACATCTTGCTAGACAGGCAGTTAGTCTGAGATGCTTGGGAATGCATATTTCAATAGCATGCTATATTTAAACACAATATGTCTTGAACAAGAAAAGGTAATGAATCACATTACTGGCTGTATGCATGCAACTAATAAAGCATTAATGATATAGGGAATGGTAGCCCCTGTGTTAACGTTGCCTGCCGGCTAAACTCCCATCACTGAGCTGCTCCTCAAATTTCACTCATTTACTTGCCAGTGTTCAGAATACAACATCATTTATCCTGCAACAGGGCTTCTGTCTCGCTGTTTATCTAGCATATTGTTTCCTTTAGCAAGGAGTGAACAGAGCTCAAGGTCATATTAGAGGCTTCAAAGCATGCTGCGTGCTTCAGTGATCCAAACCCCTAATATCTTCTGGTTGCAAGGTTGTACAGAGTGAAGCAAAGTCAACACCAAGAATAGAGGAAAGTTTGCAGAAAGCGGAGGAGCAGAAAACCATAAAATCATAGAACCATTTAGGTTAGAAAAGACCTTTGTGATCACAAAGTCTAACCATAAATGTGCAAGTAGCCTCTGGCATCTTCAGACTCAGCTGTCTGGATTCTGAGGTTTCTGTAGCATGGTACATGGTGACTGCTTGCTCTCCCTGCCAAGAGGGGCAGACTGTGTGTGTATGTGTGTGTGTGTGTGTGTTTTCAATTTGAAAAGATTCAGTTGATGCCTGATAATTTTAGAATTCATGGCAGGAATGACTCCACCTGTATGCTCCCTGGAGAGCTCTGTGTTCACCTGTCACTGATGTTACATAATCATTCTTTCCAGTATAACACATGGGGCTCTGTCGGGGAAAACAAGCAGGAAGAGCCAGCGAGGTGAGTACATGTGGGTATTAAACATGGCTGAGAGAGATTTGAAATTCTAATCATGACTTTTCCTGAAGTATTTGTTCTGCCCTATCAGCTAATACAGCAATGGTGCATGCATTAACATCCTGAAATTGAAATAGAGATCAAGGGTATAGGGTATAAATTGGTTTTAGAGCATAACGTTAAATAATCAAACCATGCTGGAGCAGTGTCTGTGACAAAATGACTTACAGTTTTGGTGCTGCTTTTTAAATGTGATTATGCATTTTCATTGTTTAACTTCTGTCTACGGAGTAGTTTCAAAGATGTTTTAAAATAATTTATGGCATGGAAAGCCTCCAGATTTTTAAATATGCCCCAGGTTCCATAAATCTGCTTTTAATTTCGTGTGATGTGTGAAGCAGTGATTTTGTTCAGAGATTGTTTTGGAGGGGTGGAATGGGATTTCCTTAAACACTCTGGATCAATGGGCCTACAAATGTGCAAAGACAGGAGAAATTTCTGTTCTGTTTGTTGTCTTGTATCGCTGGAAGAACACAGAGCTCCTATAAATTTCACAGTGTTTGGAATAACAGAACACTTCTGCTAGTCCAAGCTTTAGAAGGAGCAGGACTGGTATCGTGACGGAGACTGGAGTCAATACAGATGACCAATATGATCGAGTATTGTTCCTTTATTGTTCCAGTATTGTAGGACTGTAGTGCAAGCATAGTGAGTATAGCACAGTAAAGTAAAGCAAAGAAGAAGAAGGGAAAGTGCATATCAAGGGAACTTCTACAACTTATATAAACTCAGAGAGCCTCGTTGGTATAGCTTCATTGGTTCCCACGAGTGACCACACATCATACTATTATAGATTATTGGTCCAACTACTAATGACACATGAGGCTGTTGATGCAGGTGCATGTCCTGTTATTCCAAGATAACTCTCTATGTTTATAGCTACCAGTGTCCTGCTTTAGTTACATGCTGCAGGCACAGCACTCTTTTGCTACACTGCTAGCCACTTCTGCACTTATGCTGAGCATGGCCTATCACCATGTCAGGCTCTAGGCTTACACTGCCATATTGCTCACACTGCTCGTCGCTGGCATTGCCTCAGACTGGTACATAAAGGGCCTCCAACTAAAGATGCAAAGGTGACTGGTTTGTCTTGCTCCACTCCTTCATCTTGTCACTATCTTCATAAAGCAGGACCCTATCCCCAGTTCCAGCTGGTGCAAGCAAATGCAGTTCTACTTACAAACCTCAGTAAATGTGCTTCAGAACCCTCCATATCCCCTGCCACCAACATCAAGCAGGAGCAGGTTAATCTGAAAACACATCTCACAAGCTCAATGTATGAGAACTGAGATTAAATCAGCATTTTATGTGGTTTTGCTCCTCACTATTCAGTAAGCAGAAAATCATAATTTATAGTGCCAATTGTCAGTGTTTGTATCCAGATCCTTGCTTACAACACTGGAAAGATGATTAAAAAAATATAAAAGGGAAGAAAAAAATAAAAAAAGGCAAGCAGATGGTGTTGTTCTCCCAAATATTGTTTACTGTTGCCTGTTGGTTTAGAAGTGCTTAAAATTGAATTTTCTGCCTAAGCATAAGAACAAACTTCTTTACTTTTAGGGTGGCAGAACATTGCAGCAGGCTGTCCAGAGAGATTGCAGATCCTCCTTCTCTAGAGACATTCCAAACCCACCTGGACATTGCAATCCTGGGCAACCTGCTGTGGACAACCCTTCTTTAGCAAAGGGGTTGGACTAGATGATCTCCAGAGGTCCCTGACCATGGTGGGAGACTGTGAATTTAAACAGGAGTTTTATTGCAGAAGTGTCAGACCTTTCCTTCACAAGTTGCAGTTTACTGCATGTCTTGCTGATGAGTGGCACTAACTATCTGACTCACCAATCACCTTGAATCCCAGAGTGTATCTTCAGTGGGGATGCAGGAAGGAAGGGGCTTGAGATCATGTCTGGCATCTCTGTGAAGAAATTAAAACTTCATGGTCATACTCATTTCCACAGTTGCTCACGAGTAAAGTCTTAACACCTGAAAGAAAACAAAGGTGTGAAGACCTTGCAATAAAAGTGGAATTAAGAACATTTTAAACCAGACTATCAAAGGCACCCCCATATCCTCCTGCACTGCCACTTGCAACACTCAAAGAGCTCTTGCTTATGGTTTCTGTACATTTTGTTATATGTTCAGCTAAACTTGGGCTGCTGCTGAAGAAGAAAGCAATTCTCTACCTCCTCTATGACAGGCTAATATTAATAATTTGGAAAAAAAAAGACTTGCAGAGAATTTCCAGAGCAGTGAATCCTGTTCAAGATCTGTGGTTAATTGTCTTTTAAGAAGCACACAGTTCTCAGCTGCATGGTACACTTGTCAAATTTATTAGAATGACACATCTATTTGTAACCCTCTGATAAGAACCTGATTAAATTTTTTTGCCTGACTTGTTTGAGATCCTAATGATGTCCCTTCTAATGAATGTCGACTCCATTTGTCATTAATTCTAACATTTGCAGGCCCATTAATTGTGGAAGAAGATTTGGTTTGGTTTACAGGATGTCTTGTCAATAGCAGGAGGAGCTTCTCCAAAAGCTCTGCAGGGGTTTGGGCTGGTCTTTGACACACTTATATCACATGAGCATTTCTTGACCAATCACTCTTTCAGTTGGCAGAACTAGGTGCTTTTTAAAGAGATAACACTGTGACTGAGATCCTGTACTTGTGTTTCTCAGCATTAATTTCGGCAATTAAACACTCAGGTTGTTTGATCATTGGTGATCTGACATTTGCATTAAAAATGGACTGCACTGTAGAGCGGGGAACAAATTGACAACCTTACCTAAAAGATCTGGTGATGAGCCTTGAGGGATCTCCCTTCTGGTACTTCAAGAGTTAACAAAATCCTTGCAGAATCAATCTATTTGCAAAGA
Source organism: Melanerpes formicivorus (assembly GCF_026170545.1). NCBI lineage: Eukaryota > Metazoa > Chordata > Aves > Piciformes > Picidae > Melanerpes > Melanerpes formicivorus. The sequence goes on along the minus strand of NW_027142372.1, from coordinate 12,676,885 downwards.
TCAATAACATTTGCACTGTTGGGCCTTAGATATGTAACTAGTGCAGCAGTTTTTGATTTTTTAATTACTGCACTTTAAAGAATTCTTTATAGAGCGAACATGGTTTGAAGAGGAGATTTGGCTGAGGTTCAGTCTCTTACAGTCTAACTGAATTGGGCACCTGTTGTATGATATAAAACTTCCCCAGTTTTAGAGCAGATGGCAAACTAAATTAATTGCTGTTCTACTGTTGAACAGCCTCTTGGGAAGTTAATGAGTGCTCCTTTGATATTGCCACTGGGATGTGTGATATGTCAGATCTCAGACCTTGATGGACACTTCACAAAGGCTTCATGCATGGGGGCTTAAATGTCTAGAAAGTAGCAACTCACATCCTAAAGTTTGTCTCTTTCTCCTCTGTGTTACCAGTTGTTTCAATTTTCCCAAACCCCACAGTGTGTGTCCTGGATATCCTTGGCCTTCTGACTTCTCAAAGTGCATGTAAAAATAAAGGAACAAACAAAATACTCCCTGGAAGCCTTTATGTGTTGCTCCTAAGGAACTGCTATTTCTGTGCAAGTGGATGTAGCATAGCAAAAAGCTTCTCTAAGTGGTTTAAAGAGACAGGAATCTGGTCTTCAAAACATGTCTGCCACAGAAAGAAATGAGCTGCATCAGAAACTTGTATCTCTCAGAAAATTCAAATTCTTAGAGAAGGAGGAATTAGACTGAGGCTGCTATAAGTCAAAATTGATGTGCCCTGCAGGTGAATGTCTTTGAGCCTGAGTAACTGGCAATGTCAGCTGGCAGCATGGCAGACAGGCCTTTCTCAGTAGTCCACCCAGCCTGAGCTGAAGATACTCCTACATGCTGACATGGTGGCACCTACACAAACATCTCTCCACTTCTACACATAACAGAACACAGTGCTGCATCACTATTTTGCTGAAGACAGGCAGACTCTGCAGCTCATCATTTTTTTTTCTGATCTAAACTCATCTTCCTGCAGATGTGCAGGAGCAGATCCTTATTTTGTGAGTACACCTGCTTGCCTGTTTTGGGATTTTTGCAGGTTGCTTAAGGAAGATTCAAAGGTAAGGCCTGTCTCAGACACTGACCTGCTGTGAAACCTTAAGTAAATTCTCTTATTTCTTTTACCTCTGGTTTTCAGGTAGTTCTTTGCCTACTTTCTCCATTTTTTCCCCTAAGAGGAGAGATTACTGCGCTGTATGTTGCATATCTGAATGGGAGCTTGCACAAAAGGGTCACGAGTCTTCCCTTGTCACATGAACACCTACCAATCTGAAACTCGAGAAACACCTCACTCCATCACTTATCCAGTTGCTGTTTCAAGCAGGATTAAATCTCTTGAGCCAGGATTGTATATTCCATGGCTTTGTAAACTGAGGAAAGTTACCCATCAGTATCTAAGAGGGCTTCATAAATAAAATGTCAGGTCTGTAGCACAACATACAGGAACACTTTCTATTAATGCATGTGCATTTCTCAGAGGCAATTGCTGTTTAACCTTTCTTATCTCAGAGTGTTTATAAGATGTAAAGTTTCTATTCCCGTGCTTTATTTTCCTAATGACCTCATTTCATTAACTTTACATTGGAGTCAGGAGAAAAAAAAAAGTCTCAGTGAGCACTAGCTCTTTCCAACACAGTAAGGCTTCAATCTCAGGAAGGGATTTGTGTATCCTATTAATTTTCTTAATTGTAAACAAAGCCTCAGTGTCTTGGGTAATAACCACATTTCAAACCAGCATGTGGCTCATTAAAGCCCTAACGTTGGAACTTGTACATTAAAGGTAACTAAGTAATTAATCTGAGCAGTGTTTCTTCTGCGAGCTGGAGTGTGCCCACTAGACGGCACCCTCTGCTAGGAAGTTATCTGGAGGGAAAGTAAAGACCTTCGTTAAATAATTCTATGTCAATACCTCCTCCAGCAAAATCGATTGGGTGTGATTTTAGAGAGGATGGACAGTGTCTCTGGCCTTGGCTACAGGTTTTTTACAGCAATACCATCTGGAATCCAAATGATTTTATTTTTGACATGTCAAATGTATTTACAGTATGAGGGAATGAATTTCATAAGCCACTGAGTGACTTCAGCACTCCCCCAAGGTTTGGAGGACAGGCAGATCGGGTCTCTTGACTGATCTCAAACCATCCAGTTCCCCATGACTAAGGCAAGGAACCAATGGTCCTCTACTGGGAATGTTAAGTCCAGATGAGGTTAGATAACACAGATTTGCACAAATGTTCCTTCCCCCTGCCAGCAACAGACTGTGAGAATCACAAGATGAGGACCAAGTGATCTCCAAAGGAGCCAGCAGTGAGCCCTGGGTTCAACTCATGGAAAGGATTTCAGATGTCACTGTTGCAGTGTCATATTTTTCTGTTTCTCTGGCCTACAACCAGATTCATTTAGAGCATGGACCAGTTGGCATTGAAGAGCTGTGTCCAGTCTTATTTACAACACAAAGTTGTCAGGACAGAGATTAAATGAAAAAACTCTTAAGGATACCACAATTCTGCTAGAGTGCATTTATCTGCACCTGTTGGTGACAATGAACTGCAGGAAGCAAATGCTTCATTGGTAAACCCCAAATGTGTGCTACCACGATGACAAGGAGCAGTAGTCTAGAACAGCAGCTCTGCTGAAGTCTTTCTATAACTAAAGACAGTCTCACAAGTTATGACTTCTGCTCAGTTTTGCTTTAATATATATATCCTGACTCTTTGTTACCACATAATAGTTTATTAGATTTTTCAAATGACATTACAAAGAGCCCAAGGCTGTTACAAGGCATATTGATACATTTCTTATATTCACAAAATTCCCCTGTTATTAACTTTCATTACAATTTCCCCTCAGTTTTGAAAAATGACCTGTCATGTTGCTTTCACAAGACACAGGTGCTGATTTGGTGGCATTCAAAGAGCAGCCTGAAGTGCAGTGCACGTGTAACTGCTGTCTGCCACTAGTGCTTCCTTAGGTTTATACTTAGAGCTGGAGGAGCACTGCAATGATTGTCAGTATGTCAGACATTGGTCATTTTTCTTCACAAGTGACATAGTACAGACTTCTTATTGGCAAAATACTCTAATGTACTCCATTAAACTCCAGGCCTATAAATGTGGGTATCATTATAAAAACAAACACCTTTCTGCACCGAGTATTTTGAACAGCTCCAGTTAGTTGTTACTCAGAGAAGCAAGGCTTCATAATTCTCTCCTTTTCTGTTGCTCAGCATATCCTTGCTTTGTCAGCAAACTGGTTTGTACAACCACCCCCAGATTTAAACTGAAAGACTATGTCCAGACACTCCTGCAATCCCATCCCTGTTCAGTCTAGTGTCACTAGAGTTACTGTTCTAAGGTGATGCCAGATGACACATGGCTAGTTTCAAAGTAAGAATTTCAGTGTTAAAAACCTTAAATCCCATAGTGAGAGATTTCATAGTTAACAGTTCCTTGTCTGTCTAAATAGAACAGATTTGTATGGCAGTGGTTGCTCAGCTGTGTACAAATGCCTCTAATGTTACATCTCTGTTTCTGGTTTCTGCTCTAGGGACACACAGGTAAGGTAATACTAGGAGCACGAGACACCACTGTGATGTTCAGTGCCTTGTTTCCAAAATCACCTTACTACATCTATGAGAAAACAACACATAGTCCTCAACTAGTTGAGTCACTGATGCTCAGAGCTAAGATTAGTGCTATGTTTTAGTCTTGTGCTTCACTCCACAAAGCTACACAGGACACATTAAGATTTCCATGTGATGGGAGTCACCAGATGTTCAGCTATCAAAAATGAAACATCTAGAAAAAGTGTAAGAAAGTGAAAGAAGTGACATCACCCAGTAGTTGAGATCCATAAGATCTGTGTTTTAATAACACAACTAATTGATCCTCAGAACAAGATTTCCAAAAGTGAAATTACAGTACACAAATCAAAAGATAAACTAACCTATCCCTGACTATACAATATACATTAGGAATGCAAGCTCTGTAACAATATAAAAATGCTTTTGCACACAGTAGTTGCAAAAAGCTCTTCTGTAATTCCAAGGACTTGTAGAAAAAGACAAAGATGTCTTCCAGGCTTCCCCTTAAGTTACTGGCAACCTGTTGGGATAAAACAATAATTCAAAATGTACTACTGAGAAGGATTAGAAGAATCATGCTCATCAGAATATTTCCATTTGTGGGGTTCACCCTAAGGGAGCTGTCACTGAGGGCCACAAAACGCAAAGCAGTTTGTATTTCTGCCAAATTATCACACAATGTAGGTACCTTAACAAGCAAGACATCATACCTGCTTTACACACAGGCTGCACAGTATTCTAGACATGACCTCAATTTCACGTCTAAGACAGGCTGAGACATGCTAATCTACTATGATACATCTAGGACTTCAATCAGCTGCTCTCCATGGATTACAAAAATCAAGCTCTACACAAACTGAAGTGAAATCTTGGTACTCATATATTATAATTAAGCAACACACCCATCTTCTTTATCCTGGAACAGTTTTGGCTCTCCTGAATTTGAATAGAATAGAATAGAGAACAGAGAACAGACCAGACCGGACCAGACCTTCAAGATCATCGCGTCCAACCCATCAACCAATCCAACCCACCTAAACAACTAAACCATGGCAACAAGCACCCCATCAAGTCCCCTCCTGAACACCTCCAATGATGGTGACTCCACCACCTCCCTGGGCACCCCATTCCAATGGGCAATCACTCTCTCTGTATAGAACTTCTTCCTAACATCCAACCTAAACCTCCCCTGGCGCAGCCTGAGACTGTGTCCTCTTGTTCTGGTACTGCCTTTATTAGCAGTGGTCAATGTTGTCTGTACTGCTACCTGATCACCTGAACTTATTTACAGGTTTTTCTACTAGACTTGGAACTGTTGCTTCCAAGTAGATGAAGCACCCACTTCTTCAATGGTTTTGTGTAATGTAAGGAGCACATTATCAAGTAAGAAATTACATAAGATGATAAGAAAGGAAAAAATTAAAAGGAAAAAAAAAAAGAACAGCTTAGTTTGTTACTTATTTTTCTCATCTCTTCTCCTTCCCTCTTGCAAAGAGTCATTACTTCAGATCTCACTCAGAGAACCAGAGGATGAACACCTCCTCAAAACTAACTAGACACAAAAAAACCAAAAGTCTCCTCACAGTGTTGAGAAGGAGAACATTACCTGTGAAGAGGCTAGCACAAGCCTGCTTAAGGCCTCTGGTATTCTACACTGAATATTTGACTCTCTGTATAGCACAGTTCCCTTTATATAATTCTGCTCTGCATGAATTTCTAACTACCTTACAAATCAAAGGAAAAACTCCATCTACTTTGAAGTCAGACAACTCAACTGCCCCAAGGATTGGTTTCAAGTCTAGCAAGCAACTGACTCACATTTAACTCTTGTTAGTAGCAGGGGTCTTGTTCTCGCCTTCCAATTCTTCCACTCCCGCCTGCGTCATGAGGTCTGCTATGTTCTTCTCCAGGTCATCTATGCGGCAGCTCATGTCATCAAGTTCCTGGAGTTAAGGACTACGACTGCAACCCAGTACTGGTTAGGTTGTTTGGGTTTGCTTTTTAAGTTTGGTTGGTGTTTTCTTTCCCAGCTTTGCTCAAGCTCTTCTGGTCACATCCAATTTACCTTACAAATCCCACCCGACTTCACATAAAGGATATTCCTTCCAATTATTTGGTCAGACATGGTTTGAAATTTGTCCTGCATCTGCTGGAGCAATGTCTGCACCTAACAGAAAAGAAGAAAAAAAAACCAGAAACCTAATTTGTTTTCGTTGAAAAGATTTTTACACTATTTCATGTCACATAAGATGTAATCACACATATTGTAGCCACACTGTTTTCTTTCATTGCTGAGCTCAACTATGCACATATTTGCTGTATAATTTCTTAAATATCTTAATATATATGTATATACATGTGAATGGACACACAGGAGAACTAAGGCTCACAGTAAACTAAGAAAATTGTAGACAATGCCTGAATCCCACTAGCAGGACTAAACCCACAATTGCTTCCATCGTCCTAGGTGAATCACATAACAGGTTTTCGGTATCGGAATAAGAGCCTTTCTCTCCCCACTGCCGAACTCCCTGCTCCTAACCATATCCCTACCAGACACGGCTCCTCATGCCAAGAGGTCCCGGCTGTCCCGGCCGGCAGCACAGCCAGCCCGGGAAGCGGCACCAGCACAACACCCTAGCGGCTTCAGCGCTGGATGGGAAACATCAGCTCTGCCCTGAGCCGTTCCCACGGGAACGCGGCAGAAACAGCTCTGCAGTGGAAGCGGCCTATAAAACACCCGGAAAAACAAACAAAAAAAAGGCCCAGGTAGTATCTCAAAACCAGCAGCCCCCTCCACAGCCGCAGACACAGGTCACCCCAGCTCGGCCGCGCCGGGCCTCAGCACGTAACGCCTGGGCCCGCGATCGGGGCGAGGCCGGCCTCTTCCCACCCGCTCTGCCGGGGCCTCTCCTCAGGGCGGCTGCACCCCGCCCTCTCGGCGCTACGGGCGAGGGGGCAGGCCGAGGCCCAGCGGTCTCACCACGGCGGTGAGCTCTTGCACAGTCTTCGGGTCGGTCTCGGCCATGGTCACTGCTCAGGTCCCGGCTCCACGGAAACGACGCCTCCGAGCCGCGCCCCGCTCACTTCCGCCGCCGGCTCACGCAGGAAGAGGCGGCCGCGGGGCGCGCTGGGAAGTGCAGTCCGCGTGCCGCGGGGCCTGAGGGGAACGGCGCCTGGCGGGAATGGGGCCTGGCGGGGGGCGAGCTTCTGGGTGTCGGCAGGGGTTCTCCAGTGGCAGTCCCGGCTGCCCGCTACACCCGCCCACGTGGCAGGGAGGGTGTCTTCTTGGTAAGGTGCGGGACCCTGCTCAAACGCTGCTAGGCTGCGCACCCCGGTTGGTGCTGTGGTCCCTGGGCTGCAGGAAGCCTCCCAGCAGAGCCCTTACTGACTTAGAGAATGATACACAAGAGACTCAGTAAATTTCTTGTATTATGCTTCTATTCTGGCGCGCCTGACACAGGTAGAATCATTTCAAAAGACCTGTGTATCCTCAGAGAGTTTTGGGCAAACTTTTATACAAAAAGTTACCTGTCTATAATGGCAGAGGTCCAAATGCTTCCTATCTATACAAAGCTTATCTAGCTAAAAAGAGCAGAAGTATACATATCATGCAGGTGTCCTTTATCTTCTACAAAAGATCATCTTGTCCAAGACTAACAGAAGTGAATCACTGAAAAATACTGCTATTCCTTATCTATCCAAAGGCTGGCTGCCAACCCCTCTCCCTCTCCCTGCATTCCAGCATTTCAGCTAACAAGCAGAAAATTCGTATCAACTCTGTTATTCTGTTAATGAGACTTTTCTGTTCATCATTACCATCTGACACCTTAGACTTGTAGAGTCATAGGATCATTAGATTTGGGAACAACAACCGAATAACACCACCCCAAGACCACCATACACAGTAAACCACGCTCTGAAGCGCCATGTCTGCGTGGATTTTGAACAGCTGTGGGATGGTCACTCAGCACCTCCGTGGGCAGCCTGTTCCCACCTTCATTGCTGGTCTCCTCTGGGATGTGAAAATGAGGCACCACAGTGCCCCTCTCTGCCTGCTACTCAGCAAAGTGTCTACTAGCACACAGCAGCGTGTGAGGAGAAGGTGTTGAAACATCTACCCCCACCCCTGAGCATTCAGATGACATTTAATCATAGAATAAAAGCTTTCCCTACATGGAGGTTTAATAGTTTTGCCCATGCTCTTAAAAAGTACTTTTGCACGTTGAAGAGATTGCAAATACATTTTCCTAGTCCGAGAAACACTGCTGCCTGAGGAGGCCTTTTTATCTGTCAGCAGTTAAACCAGCAAACATTTGCAGGTAATCTGGCTTCGGAGAGGGGCTCAATGGGGGGAGAGCAGCATGGCAGATTAGTGCTGCAAGGCAGGAATGCTGTGTAAGTGGATTAGTGATTAGAGGGAACATATTATTGTGGTATATTGTCTTCATGAAAGAACGGACAAATAATGTTTCGTGCATGAGGTTAAATTCTTGAGTGCCACAGATTAGTGGCATAGTCTTTAAAATACTGAGAAGCTTCACAGGCTGCATTTTTGTACTGGGGATAAAATCAGGATAAGCATTTCCTAAGTGAAAGCTATAAGCTTTTTTTAGACCAAAACTGCCCACTGCTCACATTTCATTTGTGAAGTGACTTGATGTTTACACAGCCTGGTTAATGTATACTGAGATAAGAGCTAAAATGAGAGCAATAGAAACATTGAATATGAATTTGAGAATGAAGAACGTGTCCCTTTAGCAGCAGATGATTCTCCAATGTCTCATTTCACCTGGAAGCCAATCCAACGTGCTGACACACTCTGCTTCGTTCCATAACCAGTAACAAATGTGAGATGTGGGGTGCTTGCATTATCAATGTGCCTTTTGGTGCACTGCAGTGGTAATAAAAAACCTCCTCAGTGCCACTTCGGGGAAATTTTGTTGTTTGTTTAAAAGTAAATAGGGCTTCTGGTTCCTAAAAGTGCTAAGAAATGAGCCCACATTTATTTGCTTGATGTGCTTATGAAAGGGAGGTGTTTTTATGACTGCAGTTTGAATCAGATAAACTATTGTTTCAAAAGGGTTGTCGTGTCTGGTCTCTTGGTGCACATCCGAGCACAGATCCCTCTGTTCCCCAAATGCTGACGTGAGTCTCATGGCATGCACTGGTGCTTACAGGCTTGGCCTTGGTTGCTGCTCACCACTCCAGACCCCATGTATATGGTCAGCCTGGGGACCACATCTTCCATGGTGTGCTTTTGAACATATCACCGCTGCACTGGGAGAAAACACGGTCCTCACCACGTGGGCCTCTGTGCACCATGTGTTGCTCTGTCAGGCAGCTGTGGGTTTCTGAGTCCAGCAGCTGCAAATGCAGTGGGGAGGGACATGCACAGAGCAGGAGAGTTCTGATGTGTGTGCTTGTGCCTTGCCACTCCAGGCTGAGGGAGGTCTCTGTTACAGTACATGTTCATCTGCTAAAACTAAAGTGTTGTGTCTCAGTGCCTTCTTTGTATTTGCTGTTCTTAAGTAGTGTGGAAAAGGGGAAAGCTCTCAGGAGACTGCTTGGCATGTCACATTATTGTCTGTTCTGGCCTCATGACCACAGTATCAAGGCAACAGCCCATAGGCTAGGTGCTTGCCAGGGGAAGACATACAGTCCAAAGTCGTCTCCCTGTAGCAGTGCTTCAGGTTTCAGCAACTGACAATGTACATGCCTTTATTGGTTCTTCATCATTTAACAAGAACAAAATATGGACTGGCCTGATTCTCCAGCTTACTTGTCGATGGTTGTGTTGCAACTTGACCTTGAGACTGAGCCATTACTGAATTGACTTCACTTTATGACCATCTTGTTACCAACTGTGGCAACTTTATTAGAATAAAACTTTATTAGAATAAACCAAACCAGGTTGGAAGAGACCTTCAAGATCATCGTGTCCAACCCATCAACCAATCCAACCCACCCAAACAGCTAACCCATGGCACCAAGCACCCCGTCAAGTCTCCTTCTGAACACCTTCAATGACGGCGACTCCACCACCTCCCCGGGCAACCCATTCCATAGCGCAATCACTCTTTCTGTATAGAACTTCTTCCTAACATCCAACCTGAACCTCCCCTGGCGCAGCTTGAGACTGTGTCCTCTTGTTCTGGTACTGGGTGCCTGGGAGAAGAGACCATCATCAGCCTGTCTACAACCTCCCTTCAGGTAGTTGTAGAGAGTGATAAGGTCACCCCTAAGTCTCCTCTTCTCCAGGCTAAGCAGCCCCAGCTCCCTCAGCCTCTCCTCATAGGGCTTGTGTTCCAAACCCCTCACCAACTTTGTTGCTCTTCTCTGGACTCGTTCCAGCAAGTCAACATCCTTCCTAAACTGAGGGGCCCAGAACTGGACACAGTACTCGAGGTGTGGCCTAACCAGTGCAGTGTACAGGGGCAGAATGACCTCCCTGCTCCTGCTGGCCACACTGTTCTTGATGCAGGCCAGGATGCCATTGGCCCTCTTGGCTGCCTGGGCACACTGCAGGCTCATGTTAAGCCTACCATCAACCAGCACCCCCAGATCCCTCTCTGCCTGGCTGCTCTCTAGCCACTCTGACCCCAGCCTGTAGCACTGCATGGGGTTGTTGTGGCCAATGTGCAGAACCCGGCATTTGGATGTGTTAAATCTCATGCCGTTGGATTCTGCCCATCTGTCCAGCCTGTCCAGGTCTCTCTGCAGAGCCTCTCTACCCTCCAGCAGATCAACTCTTGCCCCCAGCTTGGTGTCATCAGCAAATTTACTGATGATGGACTCAATGCCCTCATCCAGATCATCAATAAAGATGTTAAAGAGCACAGGGCCCAGCAGTGATCCTTGGGGCACACCACTAGTGACTGGTTGCCAGCTGGATGTGGCACCATTCACCACCACTCTCTGGGCTCGGCCCTCCAGCCAGTTCCTTACCCATCGCAGTGTGCTCCCGTCCAAGCCATGGGCTGACAGCTTGGCCAGCAGTTTGCTATGGGGGATGGTGTCAAAGGCCTTGCTGAGGTCCAGGTAGACTACATCAACAGGCCTCAGATAAAGTATTGTATAGGTTCAGCCTCTTTTAGCATAGATGTCCCAATGCCCTGTGCCATTTTAGGGTATGGTAAATGCCTACATGGTTTTGACATGTCACTTAAAATGTGCATCCACTAAGCTGGTGTAACAGTCCTTGTTATACAGGGAGCCAGATCTGTCTAACAAGATGATTCCTTAGCCATTAAGGTTTCTAGCAGTTGTCAAATGGCTTCATGCCTGTTCTCATAACTTTAGGGATTTCTTTTCATGTCAAGATAAAACATTTTTGTTATTCATTTGCTTCCTAGCATGACATAGTTAAACAATGACTGACTTAAAATTTGTGGGGTTCTGTCTCCTTTTTGAGACTGAACTGAAAGAAAATGCAATGCAAAGAGGGTTGGTAGGATTAATGATCCTTTAACAGTAATGTTCAGAGATTACTAAAATGAATGGAGCTGTTGAAGGCTGAATTCTTTTGCTAGCCTTTTACTGACAAAGTCTTAATTTAAAGGACCTTTAAAATTTGCAAAGAGCCTGTTGTTTTCCTTAAATCAAGGGAAATTTGCAAAGACAAAATTGAAAACAGTTAATGCAACTCCTTTAAAACGCAGGGATGTGTAGTTCTAATGCAGAGTGATTGTTCCTCATGTCATGATCAGGCTTTGCACAAAGGCAGGCATCTTTTCAGTTTTCAGAGAACTCAAAGTGAACTTTAACTTTGTGGAAACATGACAGATTTTTGATACTGATGTCTATATGTCTGGTTCAGTTCCTCTTTCCTTTGGTAGTGTAGGATTAGAGCTCAGCTTGGAAAAAAAAGGCAGTTAGTTCAGCAGCTTAATTTTTGTGTCAGTTAATCATAGTATTATAGTATCAGTCAGGGTTGGAAGGGACCACAAGGATCATCTAGTTCCAACCCCCCTGCCATGGGCAGGGATACCCCACACTAGAGCAGGCTGGCCAGAGCCTCATCCAGCCTGGGCTTAAACACCTCCAGGGACGGGGCCTCAACCACCTCCCTGGACAACCCATTCCAGGGTTTCACCACTCTCATGGTGAAGAACCTCCTCCTCACATCCAGCCTGAATGCCACAATCACCTTCGATTATTAAAGTGTCAGAATCAATTGTCTATTTGTTGTTAGGCTTTCTTTCCAGTAACCCTAACACAAGGACTGGGAGGCATCTAATCACAGAATGGCAGGGGTTGGAAGGGACCTCTGGAGGTCACCTAGTCCAACCCCTTCCCTAACACAAGGTTACATAATGAACCACAAGTTTAAAGTTGAAAAAGGCAGAATAACATTGCCCAAAGGCAATTTGTGCAGAGACAGCTGGTTTGGAAGAAGACCCTGTTCTTACCAACCCCACTGTTGTCAATTCTGTAATGACTCAAAGAGTTGTGGCCCTACATTTACGTTGTTTTTAAACAGCAGCTCTTCCAGAGGATCTGGTAGAATTCCAGTGCATTAGCTCATTTCCACACTGTTAGGAAAAGGTTATATTATTATGTCTGTGTATTCTGTGAGGCAATAAACAGCAACTATACTTTAATTGCTTTGACTGTCGGCTCTTATGTGGGCTTTCTGGTGACTTCCAGATAACTGTGATAGTTCTCGAGCTGCTGGAACTGTTCTTGCCTGCTCCCTCATTTGAGTGTGCTGAGTTTATGATACTCTGCAGATGAAATCACAGACAGATTTCTGGTATTCAAGCCCAAGACTTACAGAGAAATCTTGAGAATGAAATTTTAATGTTTCAATTGCAGCCTGGGTTGCTCATGGCAGAAATTCTAGGGAAAATATAAAATTGTAACAAATAGAATTCATTTATTATTTCCAGAGGAATAATGCTCCTTCAAGACTGTCAAATATACATGAAGTCAGGACATATTAAACAAAGAACTGTACTTAGAAAACCACTGCCGAGGGGAAAATAAATGTTCAATATCATGACTCATGTGAATATTTAACCAGCTAAAGCAGAAGTTATGGAAACAGCAAAAGGAGGTCTAGAATGAATGTGAAAGTGATTTGTATTAAACTAGAAACAACTCATTGTGCTTTTTCAGACTGTTCTTCAGCAACTAAAACAAATAGCTTTTGTGTGAGTGGTTTGCACACGAAGTTAACTCCTGTTACAGAACGAAATTATTTTTGCTGTAGGTATTCTGCTCTGGTAATTTATCCTGACTTTTGTATTTTGAGACTTTTAGGACCTTTCTGTTGCCTGAACTAACCAAGGAATACTTCCCTAGGTGCTCCAGGTCTTTTGAGCCATGTGAGGGAAGAGAAAGACAAGGAGAGATTCATTAGGAGTTGACCTATTTCAGTTTAGGAGGTCGGGCCAGAGGAAGGTTAGCAAGGTAAGGTGATGCCTTTCCCTGATGCCTTTCTCTTTCACTGCCCATTTCAGGTCCATCCCTGACTTTTTGGCTCCCAGCACAAAATACCAGCTGAATTTTCTGTGAAGAATCACAGGGTCCAACTTCAGTGGAATGAGCTCTGTGGATGCCCAGCAACTTAGAGGTAAAAAGTTAATGCAGAGATATCAGTCTCTCATTGTAGCTCAGTGCAGCGTGGACCCCAAAATGAAACATTATCTTTTCACTTACATTGACATTTGTGACCTACAGTGCCTGAAGGCCTTCATTTTAAGAAACTTAAAGTCCATTTTCTCCTTCAATTATAAACATTCCAGAGGGCATCTCATTAAAGTTCCTGTAAAAAAGCAAGCATGCCACAGATAGGAGGATTAATTTTGTCATGCTAATTAAATGTAAGTGACTGGATTTTTCAACCAAGTAATTAATAGCATCATTGGCTGAAACACTCTGCAGGAAAAGGAGATTTGCAATACAGAAAGAGAGGAGTTCTTAATGGAGATTCAATTTCTTGTCCAAGTAGGGATGGCAGTGGAATATTTTGTACCTTGCTGAGTCTGGTTGTGCACATAGTTGTTCTTGGTGGGTTTTGGCACAGATAGCTACCTCTGCTAAAGTCACTGATGTGCTGCTCTCAGAATTCATTGTCATTCTAAGCTAGGAGTTGCAAGGTCCCAGTGAGATATGAAACTTGTGTCCAGGATCATTTGGAAGTGATACTCCTTTGTCTGGAATTTTCTGGTGAGCAGAAATGGATCAAACTGTTTCATAGATTGTACTGCAGGGAGAACTGTCTTTTAACCTCAAAGAAACAGACATGCCTCAAGAGACATTTCAGTGGTTTATCTGCAGACCTTGGGTTGATATTTGTGTTGGTGCCAAGCACTCAAAGGTGGAGGTCAGACTCACATCTGACCCTTCAATTAAACCTTGTTGACTTTCATGATGTAGGCAAACCATTCTGAAATTGACTTTGCACATGCAGTCTTACTGTCCCTGCTCCCAAACTAAGCAAAAGATAGGCACTAAGTGCTGCATAATGTATTTAGTTCTGCCATAGTTTTTCTGAGCTAGAGGAACTGGAACTGCACTTAGGCAGCAGGCTGGTTGACTGGCAGCTTTAAACTGGTTTTGCAGTCTCTGTATTTCAAGCCTAATCAATCAAGCAAGAGAAGTACTTGGAAGTTCACAAAGGTGTATGCCAATGAAGTTATTTTATGGTTTAACTCATAGACAGATAAGGCTCTGCCTGTACAGTTTCATCCTGTTAATAGCCCTGTCTACTTCTTTGTCAAAAGAATGAACATTTGCTGAGTCTGATTCTGCACATTACTGATTATCTACAACTGTCACATACAACTGTCACAGGTATCTCAGGACATTGCAGGACTGAACCTTGTTTGTTCTGCAGGTCTAAATCATTGCCACACACAAGACAGCAAAAATAGAGCCTGTAAAACTAGTTATTTCCTTGGGGAGGACATTGTAGGTTATAAAGTGTGCCAGACACAATTCAAACGTCGGCCAATTTCTGGTTTAAATATGAAAAGTTCTCTGTATCATAGTATCATAGTATCATTCAGGATTGGAAGGGACCACAAGGATCATCTAGTTCCAACCCCCCTGCCATGGGCAGGGACACCTCACACTAGATCAGGCTGGACAGAGCCTCATCCAGCCTGGGCTTAAACACCTCCAGGGACAGGGCCTCGACTACCTCCCTGGACAACCCATTCCAGGGTTTCACCACTCTCATGGTGAAGAACCTCCTCCTCACATCCAGCCTGAATCTCCCCACCTCCAGCTTCATTCCATTCCCCCTAGTCCTATCACTACCTGAGATCCTGAGAAGTCCTTCCCCAGCCTTCCTGTAGGCCCCCTTCAGATACTGGAAGGCCACTATTAGGTCACCTCGGAATATTATTTCTTGGGGAAATAATATTTAATCTCGGCTGAAAAGTTTGAAGAGTAAATCCCAAATTTAGTACAAAGCTGTAACAGCAAGTTCAAGAGAAGACACAAATTTTGTTGTTCTACTGCTGTGTAACAATCCTGTGTGGGGTATGGGAAAAGAAGTGCTCTGGAGGTTGGAGATTCCAGTGGGGTGAGGGAGGAGTCTCCCCTCCTTCAATGATTGTTGAGGCCTGAGTGCTCTAAACTGTCTCCAAACAATGGCTACAACTACATAAGATTATTTCACCTTTTGTTGTTGTTGTTGTTCTGGAAAGAAACGGTTGTCACTGCTAAAGGTTTGAGTTTTCTCAGGGACATCAATACTGTTAGTCTTGTGTCTTCTAAACTCCATTCATTGTATTTGTCATTCTATTAAAAGAGCTTCTCTGCTCTAATGATTATACATGTTTATTTGTATTGCAGCTGGTGTCTCTGTTTAATATATCTCCATGTACAACTTGCTTGCTGAAGTCTTCATTTCTCTCCACCAACATGATTGATTTCCCAGTTTTAGGGTTTTATGCATAATAATGAAATGTGCTTTCTTTGAATTCTTGCCTTCTTCTGGATGATCAGTTAAGTTTAGATGTGTCTCACCTTTTAAATGATAACAATCTACCCAGATTTAACTGAGAGTTTAAAAGGTGACATTTTCTTGAATATTGATTAAAGAATTCATTGGTATTTCTGCTGCTTTGAATAGACAAAGCTGGATGTATTTGATTATAAATACTTCATGTGTAGAAGAGAACAGGTAATTATTCTCAGTGTCTGCTCCACTAAAATGCTTTTTCCCTCTGTTACTGAGTTAGAAGAAGTTTGGCAAATCAATCAATCATGATTTGCAGCTACATAGCCTACACTGAAATTAAGAAGAATCATATTTTTTTTCTCATTGAAATTTGAAATGTTTCCTTCCAATTGCAGCTCTCTCAAACCAAGAGAAAAGCAGTGTTTGTAAATGGACAGAAGTGCCACCTGGAAAACAAATGGACTACCATGGAAGGCAGCAGGGAGTCCAGACCAAAAAAGGGAGCAATTACATGTTTGTGTGGATGCTCTGAATAATGGGGTAATTATACAGGCTTTGACAAATGTGTAAATCTGTAACACTGGACATCTTGGGGCAGTGGTAGCCAACTCCTGCTCTGACTGCTGAATCTGGCATTAAATTCCTGTTGATTCCAGCATCACTGCAATTAGGTCCATGCTGAGCTCTTTTGCAAAATCCACCCACTGAGCAATGAATAAAACCAGCATTTGTTTGTTCATTATCAGGATAGGAAAGGGAAGGTTTTCTAACTGCACCATCCAGGCAAACATGGATCTACAGTAGGCTTCCCAAATTACTCATTAGAGTGGTTTCCTCATTTCCTCCCCAAAATGTGCACCAGTGCTCTCATCACATGGAAATCTGCACTTGTCTCATCTGTTGCAGGTAGACTCTAATATTCCCCTCTTTGCAGCATGAATATATCTGCTTTACTCCACGTCTTTAAATGTTAGCAACCTTAAAAGAAATGCCTGCACCTCCTTTGGCTGTCCGTTTGCTAGTGGATTTTTTGATGATGGACAACAAAATCTAATTCCTCCATGTTCATCATCCTTTTCCTGATTTTGAGCCATGTTGTTAGCAATTCAGCATGATGCATAGGCAATAAATACTATTCTGTGCCTCAGATCTAGACAGCTGGTTCCCCAGATTTTGTGCAGAACTGTTTTACAACCTGTTTGCTTGGCACACAGCAGTTTCCTGCTAAATTATTCACTTTATTCTGTAGCCAGCAGACTGGATGTTTGTGACATGTCAAGTGAAATTCAGTTGCTACATCTGATGTAAACAAACTCACAGGACCTATCTCTTTAAGGAATAGATCTTTTGATAGTGTGATCATCTTCTCCCAGTCTGTCCTGGGACTGACAAGGGAGACATCACTAAAGTGATGGCAAGATCCTCATCATTAAGTGGTAGTGCACTCTCCACCCTTAGGCATGCATAGATCAGCTTGGGGAGAGAGTGAGTAGGAGTCAGAGAAGGAAAAGGCAGTTTGCTCACAGGAATCCACACCAGAAAACACTGAAGTGTGAGGGGTCTCTTCAATAACACTTATGGGATTTGGGGTACACATGGATCCTATTAAAGACACAATGCATTTGTGGACATGAGCATCACTTTTGTTTAGTAAAATGTGTCTTGTTTGGCAGCCATCACACAGCTTCTGTGGATTTTTGAGTCATCAAGCTGCTGGTGCTAGACAGTAACCATATCAGTTGCCTCAGTGTCAGAGACTGATTTATTTTTTTCATCTCTACAGTCAGAGGTTAAGGGGTGGAGTGCAAAAGACAAGTGTCCTCTTGCCCTAGCCACAGGAAGGGAAGATTGTGTGTTTTGTAAAAATGGCAAAATGGTACTGAAAAATTTAAGCCCAGAGATTTAGATTTCCTCAAGTTGTAAATGTATCATTTGTTCTACCACACAGCAAAACCCAACAGCATAAAGGGGATTGCTTGGTTTTATTTCTTCTGATACTGTGGGAAAAAAACCATAGTTTGTTTTAGTCCCTTCTCTTCCTTCAGGAAAAGCTTCAAGTATCTTTAGTGGAAAAAATGCAGAAAATTATTATCACAGACAAACTAGAACATCCCTCCTGTGAAAAATGAGCGCTTCTTCAAGCATGTCAGATGAACTGCTTCAAAGGAAAAGCAACCTGCTTTAATTACAGGTGATAATCAGCATAATATTCCTAGATTGTCTAATCTTTTTTGTGCCACTTCCCTTTACCTACAGGAGGTATGAAAACTTGTTGCTGTTTTCCTGAGCCAGACTGTGACTATCCATATATTGGGTCAGATGATAGAGGAAGGTCTGTAGGGGAGATTGGAGTTGGCAGATATGTTTCTTTAAGGCTGCTCCTTTGAGAACACAAGTTGGACCCAAAATGTTCACCTCTTGTTGCCATGCAACAGTGATCTTTCCAAAGTGACTACCAGAGCTACACACAGTCCTCCAGTCTGCTCATCTGTGCTTAGAATAACTTCCTTACTCCTAGTTTTGAGTCCCATATACATACATTCAAGGGTTAGTCTTTTATGCTACCACACCTCAGATTGTATTAATGCTGTTCCTATTCATCATGCAGCAAGGTATCCTCATGTGAACTTAACAGATCAGTCCTAACATTTGACTTGCTAATTAAAATAAGACTTAGCATGGGGAAAGTGCTTAATGCAGGGCTGTGAAAAAATGTCTTACTTATAGGAGGTTACATGGGACACAGTGCCAGGAATATGTTATAGAGCT
This sequence comes from Melanerpes formicivorus, assembly GCF_026170545.1. Taxonomy (NCBI): domain Eukaryota; kingdom Metazoa; phylum Chordata; class Aves; order Piciformes; family Picidae; genus Melanerpes; species Melanerpes formicivorus. Next base: position 12,658,604 of record NW_027142372.1, on the reverse strand, counting down.
ATTTCCTTGCCAGGTATGACGAAGACCATCTTGATCTCTTTTCCCCTTCTATTGGCAATATGAGTGGCTAATACTGAAAATAATTCATTCTTTCTTTTTGGTATAAACTGTATGAAGATGTTCAGAGCATGTGGCAAATGAGAGTTACACTTGTCTGCATGTGAGAGAACATACCTGTTGTTTGATCTCAAAACACTGTCAGTTTTTAGTCTACTAGTTAATTTTCAGTTCTTGGATGCAATACATTTCTATACATTTCTTTTGACAGTCAATAGTGAGTTTATTTATGCAGTAAAATGCATAACAATATCAAGCTATAGAAGTGTATGCAGCTATAATCTCCTGTTGCATGCACATACTTTTGTCTATGTGCAAAAATATGAAGCCAATGCCAAGCAGAATGGTGTTGAAAGGATTGCATAGTCATAGCCCATTTGGATGAACCAACCAGCAAATTTAAAAAGAAATTAAATTAGGCTTTAGCAGCACCCTAATTACATGGCAGTAAAATTCAGCTGTTGTAATTCTGGTTACATTATCATAGAAACACTTTTGCTTGATCTATAGAAGAAATCCATTTGAAGCATATCCCCAAAGGGACATGGATAGGATAGGATAGGATAGGATAGAATAGAGTAGAATAGAATAGAATAGAATAGAATAGAATAGAATAGAATAGAATAGAATAGAATAGAATAGAATAGAATAGAATAGAATAGAATAGAATTAACTGGGTTGGAAAAGACCTTTGAGATCATTGAGTCCAACCTACCACCCGACACCATCTAATCAACTAATCTGTGACACCAAGTGCCTCATTCAGTCTCTTCCTAAACACCTCCAGTGATGGTGACTCCACCACCTCCCTGGGCAGCCCCTTCCAATGGCCAATCACTGTCTGTGAAGAACTTCTTCCTAATATCCAGCCTAAACCTCCCCTGGTGCAGCTTGAGACTGTGTCCTCTTGTTCTGTTGTAGAGATCATCATCTTTCATCTTCCTGCTCTAAGGTTACATGGGCTGAAAAGCTTAAAGGTATTGTTTTAACAATTGTGTGTGCCTGTATGACTGCCAGGGTAGAGGTAAAGATACATACCCTTAAGTTTCCTACTTTAAGATGTAAAAAATACATACCTTGAGCAGGGTCAGCAACACATAGTCATATAAGTAAGAGAAAGATGGAATCTGAGGGGTGGCACACTTGAAATTGGAACTGGAAAACCATCCTAGAAACAGTGTGCTAAATACTTGCGAACCAGTACTTGTGAGCATGTTACTTGTGCACCTTGCAGTTTTGTTATTCAGCCAGCCATGAATAAAACACCTAAAGCTAGTGGTTCTTTTACTGCACTTTCCTAAATTAATGGCTGTTGAAATGAAACTCGTGCATTAACTAGAGTTAATAAGGGATGCTGGCTGTTTTCATTATCATTTCTGTTCAGATCTTGGCCACTAGTGTTTGGGGAACACAACCAGTAGTAGACCCAGAGCACCTGTAATTATTACTGCAAATTGCTACATTGACCTTGCCAGAAAAAAAATAGAGCAGAAGTTCCCTTGTTAATTAATTCTCTCAAATGCTTCTGTAACTTCTGTGTATAGGATGGATGTAGGCCAGATAAAGAACAGGCAGGCACTGAAGAGATGCACGTAGGGTGGTGAATGATGGATGAAGTCCTGTTAGCAGTTTGCATTTTTCCATGGATTAATTACCAGGTGCCAATGGGTTAAGAAAATGGGTTAAAACATTCTAAAAATGTTAAAAACCCATGACAATTAAAAATAGCTTATTTCTTCATTACAGTCTGCAATTGAGGGTTCTGCTGTGGTGGCAAGGATCTTGTGGAATATTCTTTTGGGAGTTGAAAGGGTTCTCAAACATTGGAATGGTCTGCCCAGGGCAGTGGTGGAGTCACCATTCCTGGGGGTGTTCAAGCTTCTTGTGGACCTGGAGCTTGGGGACATGGTTTAGTGTTAACCCTTCAATGCTGGGTTGAAGGTTGGACTGGATGATCTTCAAGGTCTCTTCCAACCAGACACATTCTGTGATTCTGTGATTCTGGATGGTGGATTTGCAGATTTAAACAGAGGTTTGAAAGCAGCATCTATGGGTAATACCTGTCCTATGGGAAACCAGCTGCTACTGCTCTGGGCCTTAGTCAAGACAGAGACATATTAGGGGGCAAAAGCTTCAAGAAGCAACAAGAGAAAGGGTCACCAGATTGTGTTTCTGACTGACTGTTCAGTTTCTGCTCTGCTTGCAGAGTTGCTTATCTATGGACTGCTGGTATGTAGGGCAGTTTGCAAGATACTATGTTGATAAAGTATGAAAATAAATTACTGACAACATCCTGAGTCGATCTGGAAATGCCAAAGGTTTGAAGGATCTTTAGGTATCAGAAAAGATGGACCCATTAGATATATTCTTTCCCCAGCTGGCATTTTTTTTTAATCCCAATATCCCCTATGTTCAGTAATTTAACTGCTGGGGCCAGGGCACAATGGCACACTGTGGCTGGGTTATGGATGAGGCAAGTGCTGGTGGTTTGGTGAAGGGAAGGAGAAGGAAGAAGAAAGCACTTTCATCTTTTAAAGCAAAGCCAATGGCAAACATTGATTTAGTCAGGAAATAAACTGCTACTGTAAGGAGGAACTCGAAGGATGTGCCTTTCCAAAAGCTCCTTTGCTCTAGAAGGATGAGGGAGATGTTTAATTTGTGTTTAATTTCTGGTTCTACCATCACTTATTCAGAATGGAGAATATGGCATGACTGTCCCTGGTTTTCCACACTGCATTCCTGCTGCTTCCTGAGCCCAGCAGCACTGCCCTGAGCTTCCCAGGTGGATGGTGAAGCTGTTCGAGGCAGAGTCCTCCTCTTGGCAGAGGTTTCTAGTGCTTTGTCAAACTGTCTGGCTGCATCAATTGATTGCTTGTTACAACATCACATCAGAGTGCTTAAAGATCACAAAGCACCTGCTACTGTGATTCTTTGAATAGTTTAGGAGAGCTCAGTTGTTCTGGGGTAACACAAAGGCTAAAACATACCTGCAGCAGGCATGCCTGCCAAAGGCCAGGGTCATCAATCAGTGTGATGCCACCACTATTGATGTCTCTGAGACAGAGTTTGACTTGAAAGATGAAGAGGAAATTAAGCCTAACAGTGTGATAGTAGAATGATCAATACTGCTCCCTGCAGACTTAGCATGTGCATTGAAAAGGAAGATATTTTGTCAATGCTCTCCACAGGTGTGGAAATGAGATGCCAAGTCTCATCTGAAATACCAAGCTAAATAAAGTGACTAGTATGGTAGAGCTAACATTGGTGTTTACTAGCAAAGCAAGAAGAACATGACAAAGCAAGAAGGATGAGATGATGTCTCAAAGGTCCTCTTTCAAGACAGCATGGGTCACGAAGTGCCTTTTTCTCAATGTTTGAGTCATGATTCAGTTTTCTCATAAGCACTGAGTGTACAGAAGGAATTAGCAGAGAGATCATTTCTCTAGCACTTGAGCAGGCTGCCTTGTGAACCTGTTGTCATAAAATCTCTTTCTTGTTACTAAAATAATGTTTTTCATGGCAACAAAGTCATCAGTTAGGGGGCAGCAACTCTCTTCAATGGGATATTCTGTAGAAGGAGCCTTTGTTCAATAGCATAATTTGTGCTGAGTATCATAGGCTCAGATTCATCTAGTATGAAGGTATTTGATCACCACAGTGTTCACAAATACTGATGTAGGGAGGAGAACATTTGTGTATTGCCTTGGGAATCCTCTGCAATCAGTAGGACTGGTCTCTGTAGCAGGTGTGTTTGCAAAAGGCTGTTTGTGTAATGCCACTGTGATTTTTTTGTCATGTTAATCATTCCCATAAGGGAAAATGAGGCTTCTGAATGTCTGATTGCTTTGAGGATCTAACATTTATTATTTATTCCACATGCTTTTATGGATGCCTATTGATAAAGAGATACCCTCATCCTCATGGGTTCTGGTGCTTTTATAGGATGTCAGGTTCTGAGGAAACCATTAAGGAAATCTTCAGAGATCTTAATCTATTCCACATCCTTCGATCCGTGTAAGAGTTCAGTGTCTCTCCAACTATGTTTTCAGCCTTCTGAGTTGCTGTAAAGACTTAGGAGTGGATTTCCACATCTCAGCCTTTTCTCACGGACACTGAGGTCCTTATTCACAACAACTAATCCACTTCTGGAATGTTCTTAGCTACTTTACTCGCTAATATCAGATGAGGAACCAAATAATGGGATCTCAATCCTATGCTTGAGAGTATCTTGATGGTCAAAATTTCCTTTATTTTAATCTTCCACTGACCACAATATGAACTCTTTCCTTTTACAGTAGCTTCTCTACAAAATTACATTACCTAGCAGTAGCTCATATGAAAGCTCTTTAAAAATGTCCTTGGATAGCTTTTTAGTACACAGTTGTGTTCTAAAATTCCATCTCTGTGTAACAAACTGTTATTTCTTGGCATCACTGTCCATTCAAATGCCATGTCATTTGCCTTTGGCTTTCATTTAATGTTAACCTCAGGTTAAACCCATTAACACATCAGTCACCACTTAGCTTTACATCTGTGTGGATACAGAATGTTAATGAATGTAATAGATATCCATAATCAATCACTCTTCTAATCCAGAATGACTGTAGCAGTCTGAGCACCACCTGAGTGCTTCTATTTATGGATTGTGACAATCACTACATCATGGTTGGTGCTGCGGAACTGGCAGTCTCTGTCAAAACAGGAAGTTTTGAAGCAAACAGGAGAGAATTCAGTTGCAATTTGAGGAATAATTTAAGTGTGGAGGCCAGTCACCAGTTTCAGAGATCATCTGGGTTTTAAAAGCCTTGGATGAGTAGGAATGTTTTGGAGTGCACTACAGTGAACTAGACATTCAGAGAGAAATTCAGCCTTCAGCAAGGATTTGTAATGAAGCTCTGCTTCCTCAGGGTCCTTCTTGGGTTCTCTTTTCAAACCCCTGTGAGTAAATATCTGTCTCCCAATATATGACTGGGACATTTCTTGGAAATTTTTTGCATCCCAAATTAGTATTTTGGGGTTTTGGTTTTTTGTTTTGGTTTTTTTTCTTTTTTTCAGTATTTACATTTTCAATCTGGATGCAGCCTCAGACACAAAAAACTCTGGAGTGTTTTCACCACATATCTAGATTTGGCCAAACACATTATTTTGTATCTGAATTTAGATGCTTGTACAACAGATATTAGACTTCATTTTCAGAGCTCTGAGTATATTTGTGTCCTGTATTTGGGGGAGGTCTTCTTTTTCCTAAATGTTTGTCTTCCTTCCAGGACTTTTCAGTTGAGCTAATGCCAATGCAGAGCAAGATCTGTGGTCATGATCAGCATGATCTTCTCGACTTTGCTTGCTTCAGGTGATGTCTTGTGATAAGTTCTAAGTGCAGCTAGAAATTAGACTCCCTGCAGCAGAGAAGGAATTAGGAATAGTGTGGCCAGCAGGAGCAGGGAGGTCATTCTGCCCCTGTACTCTGCATTGGTTAGGCCACACCTTGAGTACTGTGTCCAGTTCTGGGCCCCTCAGTTTAAGAAGGACATTGAGACACTTGAACGTGTCCAGAGAAGGGCAGCAAGGCTGGGGAGAGGCCTTGAGCACAGCCCTATGAGGAGAGGCTGAGGGAGCTGGGATTGTTTAGCCTGGAGAAGAGGAGGCTCAGGGGTGACCTCATTGCTCTCTACAACTACCTGAAAGGTGGTTGTAGCCAGGAAGGGGTTGGTCTCTTCTCCCAGGCAACCAGCACCAGAACATGAGGACACAGTCTCAAGCTGCACCAGGGGAAGTTTAGGCTGGAGGTGAGGAGAAAGTTCTTCACGGAGAGAGTCATTCACCATTGGAATGTGCTGCCCAGGGAGGTGGTGGAGTCACCGTCTCTGGAGGTGTTCAAAAAGGGATTGGACGTGGCACTTGCTGCCATGGTTTAGTCATGAGGTCTGTGGTGACAGGTTGGACTTGATGATCTTTGAGGTCTCTTCCAACCTTAATGATGCTGTGATACTGTGACACTGTGAAGCAAGAGTTCACCCTCTGGCCAACAATCATCATGCCAACGTGCCCCTGCCTGGCATTGAGAGAGTAGTCAATGTCATGTTTGTGAAGCATGTGGGCACCATACCCCTGGTTTCTAGCATACCTTGAAGCATTGTAGCATATCTTGAAGCACCTATGGTAGGCAATAAAAAGGTCACAGAGCTGGTCTAACAATCCTGTGTCTTTGTAATGAGCAAGAAACAAAGTACAGCAGGAATGACACTAGGAAGATGACATGCCTTAACAGAGCTGAGTCCTTGTAGAATGTCTGGTGATTATGGGAAAAGTCTTTTTAAATCAGGTAATTTGAAATGAACTGTCTCTTCCTTATCTAGTTAGTACAGGCTGTGGTTCTGAATTTATGGCTCTGGTTGCTATCTGCTGTTTAGAACATAGCATTCCCCAGAGTGTTTCCCGATGAGTGCAATTTGAGACCCTTTCATTCTTGAATGCTACAATTGCCATGAGATTAGGAAGCACAGTGCTTAAAATGTGGTTCCATTGCTAAAAAAGAAAAAGAAAAAGTATTGATGGATTACTCAGAACTTCTCCAAAAAAGGACAAAAATTTCATAGGCTGGAAGTAATCCATACTGAGAGACAACCTGCTGTCCAGAGCAAGCATGGACTCCAGCTCCTTCAAGCTGCAGTTCCCTTGGCTTTTGTATTATATGTCAGATGTCTCCCAGATCAAGTGTTGCTTGATAAAAACAGGCTGGAGAAAAGAAAGGAGTGAGAGCTCTCTGCAGCTCACCCTGCCTGCCAGGCAAACAGCAGGGCTATTATCATTCAAGTAGCAATGAGATGTGTGATTTAGGTTTTTCAGGTCTCTGCCTTTTATACTCTCATAACAGAAATCATTAGAGATCCACTGAAATATTCCATTTATCACAGTAAATTTAGATGAGTGGTGACATTAAGTGCTATTATGGGTCTGGGTCATGATTACTGCCAGGCAGAGTCCTGTTCTGGTTGAGTGAGTATGCATTAACTCAGATAGCTGGATTATTATCCACCTTGGCTGTTGAAAAAGGCCTGGTTTTTTCTAGCAACAGGTTGGTTAGGAAAGTGTCCAAGAGAAGTGTCAGCCTCTTGCATCTGAGGATGAATTCAGAACCACGTTTTTCTGATCTGGCTTGGACAAATCAAGTGTTTGAGCTAATTCACTTGTTGCAATTTGCATTTTTCCACTTCTGTGCACTAGCTGAGGCCAACTCCTGTTTATGCACCAGAAGAGAATTATTACCTATGTGTCTAAGGGAAAAAGAAAAAAAAAAGAAGAGGCAGGCATCTCTGGAGCTGGACAGTGGTGAGGCTACAAGGAAATTACACTCTCAATTACATTAAGTGTTCTCTTCAGTCACATGCATCCAAGCTGCTATGGCAGTCTTGCTCTGAAATTTGAGTGAATCTCAGCCTTTGATTTCCATGCTCTCCAGACAGGATTTTAGCCTGACAGCCAAAAATCACCTAGTTTACAACACTAATTTACAGTCTGGAGTTCCAAACTCCGGCTTCACACATTCCATTTTCACTCTGTAAAATAAAGCAATTTACATCCATTGACAGTAGATGCAGTGCTTCAGTGCACACTGTTTGGCTTGGTGCATTTTACAGCTTGAAACTGGCCGCCCTGCAAACGTACAAGTGCTTGTCCTGCTGTGTGGTCCTTGTCTACAAGCACTAGCTTGCTTTTTCTCCAGAAGGAAGTAGGTTGCTTTAAAATTCCAAGTTTAGCCATTTTAATCTGTAATGAAATGCACAGATAGAAGAAGTTGATTTGTTTGTCTTGCTGGTAAACCGCAGGCTTCTGTTATTAGAAGACTGCTTATCAGAAGTAATAAATTCATGCCCTTTTTTTTTCCCCCTCTGAAAACACTGGCAAAGCATAATTATGTTATGATTTATTTTAGAACCTCAATACCAGAACCTGAAATATTTACTAAGGCCAAATTAAAAATCAAGGGGAGTAATCATTCACAATGAGGGAACTGTAATTGTTTATGTGTTCATTTAGTAGAGTGTGTACAAAATACTCGTGTAGTTAGGACTTCTGACAAATGCAAAGAGTGAAAGTCAGGTTTCTAGATGTCTAATGCCCTTTTACTCTGAGCCTTATTAATGCACCTCATCCTGTCAAAACAGTCAGCAGTTCAGCCTTTCTAACACCAGGGATATAAAATATCAATGAAACTGACGATAATTTTAGACCCCAGTGACCTAGCTGGATAAGGCATCCTGCAGTTTCACCGTTTCCTTCCATGTGGATATGGCATAATGGTGAGATTTCTCTCACTGATCAAATCTACTCTAAAAAGCTCCAGCTGTAAAAAATGTGTGTTTGGGTTTGGGGAAGGGATGTGTTACTGGCTTTTGCCCACTTTTCCATGGTAAGCTAGGTGTTCCTGATGGACAGCTGTCCTGCTGTGGGTATTAAGGTCCCAACCAGTCACTACAAATTTGCATGTAAACAGAAGAACTTTCATGTGGCATTCAGCTATATGGAAATACAAAAGAAGATAGAATAGAATGGAATGGAATGGAATAGGATAGGATAGGATAGGATAGGATAGGATAGGATAGGATAGGATAGGATAGGATAGGATAGGATAGGATAGGATAGGATAGGATAGGATAGACCAAGTTGGAAAGAGACCTTCAAGATCATCGCGTCCAACCCATCAACCAATCCAACCCACCTAAACAACTAACCCATGGCACCAAGCACCCCATCAAGTCTCCTCCTGAACACCTCCAAGGATGGTGACTCCACCACCTCCCTGGGCAGCCCATTCCAATGGGCAATCACTTTCTCTGTATAGAACTTCTTCCTAACATCCTAAACCTCCCCTGGTGCAGCCTGAGACTGTGTCCTCTTGTTCTGGTACTGGCTGCCTGGGAGAAGAGACCAACCTCTGCCTGTCTACAACCTCCCTTCAGGTAGTTGTAGAGAGCAATAAGGTCACCCCTGAGTCTCCTTCTCTCCAGGCTAAGCAACCCCATCTCCCTCAGCCTCTCCTCATAGGGCTGTGTTCCAAACCCCTCACCAACTTCGTTGCCCTTCTCTGGACTCGTTCCAGCAAGTCAACATCCTTCCTAAACTGAGGGGCCCAGAACTGAACACAGTACTCAAGGTGTGGCCTAACCAGTGCAGTGTACAGGGGCAGAATGACCTCCCTGCTCCTGCTGGCCACACTGTTCCTGATTACAAATCAGCAATGTTTTCAGGGTAAAAAACTGCCCACCAACTAACTGTTAATGCATGGGGAAACAAGCTGATTTAAGAAAGAACAATTAGCATGTCTCTGAAAGAATTGTCCCCATTTTTAAGTCTTCATTTTCAGGTAACTGTAAATTAGTATGTAGAAAATGCCTTTTCATGCCTGATTTGGTGTTTAGTAAAACACTCACACAATTTTTCAGGCTCTGCATTGTTTTAATTTCCATCTGTCTCAGGAAAACTAAAAATTGTCACCATAATTCAAGTCTTGATATGTATTTAGTTAGCAAAACACTTAGTTACATCACTCCATAAATCTTTACACTAATAGTCAAATTTTCAGCTTCTTTATTCAAGTGAATGGTGAACCTAGAAGAATAAAATGTAATGGAACCAATGTCAACCAAAATGATTATTCAATAAGAATTTCAGTAATGAGGTAGGCAGGTAACCATATCTGAATCACAGAATAAGGTCAGCTGCTGGGAAGTCATCACTGATTAATAATTTCAGTAGGTGTTTTAGGCTTGTTTTGTAGCCTGTCAACAATGAGACATCGTTTAACTAGATCAGGTGACACAATGAAGTCTCATTGTGTCACCTGATCTTGTTAAAGATGTCCCTGCTTAGTGCAGGGGGGTAGGGCTAAATGATTTTTCCAACCCAATCATGTTTCTCTGATCTTTCTTGTCCCATAGAAATGAACTGCACAGAGGCAGCCTCACATCATTTATTTCAGAAATCATTAGGTGAACCTGGTAGAAGGTCCAGGCTTCAGTTCAGTGAAATTCTGTGGTTCAGATCAGCTGAGGATACGATGGCTATTTCCTTGGATTTTCCACAAATCACCGTGCGTGCAGCATTTTGGGAGTGCACACATGTGAATGAATAACAATTTCAGACTGTGTTTTTTGAGGTATGTTGTGGGTGCAAGGACTCTAGACTCTATCAATCAAATATATGCAGGTGTATTTGCACAAAACTACCCTGGAAATGCTGCTGTTCATACCTTTGATTTCAAAGTGGAACATTCACTGAGATTAGAATGATGCACATAAAACTGAAGAGAGCAGCCATTGGATTGTGGGCCTGTTAGAAAAGTTATTTTCCAGAGGGGAAAAAAAGACCAACTCTGCCATTGTATTCAGGCTACAGGAGCTATGAATCCTGCAAAATGGCTATTTACAAACAGTAACGTCTGCTAAGTCCTTTCTTGCAGCTTCTTGCAGCTGGCCTGCACAGAACACGGGGATAGATGTGCTCATCCCTCACTCTTTTACAGATGCTGCTCTGGCAAGTGTCACTACAGCAATGTCCATCAGAAATGTCACTCATGAGAAACATTTGCCAGATCTGTCAGCCAGCATGAGCTAAATCATCTCACTGTGGCTCGACTGTAGATCATCCTTGCCTCTCCCTTTCCAAGAAAAGCAGTAGGGAGCCACAGAATTGCTGATAAGTAGCCATGAGTGACTTGCAGCAGATGCTAAATATTGTAACTCTGGTAACAGTTAATTTTTTATTGTGAGATCTGAAACTCCAGAAACTTTTTTCATTACTGAGGAATGGTTACACTGGTTTTAAGGGACTGGATATGGGCACTTTGGGGAAAAGAACAGGCTATGGTCTGATTAATAAACATTCCATACTAGCCCTTAGCCTTCAGTACCTTGGGTTTAAAGCTAACTCAAACTCTCACTTGTTTGTGCAATGATGCTTAACGTGTGGACCTTGCTGAAACTGCAAGTCAATAAGAGGGCTCCCACGTGCTTCCTGAGCATTGATTTGGTTCCTGTTTCTGGAGAAGAGGTACAAGGACTCATTAAGTCAGGTACCATAAACAGGATGCATAGGAGATGGAGAGCAAAGCAAAATAGAGATTAAAGGAACAAGAACTTCTAAGCTTGCTGTGATTTGCCTAATCCTGTTGAGATGAACATTTCATGTACTTCTGATCAACAGTCTGTGGATTACCACTGTCTATGGCTTGTCATTCTATGCTGAGCTTCAGCCTCAAAGGATAGACAGTTGTGTGCACCAAGACTGACAAGAAATAGTACAATTCATTAATTCATGAAGTCAAAGTTAGTTCTTACATCTTCCTATATAGTCCAGCTGAAGGGAATGTACTGTGCAGACTGAAGACCCCAGTCCTGCTACTGCCAATTTCTTAGCAGATCACTGCATCCATGTCAGAAGTTCCGTGAAAGCAGAAAGTGCCCACTACTAACTGCTGGGTCCAGGCCTTGCCACAGGAAAAGTCTGACACCACAGCAGCTGAGCACGTACTTCCTAGGTGACCTCTTCAGCTCTCAGTGTCACTCCCAGTGAGGTGTCTTTGATTCCAAGGACAGGCATGAACCAATGCATCACTGTTAAGCTGACTAATTTTAGCAGCTACATCTGTTTAATTGGGACTCTCAGCAGAATATCACTACAGAGGATGCCTGAAGGAAAGGAAGAGTTCACTCAGGTATGAATTGAAAATGTTTTGAAGCTTCACTCTGCCCTAGATAAGTCCTCCCATGTGCTGCAGTATTTGTGTTATTTCTGTGCTTGGCCAGTCTCCTGCACTTGGATGGGAAGTTTCTTCCAGTGCAGGAGAATATTTACACACACACAGTATCACAGTATCACCCAGGTTGGAAAGGACCTCGAGGATCATCGAGTCCAACCTGACACCGCAGACCCCATGACTAGACCATGGCACCAAGTGCCACGTCCAATCTCCCCTTGAACGCCTCCAGGGTCGATGACTCAACCACCTCCCTGGGTAACCCATTCCAATGCCGAATGACTCGCTCGGTGAAGAACTTCCTCCTCACCTCGAGTCTGAACCTCCCCTGGCGCAGCTTGAGACTGTGTCCCCTTGTTCTGGTGCTGGTTGCCTGGGAGAAGAGGCCAACTCCCTCCTGGCTACAACCACCCTTCAGGTAGTTGTAGAGGGCAATAAGGTCACCCCTGAGCCTCCTCTTCTCCAGGCTAAACAATCCCAGCTCCCTCAGCCTCTCCTCATAGGGAGCAATAAGTGATATACTTAATATGTGGCATTTCTCTGTCATACAACATGTTACTAAATATTTTACAGAGCTACTAAAGATATTTAGACACTTCAAAGGTTGTTCTACACCACTTTCATAATTTTCTGCATGAGTTGAATGCTAAACTTCTGGATTTTTTTTGTTGACAGCTGTCAAAGCTCCCTGAAATACTAAAAATCTTTTTCAAATGCTCAGAACCTAAGCCACCGTGGAAAAGGTGTTAAAGGCATATCCATTGTTCTGTGTCTTGTCTTACCAAGAACTATCCTTATTGTCTTTTACCTTTTATCAGAGTCCTGGATAGCACTGATATTTCTACTAGAGACCTTGATGAGAGTTGCTGCTGAAAATGTAATACTTAAATATGACAGGAAAACCTGATGCAGAATTGTTTTAGGAAGTTGGCTCTGAATTCACCATCTTTCTCCTATAAAAAAATTGACATTACTTAAATATCATTCTAAATGAAAAACTGTCTGTCTTGTTGTTCTTTCAAAGAATATGGCATTTCTGCCTAGTGTAAACCTGGCTATATCCTTTTCCATCAATGCATCAGTAGTGCTTTGTTTTCACTTCAGTATTCCTAAGGTTGGAAGAGACCTCAAAGATCATCGAGTCCAACCTGTCACCACAGACCTCATAACTAGAGTAGGGAGGACACTACTGCCCACTGCAGGCTTGAACTCACGACCTTCCCACTAAGGGTCTGATGTGCTACCAACTAAGTCACCTGAACACCACAGAGCCCCAAGATCTAAGGCTTGAACATGCATCTAGTTTGGACTAGATTTACAGGCCATCATGGAAACACAGGAAGCAAGAGGACACAGTCTCAGGCTGCACCAGGGGAGGTTTAGGTTGGATGTTAGGAAGAAGTTCTATACAGAGAGAGTGATTGCCCATTGGAATGGGCTGCCCAGGGAGGTGGTGGAGTCACCATCATTGGAGGTGTTCAGGAGGAGACTTGATGGGGTACTTGGTGCCATGGTTTAGTTGTTTAGGTGGGTTGGATTGGTTGATGGGTTGGGCACGATGATCTTGAAGGTCTCTTCCAACCTGGTTTATTATTATTATTATTGTTGTTGTTGTTATTGTAAAGCTGTAACAAAAGAATAAAGAATCATTGCTTGTAACCCAGAATAATCTTCAAGTTTTGCCTCCAAAACTCAGATTGTTATCTTTTATTCCAAATAGTTAAAGGTTGGCATCATGGTTATGTGAGTGACAATGTCCTTTGCAGTAAGAGACTCTTGGTAAAACATGATGTGTCAAACTGATCTTGTTCTCTTAGAAGATGGATCCCACTGCTGATAAGCCAGTGACAAGAACTTGAGATATGCTTGAAATTCTGCATTCAAGTTAAAAGTTGAATCTGCCAGCACTTTTCTTTAGGATACACATAATCACTTCTCACAACAGTTTATTTATCAGTGGCTTGCTGAATGCCTCTTTGAACTTAGCAGCAATGCGATGTGTCTGCCTTTTCCAGTTGTGTTGACCAGTACAACAAAAGAGTTGCCTGATTTAGAGAAAAATTTGTTATTAGTGCTAAGCTGTCAAAAAAAATAACATCAGTGGTGCTTCCTGATTCCTAATGTTCTGTAATACACACCTAATGTTCTCTAATACACAGTTGTTGGAAGCTGCATTGTTCTGGGTAAGATGGATAGGAAAGTATTGCTGTTGAGAAAAACTTTCTCCTACTGAGACAGAGTGGGAAGCCAGCTTTTGAGAACCTGCAAGCTGTGAATTCTTTTTCCTGAAAAAGAAACAAAGGATTTTGTCCTACTTTTCTAGAGATTAGCTTTTGTTTAATCTTCCAATCTTCTGGCATACTGAATCACTGACTACTCTAATAACAATATACGAGTTAATCCTTATGAAACATGTAGCGATAGTTCAGCCTAAGAAACAATTCGTGTTTTGCTGCTGCCAGCTGAAAGCTTATGTCAAATTTTCTGCTGTTACAGGGGAAAAAAAATGAAATGTGGGTATTCTCATGTTATTTCAGGCATCCTCATCAGAGATGGCCCCTTCTTGCTGGGTTTCATTTTATAGTCTTTTAAAGCAAACCAAAGGTCCACCCTTGTGCTTCAGCAGTAAACAAATAGGAGTTGCAGGTGGTGTTTATGTTGAAAGACCTGATCAGCCTTCATGTAAATGAACAATTTTAACTGTCTTGAGAGAAAAACAGCTGTTTGGTAAAAGCAAAACCATCTGTAAATGGAGAGGAGAGGAGAGGAGAGGAGAGGAGACTCGAGGAGAGGAGAGGAGAGGAGAGGAGACTCGAGGAGAGGAGAGGAGACTCGAGGAGAGGAGAGGAGACTCGAGGAGACTCGAGGAGAGGAGAGGAGAGGAGAGGGGAGGGGAGGGGAGGGGAGGGGAGGGGAGGGGAGGGGAGGGGAGGGGAGGGGAGGGGAGGGGAGAGGAGAGGAGAGGAGAGGAGAGGAGAGGAGAGGAGAGGAGAGGAGAGGAGAGGAGAGGAGAGGAGAGGAGAGGAGAGGAGAGGAGAGGAGAGGAGAGGAGAGGAGAGGAGAGGAGAGGAGAGGAGAGGAGAGGAGAGGAGAGGAGAGGAGAGGAGAGGAGAGGAGAGGAGAGGAGAGGAGAGGAGAGGAGAGGAGAGGAGAGGAGAGGAGAGGAGAGGAGAGGAGAGGAGAGGAGAGGAGAGGAGAGGAGAGGAGAGGAGAGGAGAGGAGAGGAGAGGAGAGGAGAGGAGAGGAGAGGAGAGGAGAGGAGAGGAGAGGAGAGGAGAGGAGAGGAGAGGAGAGGAGAGGAGAGGAGAGGAGAGGAGAGGAGAGGAGAGGAGAGGAGAGGAGAGGAGAGGAGAGGAGAGGAGAGGGGAGGAGAGGGGAGAGGAGAGGGGAGAGGAGGGGAGAGGAGAGGAGAGGAGAGGAGAGGAGAGGTTGGAATCACACAAGCTGGCAAAAAAGATAGCTTCAATTAAGTTTAGTATCTATCACTCCCAACAGCAAAACGTGTGGACAGGCTGACATGTAAACTTCAAGCTACTCCTCATGGACCTGCTGTGCTGCTTCATGCTTAGTGTGTGATACCTGGGGGACTTTTTCAGTATGTTAGTGTGTAAGGGATATAGAAGTAGAGAATTTGGTCAGGACTGAGCTTTGTAGCTTTAGGCCAGTTGTCAGCTCTGATTTTCAGCCTGAATGTGTGAAAATCTTGTGTGGTGCTCTTCCAGGTTTCAAATCTTCACATGTTCTCAATAACATAATTACAAATTTTTCACTGTTCTGGAAGTGGGAAAAATCTACTTGTAAAGTCATACCAATGACCATGCTGCTTCTGCTGTTAACCTTACTGCCTATTTATTGCTGTCATATGCATGAAGTGGTGAGGTTTTTGTTGCTGGGTGCGTGCCACCCAAAATGCAGGTTTGATAGTCCATCACAGACAAGCCAGTAGGACAGTGAGGATCAGTGAGAGCTGGGGCTGTCAAGCTTTGAGACCACAATTTAAGCCACATTTCAGACTGTGCTTTTATGGCAGTGAGACAGCTCTCCTGCAATGTACATGTTTCAGCCTAGTTCCCTGGGCATGGACCAGCCTTCTTGACCTTGTCCACTGCGCTTCATTTTTCTCTTTTTAATCTGCCTCCTTCAGATCTTCCCACTGACTCACTGACTAGCACATCCTTCTGAGATGAGTTAAAAATAGATGGGTGGAAATAAGAACACTGCATGAAAATGTGGAACCACTAAGGCACATGGAAAATCTTCATAATAAATCACTCTCCCTCCTTTAACTTTTGCATCGTCTTTTGAGCAGATACCTTAATTCTCTCTGCAGGTAGTGCAACCAGTATGCAATATTGCTGGACCTACAATTAATGATGAATCAGACTCAGATTCAGTCACTTCCATGGCTTAATGTGAAGGGAAAAGTCTGTAGGCCACATTGGATGATCAAGTGATGGTTTTGTGGTTCAGTTTGATGGGATGACATTTGTAGGTGCTTGTCAATGTAATATAGTACAGTAATAACCACTGTCTTCAAGAATAGTTGTTTTAAGGCTTTTATGCTCTACTTCAAGTAGAAGTACAGTGGATATCAGACTACTCACTGTAGAAAAAAAGCATTGCTAAAAATAGAGTAATTGTAAATTAACTAAATTTAATGCCATATCAGAACATGAAGGAAATGAAATCTTTAAAACATGACATTTAATCTATTGCCAGCATAAAGGTGTGAGTTCATTTTCACCATTCCCTGTTGCTCTAACATGAACTAACTTTGGTTTTGAGGTTAGATTTATTTTTTTTTAACCTCATTTACTTGTGTTTAATTCCAACAGAGATTTATCTACAGAGAAAAGGCTGAGGTCTAAAGATCAATTCCTTTGTTAGGTTTTCTACCCACCCACCTCTTCAAGTTTCAGAGGGATAGGGAGTAATTTCTTTGCCTTTTTGTATGCCTGCACACATTGTATTTGGATGTGTAAATGACAAAGTCCTGGCCTGGTTTTCAATGCTTTTGTAATTTGCTTGCTCTGATATATTAAAAAAAGAGAAGCGATTTGTTTCACCAGGAGCTCCCAGGTAGCTTTGGAGCTATTAGCTGGAGCTTCCATTCTGGAAAGGTACACATCAGTAGTCATTTCTATGTATGTCTTTCAGTGTGGATTCATTGTGAAGGAGTGCCAATCCTGAGACCTCTCTGTGACTGATGCCTCTGGACTGTGAAAGGCGCTAGTCTAAAGTCTGTGACAAAACCTGCTCCCTGTTTTGCAGAGGTAAAAGAGCTGAAAGTGAATTTTGCAGAGAATGCACAACACAGCATTCTTTTGCTGCACCACTGAAACTGGGAAACTTGTATCATTTTTCCTCCCTATGGAAATTATCTTCCATGTGAAGACAAATTTTCAGATGAGCGCTGGCTAAAACTTTTCCCTTTCTGTTTTCGGTTGTTTACAGGGCATGACAAAGGGATGCAGAGCCACAGGAAGTGAAGAAACATCCTGGTGTTAATGGATTGTTCTGGGGGAGTGATGGCCTCAGGGGTCAGCATAAATTTCTACAGGCAGCATGGGGAGTTCAGACACCTGGGGTTGAATAGTTAGCATGCTGGCAGACAGAAGGACTGTCCTCTTTTCTATAGAGAGTTTAGGCTGGGGAAAATAAGGGAGGGTTCTCTGTTAATATTTAAAGTTAGAAGTAGTTTCTCTTGCATTATTCATTGGTTTTGAGGTTTTGTGTATCCCTTCTGAGTGCTGGAGGAAAGCAATGCATACAACTTATGTACAAGATATCTCTACTGCGATAAGCTGAGGGATATTATTAAGTTGGAGCTTGACTATATTGAGGGTAAAGGAAAAGCAAACCTGAAGTTCTGTATGCTGAGATCTGCCAATATCTTTATCTACACAGCTGACCAGAACTCTCATTCCTTCAAATTGTTTACAACATTTGTAGCAGGATCCCTAGGCTGAGTAATCTGCCTGATACCACTCAGATAGTAGATTGATGCATTGCAGTATTCCAGGGTCAAATAATGATTTTGACAATGAGGTGTTCCTCTGAACTGCGCCGATCCATCTACTGTGAATTAACCCTTACACATACAGCTAAAGGCAAACACTAGAGGCAGTTAATTTTCTTTGTGTTGCTTATAATACGTGGAATAATCACACCTGGATCTGAATACTCACGCTGCTGATTCTTTTAAATCTTCTTTTTTCTTTTTTTCTTCCCTTAACACTAGAATACATTTCTGCCCTCTGGCTAAACCTGACTAAAGCTTAACATTAATTTGCAATCTTCTTGCCTTCATGCTAGCTACCCAAGATATTTTACTGTTAATTTCACAGTTCTCAGAACCTCAAGGCAATGCAGCACCTGCAAAGTCTCAAAACTAGTGAATGATGTCTATGGTTAGAGTGCAATGGTCTACTGAGCTTAGAAATGTGCTCAGCATTATATGGGGCTTATGTTACTTTGTCATGCAAAATATCTTGTCACCTTATTCCAGTTCTTACTGCTTCAGCTGGGGACAATGCAGACCAAGGCTCAGGTAAAACAAGCTTATGGGAGGGGATATATGAAGACAAAAGCAAGACAAAGTTCTCTAGGTGATTCGTGGCAGATGTATATCTGAACATTGGAGATACAAAAGGATGAAATTGGTAGCTGAGGAAGAAATTAGAAAAGCACAGGCTGTATTTATTACCATGGGCAGGAAGTCCTTAGGGTCAGCAAGGAATGACTGCAGCAAGAGGCTTAGTCTCAATCAGACGACTTTTAATTAAATTGCACAAGATGCATGCTTGAAAGCAGGGGAGGGATAAGAGGAGCACCAAGGAGAGGTATGCAGCATCTAAGGGCAGCTGTAATAATCACTGCCATATGCGTTTCATAATGAAAACCTTTCAGCAACACTTTTAGACAGGCTAGAGTGGTACCTTCAGTATCTGTGTCTGTGCTTGAAACACTTGTATAGCTTGTCTGTGTCCTGGAGCAGTCATTCATTGGGCAGCAGTGCAGAAAAAAAGCAGGAGCACCCCATGCTTAGCTTCCCCCTGAAGGGGAAGAGACTCCTGACTGCAGAAAGGAGGGAGGTGTTACACCAGCATTTGTATGAAGGAAGAAGCAGT
This sequence comes from Melanerpes formicivorus, assembly GCF_026170545.1. NCBI lineage: Eukaryota > Metazoa > Chordata > Aves > Piciformes > Picidae > Melanerpes > Melanerpes formicivorus. Next base: position 12,639,662 of record NW_027142372.1, on the reverse strand, counting down.
GCTAGCCCTGTTATCTTGTCTCACCTCAGAGGCAGGATGCATCAGAGAATGCAGTCAGTAACCATAAAAAGCTGACAGCCACGAACAGCATTGTGGTGATGTGTTTTATGTATAGAAATACGTGGTAATTTTTCTAGCATACTGGCAAATAAATGGTCATGGGTGCATAGTATAAATTCCATCTTGCCCAAGCAGCTTCTGGTTTTAACAAGAGAGGTGTCTGAATAGTGAGTTAGCTGCTCCTTTACCCTTGCTACGTAGTGCAGGCACCACTAGATGGCTGTCATACAGAAAGTGTGGGGACCTCTGGGAGAGCATCTAAGGGAGACCAGGATTCAATATAGAGCCTTTTTGAGGTGGGATCTTAACTATCACAACATTTATTTGGGGAGCGGAGGCTTAATTTATGCTGAATTGTCTTTGTATGATGCAAGCTTTGTATGATGAAGTAATTGTCTTAGTATGCTACATGATGATGCTAACTATAAATGAACCAATGATTTAGTTTGAAAAAAGCAACATTCCATGGCTTATAGTCTGTTATGGGGTTTCATAGGCTGGAGACATCTTTATGAGCCACTGGTATCAAGTTAAGTGACAGGGTTAAGCTCTGTGCAGTCTTCAGCTCAGAAGCCACTTGACTTACCCACCACATCCTGGAAAAGGGAAACTTCCAAAACTAATATAAGCTTGATTATCCAGCAGAAAAGCAGCAGAGTGCTAGTGCTCTCTTGTTATGTTCAGGGTGCTCCAAGACTTTTTGGCTGGTTGTTCTTGCTCTCTGAATAAAATGAGAGAATCACATAAATATTGGCAGCCCTCAATGCTGCTTTTTAGCCCGAGTTGAGCAAGCAGTTCTGACGTGCCAGCTTTTCTCTCAAATGAGCTTGCCCTTGGGAAGCAGGTTCAGCACCTCCTAACAGTCATAACTGGACTGTGTTCTCTCTCATGCACAGGAATGCAACCATTTTCTGATAGTGGTTTACAGGTTGGGATATTCCCTGCTATTAGAGACCCTTTGGTGGCCCCTTTTTGTTGGAAATGGGATGAAAAGAGAATGACATCCCCTTTCTTCCAGTTTCCCACCCAGAACCAGACATGCTGGAAATCTCTGAAGATCTTGTGGAACTCCCTCCCTTTTGGAAATGCATTTCTTTATGAGTGTTCAGTGTAAACAGTTTCAGAGAGTGCATGGTCAGTGGTTTTAGGAAAACCAATGTACATATAAAACTAGAGTATGCAGAGTGGCAGGTAGATGAGAATTGAGGTACAGAAGCTTGTGTTTGTGTCTGGGTTTGCAGTTCTTGTCAACAGGGTGCAGGAATCACAGTACAGCAAAACTTGTAAAGCCTGGAGTGTTAATCATGGTGGTAAAAGGAAGGCTGCTCTTTTTCTTCAACTTTCTGACAGCCTTCTCTTACATTTCAGAATCATTTGGTGAAGGAAGAGAATGACAGTGAACATATTGCAGCAGTGTATATGCTTACAGCCTTGTTCTCCACTACAGTAAGTTGGATTAAGCCTATGGATTTTAAGCGTGATACTGATTTGCACCACATCTGGGCTGCTTTTCTTTTTCTCTTCCACGCTGAGGTACAGAAGCAGGCAGTATGAAACATAGAGGGCTTTTCTAACACCAGTCAGAATCTGTGTTACTGTAATGAAATAAAGTATAGTCAGGTATAAAATTTAACTACCCTCAGGTATAAAATTTAACTACCCCCTCGTAATATTTAGTTGCACTTCTTAGGGTTGTCAGCATACTGGGTGATTCAAACTCTCCAGACATTCACAAAGCCAGAAGCACTTAAGAGCTCTCAGGAATTACCCAACAACCTGCAAAAAACCAGGACTTAGATTTCCTGTTATTTCAACAAACACTGATTAAAGACCAGCAAACCTATGCTGCAGACATACCTTGCTCTTTGGGGGGATAATTTAAGATGGATTTATCTTGTTCTGTGAAGTGTTCCCTCCAGTATTCCTTCTACTGAAATACATTTCTGTTTGGAGAAATTGTTTCTTATGGTACTCTGAGGAATGGACCCTTGGCTACAGTTTTATTCAGAAATGCAAAATTCTGTAGGCAAAATGCAGTATTTCTGTTAGAACATATCACAGTCTCAGAATAACTTAGGGCATGAATCAATTTGACCTTCGGTTTCCCTTAGGTATCTTTGTATCAGTCTGAAATTAGTTTCATTAAGCACACACACTCATGCCTTAATGAGCTGATAACATTATGAACTCTGGAAATGGTTGTACCAAGTCCTGCAAGCACCATTCAAGGTATGAACCTATGTCTCTGGAATTACAGATAGAGCTGTTTTCATCCTAGTTCCTGAAAGTAAAAAAATCATAGTAATTGTGCTGTATGAGTCTACTCATGTGTCTTTCCTGAGCTGTGAAAGCAGCTCATAGCTCTTTCGTCTACCTGAAGCTTTGAAATTTCCTGGACTTTGTTGCCTTTGAGCTGAGGTGATTTTTGTCAAACTCTCATATAAAAGTCTCTCAGAGGTAGAACATCTCTCACTAATTTGGGTGGAACTGGGCAGTTTGGAAGGCTTCAGGATAGGTAGGTAATGGCAAAACACCAGACTAATTAAAACGTGCATCATTTGGAGAGGCAGATCCTCAAAGCATAAAGTTTTATGACTGATAACTGCTTTGTTGTTCTGTTGTTTGTATTTGAAGAACAGTGATATGCAAGTGAAATTTTAATTAGAAAAGTTTAGCATATATTTTTGTTAAAAGGCAGTGTAAAGGACAGCACAAGACCTGGTGACTGAAGGACATAAAAGCATTTCCTTTGTTATATTAGTATTCTCTGTTATGAGTACAACGTAATTATCTTCAGCATTTGTCACACTGTTCCTTTAAGGTTATGAATTTTAATAAGGAAATTCGTTAAGGAGATGGATTTTTGTATAGCAAAGGAACAGTGCAAGATGTGAGGTCCCAAAGTGGGCAGGCAAAAACCAAAGAAGCAATGAAACCAAGAAGGTACTTGGTCTGCATCCTATTTGTGTGGGCAGCGATGTGGAACTGGATGCAGAGTTGAAGGCACGTGTGGAATGATCATCCTGTTTGTCTGAAGTAAAGTGAAACATGAGTGGATTCTCATAGAGCCTTGTGATGTCTCCATGGCCCTGCAAGGTCAATATAAATGGTCCCTCATCTGCTTAACTTTAGGCAGATGCAAAATTCTCTATCACTCCATTTGTTCTTACTGAGAATAGCCATAGTTTCTTGAACCTCATGAAAAGAAATTATTTTGAAGAAGCTGAGCTAAAACCTTGTAGTTAGTGCCTGACTGATTAATATTTGGCTGCATGCTAGAACTGGCAAGCAGGAAGATGTGATGACTTCATTATATGCATGTATGGAGTTCCACATCAATTCATTAAGTCCTCAAGGATGTTTTTAAACAAAACTGTCAGGTATGAAGCAGTAGACCTTTTCATTTAGGATTTAAAATTTGAAGTGTTGTTTCAGGATGATTAGGTTTTATTACTTACTTATGGGACTTATTACTGGTGATGTAACAGACTACAACTTTCAGAAGAGAAAACACCTAGAGGGTCTTCTACAGCCCTTCACTTTTACACATATGCTTGATTTCTGCAAGTGGGACAGTTGTATCAGGAATCAAATATGGAATTAATGAGATCCAAGCTGGGCTTTTATCCCTTTTGTTGAGTCTACTGTAATATTCTGCTCCTTAAAGACTTGGTGCTGATGATCCAAGCCTACAATTTTTATGAGTTGTTTGCTTGGTGCCATTCTGAATGCAGACCTCTCCAATGGTGAAGTAGCTTTGGGACAGATTATTTTCACCTCTGTGTGAGCTTTGTGTGGTAATCAGACACTGGCAAGACAGCATTACAGGAATACTAAGTTTTTGGGGGAAATAAGTTTTTTGAGAGCTAGCTTTTATCAGAAGTAAAATGGTAAAGACAGGAGCACATGGAGAAGGAAGACAGGGAGGTGGTGGAGTCACTGTCCCTGGAGGTGTTCAAGAGGGGATTGGATGTGGCACTTGGTGCCATGGTCTAGTCATGAAGTCTGTGGTGACAGGTTGGACTCGATGATCCTCGAGGTCTCTTCCAACCTTAGTTATACTGTGATACTGTGACACCTTGCTTCTTTATCTTCTTTTCCTTGTGAGTCTCATGTTAGTAATCTGGGACCATGAGAAAGGGGAAGAATAAATAAAAGAGTAACCTAGAGTATTTGATGTCGTCCTAAGACTTCAAATTAGAAACTGAAGCTACCTACCAAGATCTGCACCCCATATGCCACAGCCAGTTTGCCCAAACTAGTCAAGGGTTTTGCAGATCTCAACTGAGCTGGATGCTGGAGTCTTGAAAGGAAAGAGTAAGACTCAGCTCGGTCTGTCTGCTTTAAACAGGATATATGCACAACCTTGTTCCATGTCTTAGGACTTACGCCATGACTGGGACTCAGCAGCTTGGTGAGAGCCCTGTTTAGCTCAGATAAGCCATTGCTGCAGAAGCAAAATCATTCAAAAGCAGGAATTTAATGCTTTCAGTAAAATGTGCAGCTTTTTGCTGTGCAGAAAACCGATTCCATTTGGAAAGCGTGAGTCTTCTATCAGCCTTTTATCAGTTTTAACTTTAACATGTAGCTAATAATGTGTTGCTTAGAGAAGTGAAAACTTTCTAATGCTCCTTCAGGGACTGTGCTGCACTTTTCATTTCCTTGGCCTTCTTGGTTTTCTTCATTATTTATAGATTACTGTGATGTATTAAAATAATTTTCTGAACAAAGGAAAAAAAAATAAAGGAGCAGGAAGAAAAAGCTTTCCTTAGGAATAGAATCAGAGGGGAAATGCTGAGTGTAATGCCTATCAGAAGAGGTGCTTAATTGTCAAAGATAACTGCAGAATACTGGTTGGGTGTCTTTGAAACAAAAATGTTGACCAACACAGTTTTTAAACAGCTTTTGCTATAATGTCTGCATAGGATTTGCAGGACCTTTAGTGAATTCTTTTCCAATTTACCCCTAAAATAATGTATCACAGTATCACAGTATAACTAAGGTTGGAAAGGACCTCGAGGATCATCAAGTCCAACCTATCAACACAGACCCCATGACTAGACCATGGCACCAAGTGCCACGTCCAATCTCCTCTTGAACGCCTTCAGGGACAGTGACTCAACCACCTCCCTGGGCAGCCCGTTCCAATGACGAATGACTCGCTTGGTGAAGAACTTCCTCCTCACCTCGAGTCTAAACCTCCCCTGGCACAGCTTGAGACTGTGTCCCCTTTTCTGGTGCTGGTTGCCTGGGAGAAGAGACCAACCCCTTCCCGGCTACAACCACCTTTCAGGTAGTTGTAGAGGGCAATGAGGTCACCCCTGAGCCTCCTCTTCTCCTCCCAGTGTTGTTCCCTCCAATGAATTTATGTGAGTTTAAGAATAAACCTGATAATAATTGTATTATGAATGCTGATGATTGGATTCAAACTTCAGATTGCCAGAGTTGGATGAAAAAGAAATTTCAGGAGATCTCATGGGAGGTGGGAATAATAAAATACTGAACCTATGAACTTAATGGAAGTTCATTACTTAAATAATGATATGTCCATTTTATGTAATGCTTCTCTACCAGAGCAGCTAATGAAAGTCAAAGAGGAGAAACAGATGGAGAATGGCCGGAGGTACAAGGGCTGCAGTGAGAATTTGAAACAATCTGCACGATCCCTGAAGAAATGAGAGCTAGGGCAAAGCAAAGGTCTTAGCTCCTCAGTGCAATTTCAGTGTCATAGGAAATTTGCATTTAGGCCATGATCGAACCCCATGCACCATGTTTAGGTTACAAGTCAGATCAGTAATGGCAAGAGTCCTGTACTACATTTTCATGTGACTCAGTCACACTTTCTGGTGTCTCTAGTTGGTCTCTTCTCCCAGGCAACCAGCACCAGAACAAGGGGACACAGTCTCAAGCTGCGCCAGGGGAGGTTTAGACTTGAGGGGAGGAGAAAGTTCTTCACCGAGCGAGTTCTTCGTCATTGGAATGTGCTGCCCAGGGCGGTGGTGGAGTCACTGTCCCTGGAGGTGTTCAAGAGGAGATTGGACGTGGCACTTGCTGCCATGGTCTAGTCTGAGGTTTGTGTTGATAGGTTGGACTCGATGATCCTCGAGGTCTCTTCCAACCTTAGTTATACTGTGATACTGTGATACTGTGGTTTGCAGAGCAGGATATCTGTCAGCTTCCCCAAAGCAGCAGGGTGTTGAGTTTTGTGGGTCACTTCATTTTACAGTAGGAATTGTTGCTGTGTCGGAGTGGCAATCAGAAGCTTAACAAGAGATATGATGCATTAATGAGGGCTGAGCAATGTGGTTTCCCTTGCCCAATGGGTGCTTCTCCTCTGCTGCTTCCAGGATTTAGATTCTGTGACAAGGCTTTGAACTAAGTGAAGCTGCATGCTGGGCACCTAAACTGCTCTTTTAATTAAGTCTGGTTATAAAATTATATGATCTTGGCAACAACAATATCTGCTAATTGTAACTGCTTGTTCTGAATTTGTTACTGAGTTGAGTTACACTGGAACTAAATGTTCCTCTCAACATATTTTTTCCCTCCCTAGTAACACAATGAATCATGAAGGACATTCTCTTTGAAAGCTGGTGCAGCCCAGAGCCATCTATAGTAGGAGGTTGAGTTAAAAGCAGAAATATATGTTATGGCTCTGATTCTTCTGAAAATACAAGCTTTTACTTTATTGTTAAACATCAGAGATTTGTCTGGGGGTTTTTTACCTCCATATTGCAGCGCGTTCTTGCCTTGTGTTTTGGGACAACTTACACAAGCTTAAATGCTTGGCTGAGTCAAGCTTTGTACTGCTGTCAGTTTGAATGCATGTTATGTCCACAGGCCCAACCTACATCACAGAGCCTGTGGGATGTTAAGCTATTACAAGGACTTAGGAAATAAATGCCCAGTAGTCTTCCAGCTATCTACATGTTTAGAGAAATGCATCAGGGCCAATATTCTGTGGGACCATATTGGACTAACTCCTGAACTAGCCAGAAAACTGTTAATTAGAAAAAGTCAATCAGTTACACAACCTAATGGTTTGTATTTCCAAAGTCTGTGTTAGTGGAGAGAAATAGCTTTCACAAGATGTGGCTCTTCTGTATCGGGACATGTGTCCTATCAGGCATTAGTCAGGAGAGAGCAAGCACTGTCTTTGGCTCTGCCAGACCAGAGGAGCAGTAGTGGACTGTGCTGGGTATTGTGGCAGTGTGCAATTGTTTTCCCTAAGAAAATGGAAAATTTGTAAAGAAATACAGACTGTCCCAGAGAAATCAGGCTGGCATCACCATGCATGGGACCCAGGAGAGGACTGGCTGCAGACTGGGGTTGAATTTTGTCTGGTTCACTAAGTAAATCGACTGTAGAGAATTGGTAGTAATAAAATAAATGCTAATTGCAAAAGAGTTAAAGGTCAGATTGGCCTATGCATGAACCAGCAGGAATTCCACCCTTTCTGTGGCAAATATAAATGCCTGTCATCTAGTGCTCACTCGTCCCACTTGTGTTGGAACATCCATCTACAATCTGCTGCAGTTTGCCTGGTTTAAATCATAAGGTCAATAGCAAGATAAATCCAAGGGATTAATTTGAGTCATGTGATCCAAACTGTGCAGAAAACTGTGCTTTTCTGTTCTTAAGCTGTGCAGGGCAGTGGGGATAGCATCTGAAAACTGAATTCCCTCCCCCCCCAGAGCCTGCATGAAGTTGTGTAAGTCTGCAAGTGCCTGTGTTTGCATGTCCATGTGGGAGACAGATCACAACTCCTGGAAGTACCCCCAGGCTCCAATCTGTGCCTGAAATCTGGAACTGAATGGTAATTTTGCTGAGCTTTGCTCTATCACAAGGTCATGGGAACTTTTGGAGGATTTAAGACGTGGAATAATGAAAGCTGAAAATCTGGTTTAAAAATAATGTAGGCCTTGATTCATCTCAGTACTTAAATACATGTCCAACATTCAGCACGTCAAAGCTCTGTGGATATCAACAGGACTGCTGCAAACTGAGGACCTGTGAGTTGACACACACCCTTGCATATAGGGGTTTGCACAGACCTGGTCTTTGCTTCTTGGTGTCAGTTTCACCAGCTGCATTCACAGTGTCTAAAAGGATGAATTGTAAAGGATCACCTACAATGTCCTCTGGAGCGACATTGCTGACTTCTGGGTAGTTCAGAAGTTTGTTTGCATTAGGAAATCATAGAAGGGTTTGTGTTGGAAGGGACCTCAAAGATCGTCTTGTTCCACCCCCAGACCATGGACAGAGACACCTCCTACTAGACCAGGTTGCTAAAGGTCACATCCAACATGGCTTTGAATACTTCCAGGGTTGCAGCCTCCCCAGATTCTTGGGGGCCCCACTGCCTCTCTGGCAATCACTCACTATACTATTTATACCTATGGATATTTCTGAGACATCATCTCATTTTTCAATAACTCTTGGTTTTTTACCTTTCTTCCAGAAAAGCCATCACCATTCAGTGCAAAAGATAACACCAACTCTTTTTGATGTGGTCAGTAAGCTTGGAATTTTTTTATTCCTCATTATTTTTATTCCTCATTATTACTTTAAATCAGTATATGAAAAAGAAGTTTGGAAGCTCTTGCTGCCTAGTAAGAAACATTCATGGTTTGTAGACCACAGCTGCCTTTCAAGCAAATTCTCTTGCAAGCACAATGTATTTTATACAAAAGCAGTGCAATTTGTTATTTATAGGTTGATCATCTGGCTACAGGCAAACCTTGAAAGCTTTCACATACAGTGCTTTAATTTTAAGCTTATTAGTGGCTTTAGATACAGAACTCACATTTGTATTGAGGCTGCTGCTTCTGTGCCTGGTAGATGAGCATTGTTTAAACACTGGTGTGTAGCCCTGAAAGAATCCATTCTAATGCTTGGCTCAAGATGTTGCAAGAAAGTTGGAAACTCAAAGGCAAATAAAATTACAAGTGTGCTTGTGCCAGCAGAAGCTGTTCTGTTTGTTACTAATTCAATATTAGGTATACAGCAAGATACATGACTGGCAGAATCAAAGTTTATTCTTATTAATCACAGAGAAGAATGAATATTTATTGTTGAATAAACTCTGACTTTTGACATTCTCAAAACCTCCAGCTTCTTCATGAGGAGTCGGAGCAAGCTGAGTTGGTTCGACTGCTTATTATACCTATGCTGGCATCATAACCTATGTTGTTGCTTTGCTTTGTGTATTGTAGTGATGTGTACCTTTCTGTTCCTTTCTTGGGAATGTTTTGCAACCAAGCTTAGTTCCCTGTGTAAATGTATTTGATGGGTGATGCTTGATCCTCCAGGATCAAGCTGTCTGTCTCATTGAAGGTGTCGCTTTCACCAGAGCGATTGGCATTTTTCACTCTGTTGAGCCGGGACTGCAATCGTTCCTGTTCCTTTCTCAGCTCTGAATAGGAATGGGAGAAAGTGTGGAATATTGATGTTGCAGGGAAAGACATGATGAGAATCCCACTGAGGATGCTGCTGAGAGCCACCATCTGGCCTGGGACGCTCCGTGGTACCATATCTCCATACCCTACAGTGGTCATTGAAATGATAGCCCACCAGTAAGAAGCAGGTATGCTTGTGAATTCGAGCACCTTCCCAGACTCATTCTCGGCGAGATAGACCAGAGGAGAAAAGAGAGTGACAGCCACACATAGGAAGAGTAAGAGCAGGCCAAATTCCCGTGTGCATCTCCGAACTGTGAGGCCCAAAGTCTGCAAGCCCAAGGAGTGTCGGGCAAGGCGCATTACATACAAGATCCTCAAGGCACGTAAAACCCGTAGCACCAAACCAACCTTCTCCAAGTATGTGTTGCTGCTTGGTCTGTCGTCCTCCTCATTTGAGTCATCCTCTGAGAAGATGAGCGAAACATAATAGGGTGAAATAGCCAAGAAGTCAATGATATTTAGGGGTCCTTTGAAGAACTGACACTTGCTCCTTGCCTGAATGAATCGGAGGCAGAACTCCAGGGAGAACCAAGCCACACAGATGGTCTCTATGACGAAGATGTAATAGCACTTCTGGGAACACTCACCCTGACACAAAACAAAAAGAAAATGAAATAAAAGAACAGCCTGTGAACCAATATCCAAAAAACATTAAGGAAGAAGCAATATGTATCTGCTTGAGTCATTGGTATCAGAAATGATCGGCTCCCAACTAGCAGGTAGTCATATGGCAGCCATCTTTCAGTGGTATATAAATTATTATGAGCATATGAAATACCCTAATGAATAGATATATCTACCTGCTTATTTTTATTGTGTTGCTCCTTCAAGTACAAAGGAAAGAAACTTGTTGCTGCATAAAATCTTGGCATGCAGCCTGTAAGTCCCCACTTTCTGCTCTCGAAGAGAAATTAATTGAAACTTGACTGGTTTATAAGCCTACACAAAAAATCAGTTTCTTTTCAAAGAAAGATTAATGTTTGAGTGTCTCTGTAAACTTCGGATGCTGTTCAGTGCATGGTGCTTCCATAAGTGCTGTGCACACCAGTGCAATTAAAAGTGGTTCAGAGATACTTATCCAGTCATCTAAATCTTTTGGCTCAGTTATGCCACATACAGGATCTTGTTTCTTTCTGCACATACAAATGTTTTAATCTAAAGGAAAATGAATACCCACCCAGTAGGTGAAACTTGCCTGGAAGAATCCCCTCCCAGTACAGAGGCCACATGATACAAGCAGCGTTTTCTCAGGTGCATTATCTAAGAGATTGCCATATTCTACCTATCTTGGATTCATATTTTGTATTTCCTGAGATGAGCTTAAAAATATGAACCCTTATGTGGGCTGTTCTGGTGAAATGAAGAAGCAAATGTTAAGTGAACAGGTAATTATTTGGGTAAGAAAGCAACTTGTCCTCTACTGATGGGCATCCACTAGGTTAGCATCCATCCAAAGAGAACATCAGTCACAGGGACTGTGGTGCACACAGTGCCTCTTTCATATGTACAGTGTCTGCTCACTGATTCCAACTGGCAAAAATCAGACCAGATCCTGCCACCATTTTTTTCCCTATAGAAGATAAGAAATAGCAACAAAAGCAGCATGTACTGCTAAGCAGCTGGACACCTACCCCTGAAAAGAGCATATTGGCTTTGAATACTGATGTCACTGCTTTCTTACACACCCTATCCATCCTGTGATAGAAACATTCCTGTACAGAGAATTAATATGTTCTTAAGAAACCTGGTCACATGATTAGACTACTGCTGGCTTTTTGGTTTTAAGCATTGTGATTAAGTTTATTGAAGAATGCCACCTAGCAGGTACTTGTGTGACATTTTCCCAGTGACAAGCTGATATTTACATTAAGCTCTTGCATTGGTGCAAATATTTGGATTACAGTTCTAATCCAAACTCATTTCAAGTGAACTGGAGTCTTTCATGGACTTTGGCTGACTTTGAAGCACCTTTTTGTGCTTTGCTTTGCTGAGCATGTTGTCAAAACACTGAAGTGTATGGGGTTGGGATTTTTGGTAAAGATGGGAAATGTCAGCTCTAACTGGGAATCAGAGAAGGGCATTTCCTAGAGTCACAACCCTTTGAAAGTCCATACTGGTCTCAGAATATGTGTCCAGAATATGACTCCGTGTTCCAGAAAACCCAAACATACAAGCAGGTAATTCCATTTAGCAAATAGCTCTTTCCAGGTTCAACTTCAGTAGGTTCAGCAAGGTTAAAGAGTCTTTACATTCTCCTTATATTCATGCTGAACAGGGACTTGCATCTCTGAAATGTGCATAAGTGCAAAAGATCAAGCAGAATTAGGGACTATGAAGAGGGATTTAATGCAGAGAAAGAATGTCCTTTTGGGAGAGCAGAGTGTCCATGTGTTATTCAGGAATCACTGCAGACCCTTGGTTCATTAAAGGCTTTTTGTAACCTCTGTAGAATGAAGCCAGATGTTGTATGCATCTTTCCTGATAGCCTGTCTCTGAAATGAAGCAATTCAGAGAAGTAGTTCCTGACACAACATTATCCATTCCCAGCCAAATTTCATGAGCAAAATTGATTAAATACCCCATGGGAAGCACATTACTTACTACCAATGTTCAGTTCTCCTCTGCACTGCATTGTGATGTTGGGGGTTTTAGAGTGTCTTGTGATAGAATAGAATAGAATAAACCAGGTTGGAAGAGACCTTCAAGATCATCACGTCCAACCTGTCATACAACACCACCTAATCAACTAACCCATGGCACCAAGCACCCTGTCGAGTCTCCTCCTGAACACCTCCAGTGATGGCGACTCCACCACCTCCCCGGGCAGTCCATTCCAATGGGCAATCACTCTCTCTGTGTAAAACTTCCTCCTGACCTCCAGCCTGCACTTCCCCTGGTACAGCCTGAGACTGTGTCCTCTTGTTCTGGTGCTGGCTGCCTGGGAGAAGAGACCAACCTCTGCCTGTTTACAACCCCCCTTCAGGTAGTTATAGAGAGCAATAAGGTCACCCCTGAGTCTCCTCCTCTCCAGGCTAAGCAGCCCCAGCTCCCTCAGCCTCTCCTCGCTGCTCTCAGGGGTAACAAGTGGTTTTGTTCAGTGTTTATATCCAGTACTCTGTGGTCATCACATGTAAGGTCATTGGTTCTCTGAGGTTCCCCATGTAAAACGGTAGCATATCCCTTATGTATAGGTTTTATTCTGTCTAACCCTCAGAACAATGTAGATCTGTAGCACTGTTTGGGGATTTTTCCTCTCACTACACAGTGGACTGTCAAGATCATAATTTATCTCTTAAAATAAACACCACAGAAAGTGATGAGACTTGGCCCTGGTGGAGTTAATGACTACAAGATCAGGTTATAGTCCCATGTGGAGTAATTCCCATGGCAGTGCCTAGAGTGTATTGATGTTTGCAGAGCTGCTGACTTGGCTTGATGAGATTGCTTGCAATCAGCACTTGTGTTAGGCAGTGTTCACTTTTTCTGAGTCGTAAATTATTTGTACTGCGCAGCCTGGACCCTGCACAGACCTGCCTGTGGTCCTAGTGATGTGGCTTGTGAATTATGCATTGTTTCCATCCAGATTTATTTTATTTTTTGTTAACTAGACTAAATTTTCAGCACAGCTATTACTTATTTACCTGTGTGCATTTACAGGTGGCATTGCTGTTGGAGCTTCGTGTAGTTTTCACTATTCCTTCCTTGGAAAATAGAAGCAAAGATGCTTGGTTTGCTGAAGGTTTTAACCATTAAGATCTAGGGTGTCTCTTGAATTGAGGGTGAAATTGCAAGGTATAGCATTGTCAGGACCAGTTGGGAGATTTTCTTTTCACCATCCTTGGTTGTTTCACTATTCTCTACAGAAAGTCATGTGTACAGAGAGTCATATTTAGCAAAAGCAATTGTGCAGTCAGCTTCCAAAATGTGTATTTCATTTTTCAGAAGAGCATCCTTCAAATCAGACTTTTCAGGAATGTTATTGTGTGCTTTATTTCTCTTCATGCATAGTTGTGGATGTAAGGGATGATGAGTTCTCCCCTGTTGCACACTTTGTCTTTTTAATGTGCTTTACAAAAGATACTTCAGAAATGTTTGCATATGATTCAAATCACAGTTCGCTTTTTCTGCTGCAGCAAACATAAGAGTGACAATATCACAGTCTCTGACACTGTGACTAATGCAGAGATTCTCTGCTTCACCTTTTTTCAGGAGACAGAAAAAAAAAGGTGTGTTGGCTTCAGACATACCTGCACTATGTGAAGGCATGCAGCAAAGCCAGCCCCATTTCTGTCAGAGGGAACTGATTTATCCATGCAGCACAGTAGTTCTGTGTGGAGGTGACTAACTCAAGCCTAGAAATACTGCAGCTGGGTTACCATCTGCCAGAAGGACTATTTCACTCCATTACCTAGTGTAGACATGCCATGATTTAGTCAGCCTATATACAAGATCTGCCAGAGAGTCCCAAGCCTCTTTCCTTGCCTGTCTCTACTCCTCTGTTGACAGTGTCTGAAAAGAGAATGTGGCTCTATAATATGTAATTTTATTTCACATTGGGAAATAGATTTCATCCAGTGAGTTTATATGTGAATGGTTTATGTGTTAGGAATATTTGCATATCTTAAGTGGTACTGATAGAATAGAATAGAATAGAATAGAATAGAATAGAATAGAATAGAATAGAATAGAATAGAATAGAATAGAATAGAATAGAATAGAATAGAATAGAATAGACCAGGTTGGAAGAGACCCTCAAGATCATCGTGTCCAACCTATCATCCAACACCACCTAATCAACTAAACCATGCAACCAAGCACCCTATCAAGTTTCCTCCTGAACACCTCCAGTGATGGCGACTCCACCACCTCCTTGGGCAGCCCATTCCAATGGGCAATCATTCTCTCTGTGTAGAACTTCCTCCTAACCTCCAGCCTAAACCTCCCCTGGCGCAGCCTGAGACTGTGTGCTCTGTGTTCATAGAGTATCCCCCCTCTAATGTCAGTCAGTCTCTTGGAGAATTCTTGATCCTTTTTGAACAACCTATTCAAAAGCACTGAATATTGGAACAAAGGGGAGAGGGGGGTGGGTAAAGGAAATATTAAGCACCAAAGCAAATTTCTGTTTCTTCCACTACTTTTGATGATTTTTTTTTCCCTCAGTGTGTATTATGTTTCACTTACAACTGTTGCTCTGTCCACAGAGCAGGTAAAATAGCATACTGACTTAAAATACTGTATTATTACCAAAATACAGATGCCTTTATGTCAGTGGTAGATTTCCAATTTGCTGTTGTCACCAAATTCCTGATGGTTGTTTGTTAATTTCAGTGAAGTGACAAATTATGGCCCACATACTCTCATGCATGAAAGATATTTTTGTATAAGGGGCCAATAAAGGCATTTCTGCTACATATTTCCTGTTTCTGAACAAAAGAAACAGATTTGGGAAAATCTAGTGATCAGTGCTGCCCACACAAAACACACCAAACTTTCTCTTGACCTCACCATTAACTATGGCAGAATTCAGAGATTTTATTTTCAGATCTTTTGAGTCATTTTTTTTCCTGGCTTCTTTCTCCTCCTGTCTGCATTTTTGCACCCAAAGTACAATGGCATTCTGGAACCCATAAAAGCTCCAAGATAGTGTGGTGTACTGAGAGATTGGCCTTGGGATGGGCTGCCCAGGGAGGGTCCCTGCAGGTGTTTAAGAAGGGACTACATGAGGCATTTAGTGTCATGATCTGATTGATTAGTTAGGATTGGGTTGGACTTGATGATCTTGGAGGTCTCTTCCAACCTGGTTGACTCTCTGTGTGTGTGTGACAGTGAACATGAGAAGATGAGGCTTTATTTATGACTACAGCATATTTTGGTTGAGCTTTATCAACACAACACTTTGATGCATTTTACACTATCATAGCATCAATCAGTACTCAAACTATCATTGACCGTGACAGGAGAACAGTTATCACAAAGCCAGTGGTGAGTGAGTGTCTAACTTTGTACTTTATTCATCCTGGAGATTCACTTCTGAACAGTGGAAGACTTTATAAGGATTTATGAAACTTGTCTCTCGCAGAAATTCTACAATGTCTGATATAAAAGTAAGAAAATGAGTGTCTGGTATTGATCTTACGTAGGAGAAGAACATTTGGCTCGGCAATGAAAGAAACAATATTTTCTATGTAAAAGATATATGCTGAACCTCATGCCTGAAATATTGAGTGATTTCTGAAATTTATAAAGCACCTCAAAGAAGCAAAGGAGCTGTTTCAAACTTCTGTACCACCAGAGATAATAAGCATTTCAAGCTTCCTTTTCTTTATTGCCTTCTGCCGTGTAAGGCAATGTCTCATTTTCTGGATTCTCTTAGAGTGTTTATAGTGTTACAGTAGAATTGCTCATTTTAGGATACTTCTATTAAATTCTCTTTAGATATGAAAAAAACAGGTTCATAATAAAATAAGAATGGCAGTACTGAGACCAGTTAGCCCAGTGTCCTATTCCCACTGCATGAGAAAACAGGCTCCCCCAGGCAAGTCTCCCAGCTTCCATTTTCCACTCCAAAGCTTCCTGAGCTGAAGGTGGTGTTTGTGTAAGCAACCTGAATTGCTCTTCTATGGATTTTGGTCTTTGTTTTGTCTTCTACCTATTGCATGGAGGCTAACCTGTTTTTTTTGCTTTGAACTAGTCCCTGTTAGTTTCATCTGACACTCCCAAACTCTGTCATTGGAAGGGCTACTTGATTGACATTTACTTGTTCCCTGTTATTTGCAATTTTCTAGACCTCTTTTGCAGCCACTGGCATAGTTTGTTCCCATCCTGCAGAATTCTGCCTGCCTTAGTCCTAGCATGAAGTTATTCCATCCTTGTTGCCTTTCTCTGGCTGTTATTGAGATGGAAGGGACTGAGACGGCAGTTTTCAAGTGTAGATGAGCTGTAGGTTATATAATCAAATTTATCTCCTGTTTGTGATCAAGAATTCAATAAATTGTGCTTTTCTATTGTGCTTTTTATTGCTTAAGCAAGTTGGATCTATGTAGGGACAATGCTTAGAATACCATATTTCTAATAGAAATTTTGTGACTCTGGGAAGCGTTCCTGCAGCTTTCTTGGAGTATGTTTTTCCAAAGGATGTGAGGTTCAGGAGTTCTGCACCTCCAAGGTCCAGGACTGGCCAGGGTAATGTGCAGCAGACCTCAGTTGCACAGGGGAGTTTACAGAAAGGAATTAATTCACTAATTCTGACTTCAAGCTAAATAAACTTAAGATTTGTGCCAATTACAAGATAAATTTCCTGGTCAAGTGCCCACTTAGTTTACCATGAAACATTAGTCCAAGTGTAATGGCATCTAGGAGAATAAACAAAATCAGATCTCAGAGTTATGCTGCATTAACCTATCTCACAAGAAATATGAGTCTCATCCAGTCAAAATAATATCTTTACATACATCAATGATTGTAGCAATATCCAGGGAGACTGAATCATAATCTCCCTGTGGAATACGTATCTTGTCTATCCACTGTGGCTTTCAGATGCACCTCACTTGTTACATTTTCTAGGCAAGTTAAAACTGTTTATTTACACATAACTGGATGAGAACCAAGGAAATATTCTTATACTTCATGGTCTGCTCAGTGCTGACCATTTGTGTCCTGTCTAGTTGCATGCAAAGGGCTGGAAAGTTGTTCTGATTCATGACCTGATCTGCCAGTTAATTTCCTGCTGCCAAAGATTTACCCTAGTGCATTTTGCTGCGGATATTTGCCCTTTGGTTCATTTTGAAGTGTTTTTCCATAAATGCTGAAGCAAACACATCATCTGTTATTCTGCAACTCATGCACTTCAGTGTGTTTCTCTGTTGTGGTTTAACTGAAGCCAGGACATCCTCTTATAAAACTGTTCAAGGATTCTCTGCATTTGAGCCTGAGTCTGCCTGGCCTATTAGCAGCTGAAGGCTGTGTTGCTTACTTATTGAATAAACAGAGCTTTTACCTCTGGTCCCCTCACCAGTATCAACTGAAACAGATTCTTGTAAACAAGACAAAACCCAAACAAATCCTTAGTAAGCAAATTCTGGAGTGTAAAAAGGGGGAACAGAACTATCTGAAAATATCAAAAGGAGGCTTGATGAGTTTCTCTTAATGTGAAGAAAATCTGCTCTTCCTGTTACATTGGATGGATGGTGCTGTATTGGAATAGGAATTGGAGAAGCACCAGCTTTCTGCCCTTGGTGTGACAGTCTCTAAGTGTCTTTGACAGCAGTCTGAATCTGTTTTCTGTGGTGTATAATTTGGGATTTCACAAAATCTATGAGTAGAAGTCTAAGATGTAAAACAGGCAAACCTGCCACATTTCACATCATCTCCTTTCTATGCTCACCACTTAATTCTGTTCTTAATGATGTTTAAGTGTTTCATGTGTCAAATAATCTATTTCCTAGTTAAATGGCCAAACTTTCACCATTATTTGTAGAACACCTTGCTAATGAGTACTGCTTGATCAGGGTATGGATTATTTCACAATCACATCATCCCTACAGAGTATTTTCAAGGCTTTAGGATCTGACACCTTCTCCCAGCTAGATCCACCCCAAAAGCAGCAGTGATTTCTTCCAAATGAAGGCTGGTTTGGTGTTCAGTCTCCCTTACTAAATAGTCTCAAAACATAGCAAGGAAGTAACTGACAAAGCAATACACTTGTCTCTTCTTGGTTCAGAATCCTACTGGAGTCCTAAAGTAGAGTTTCCTTAAATACAGGACCTGACCTGCTTAGCATTCTGAAGTCAAAGGACAGACTGCCAGAACATCATCTGCCATGCCAGAAATATGTCTGGCTTTGTGGCTGATGCAAGGTCACATCTGCTAAACCTCCCCCGGCAGGTCCAGATTTTGTTTGGCACATCCAGCTGCAGCCAGTTACTGTTCAGATCTTTCCCACTGCTCCACACTGTTTTGTGGACAAAGGCCAGTGTCCAGATGGGATCAGCCTGTATTGTGGCTATCAACCTGCCTTCTGCCTGCTTGTGGTATCTAACATTTAGAGATGCTTATCTCAGCAAGATTGCTCTTCTTGCAGTCTGGCCTTTTGGCCCATGCAGAGTAAAACCATTCATCCCTCTGTCAGGAGGACTTAGAAACAAAACTTACAGGATTTCTCCTCTCTGTCTTGATGGGGTTCTGAGCAACCTGATATAGCTGGAAATGTCCCTGCTTACTGCAGAGGGGTTGGACTAGATGTCCTTTAAAGGTCCCTTCTAACTCAATGCATTCTGTGATTCTGTAAGACCAAGGCTGCTGTTTCCTGGGCAGGGTGCTGATTTCCAGCCATTTGTACTTCTCAAGGTTATAACCAGCCAGTGTATCCTAGTCTACAGCTTCTTCCTACAAGCTAATGTAATAGTAAGGAAACAAGCTTTGGTTCTTGCTCTTGCCTGTCCATACATCCAAGGTGATGCATCTACAGGGTGAGGTTGCAAGTCTGGAGAGTGGTTAGGCAGGAGCAGAGACAGAACAAGACCTCCTTGTAGGGAACTAAGATACCTAACCAGATGCCAGCTGCTCTTATCCCAGTCCACAGCAGCAAGTGAGCAGATGCAGGGAAGAAATCCCTTTTGGCTGCAAAATGATGTCTCAGTTAGGAAGTGGTGTGCCAGTCTGTGCTCTCTGCCTACCTGGAGCTGTGGGATCCAGCTGCAGTGCTGCAGGTACTGCTGAATCACTGCGACCGCATTGCTGCTGTCATTTGAATAATTAAACCATGCTCTGCTGAATCAAATGATGGTTAGGGAGAACTTGGAAACCCTTTGTTATGGATCACTTCAGTACTGGGATTTATGGTTACAGGCTGGTACAATATAATCAAAAGGTTTACAGCCTGCTGAGAAAGAGGCTGTAACCTGATTTCCAGAATGATGAGCTTGTTAAAGGAGGGCTGCATACTCTGACCACAGAGCCATTTCCCTCTCACTTTGCTTTATGGGAAAGAAGCCTGGCCTTAGGAAAACAATTACTGCAACTAGTGCATTTGAGGAAACTAAACTAATACTGGGATTTTATTAATGTAGACATTAGAAAGAACATAAAGGAAATTATTATCTCTGTACCCACACATAATTATCTCAGCTGGGGCAAAAGTGTAACTAAAATAAAACATTTCAATTAACTCTTAAGCTCAGATCCTTATTCTGCAAACACTGTGAGAATCAGTCAGAAGACTATGAGTTTGATTTAATAGAATTTGTGACCTCAGTGTTTGTGTTAGGAGAAAGGTGTGGAAATATCGTCTTGTTTTTCTAGTAAGAAGTTTAAGAGGCTTCATGTTGTAACAGTGAGGAACAATATAGTCAGAACTACAGGGTATGGGAGGATGATTTCCTGCATTTCCAGTTTTTCTGCTGATCAAATAATTTGCTTTGTTACCCTTTCTTCTCCACTTCTTTTCCTCACTGCACTGTAAGTTCTTTGGAGCAGGAATTACATGTTATTTTACCCGTGTAGCATAGGGTGTACAGCAGTGTCCCAAATGTGGCTCTGTTACAAGCAATAGGAGGTGCTGGAACTATGGCAAAAACCACACTTGCTGCATGAACCTGCTGCAATGAAACTAGCAAATGGATTTGCTCAGAATTAGAAGGCCTGATGGTGAATTTGACTGCAGCAGTAAACTGAAGAGTCCTCAAGGATTTTCCATCATCTGCAAAGAAGAATTTCTAAAACACATAGGAATTTGAGTGGCTATTTGTTTTTAGTACTTGTTGCATTATTGCTGTGAACTTGGTGGATGCATTGATTTGGGATAGTGTTTTCCAAAGATAGATTTCCTCACTCGGAGGAGATCCCTATTTTCAAACAAAAAAAGGCATGTAGTAAGTAATCATCTGTGCTGAATCCCTTGAGATTAATCGAGGACAGTGAACAGGATTTTTACCTTATTGTAGGTATTCTGAACTTGAAAGCAGCAAAGGGGAGAAGGAAGTCTTTTTCCCAGTGAGGAGCACATGTGCTGGCACATCAGACAGCAGTGGATCAACTGCCCATTGCACAGCAGCTGGAACAACTGGGTGTCTCCCCAGGATAGCGTGCGAAGCCTGGAGACTTAGTGTTGCTGGGATCCAGCCAAGACTGGATGAACATAAGGCAAACCAATAATGTCTAATTGTGCTTTCCAAACACTGGACCTTGTACTGGCAGAGCCAGCTTTGGGAAACCATGCAGAATCCATTTACTCACTAAGTGTCCAGACTTCCTAAAGAAAATAGTTCTCTCTGACAGCAAGGGTAAGCTGAGACACAGATGTTCAGCAGCATTTGCCCGCCACTGGTGCCCCTTTGGAGTTATCTAGAGCAGAGCTTAAGTAATGTGAACTTCATCAACGTTGTACATATTAGATTTAATGCTAAAATATCCAATTCTGCTTGCAGATCCTTGGAAAGCAGTTACTTAGAATATGGAACTATGAAATCAGAGTCTTAACATAATGGTGCTGTCTCAAGGTGAAAGTTCTTGATGTTCCTGAACAGATGTGCAAATGTGACAGTTTTAGGCTGTGCCTTTACAGCTAGCTGCAAATTTTCAAGGAGGAGAGCTCAAAAAAAGGCAGATCCCATAAAGCAATAATTTATATATGTATATCAAAAGTCCCAGGCTTGAATATTCTGTTGTTCTGTGGCTTCTTATTTAATACATTTCTTAAACTGTTATTAATTTAACTAATTCAGTCCATGAAGCAAAGAAGTTAGCTGGATTCTGCTGTGCCAAGTGCTCCTAGTAGACTGAGAGCATTTTGGTGCTTCAGTGAAGCATGTTTTCCTGCTTTGAAGCACTGCAGTACTTTCATTACTAACCAAAATGGTTAGAAGAAATCAGCATTGCGCAAGATGACCAGATCATTCAGGAGAGTGAGTGTCCATAGTAAGTCTCCTGAGAAGAACCCAGAAAATGTACTGAGCAGATGCAATAAAACCAAAGCTTGATTTTGTTCCAAGTAGTTTCAAGTCATATGTATATGCCACCATGTTTATAGATAGGCATGAACACACACCCCCACCCCCCCCCCACACCCCTTTGTAGTCTTACACTTTTCAATGAGCATTAGAAGTGTTTCTGAAAGTCAACTTTTCATTTATATGTTTGCAACACAGCAAGTCATTCTGGGCTGTGCTTTTTGTGATGTTTGCTTACGTTAGCAGGTTAAGTTTGAGCACCGAGTTACAGTGAAATAGTCCTGCTTTTAAGGTGTATTCTAAACAGTGTCTCACTTCAGTAGTAGTACTCTGTCCTAGTCATTGAGAAAGATATTTTTTTCAGCAGGAATCATCTTGCCCTGGCTAATCAGACAGAAAAGTCTTTTTACATCAATATTTAGAGCCCCTTATTTAAATACTCTTATCAATGGTAGGCAGCAGTATCTGTCAAAATCTGGCTGTTATATTGAAGCCACCAAAGGTGATTTCTTCTAGCAGTTTTCCAAATTACTTTGATGAAAAGGCTTATCTTTGCAGATTACATGAGCAGCATAACTAGGTTATACTCCTTTCACTGGCGCTCTCCAGGTGGGTTATTATCTCCTCCAGTCACTCCCAAGATCTCCAGGTTTTTCTTTAATAAGCATACTAGAGATATTTAATCTTACCTGCAGGTTGTGGGCAGGGTTGAAGCTTTACATTCTAATGCTTTTGTAATGGCTTGAGTACTGAGGATGGACCTTCTGCATGCAGATCTTCACATACTGAACTGAGTTTCAAGCCAATGGGTGTTCTTATAATTAATATTATAGCTGTTTCAACGCTAACCCTGATGAAACGAACAGCTGGTTTGGTTTTCCTTCTCTTCACAATAAGACCATTGAATTGTTTTTTCCCCTATAAAGTAAAATTCTTCCACTTTTGAAGAAAATGCGTTTCCTCTAGTGTACAAGCCAGATATGCTGGGTTTAGTATCATACAGAAAATAACAGTGACATCAAACACTGAAAAACATGTCAGAGCCTTCAGAATTATAGTGTCATAGAATGCATCAGGTTGGAAGAAACCCTCATAGGTCATCTTGTCCACCCCCCCTGCAGTGAGCAGGGACATCTCTAACTAGAGCAGGTTGCTCAGGCCCCCATCAAATTTGACCTTGAATGTCTCCAGGGGTGGGGCCTTCACCACATCTCTGGATAACCTGTTAGAGTATCTCACTACCCTCACTGTGAAGAATTTCCTCCTAATATCTAACCTAAGCCTTCCAAGCTCTAGTTTAAAACCACTGCCCCAGAATAATGGTTCTATGTTTTAGGTACTGGGTGCTGTTATTCTCTTCTTCTTGTCTGGATTCTCAGTGTGCTCAAAGACTAAAATGTTACTCTTATAAAAGGAATTAGATTTTCACATAATTAAATGACCTCATAAATAGAGGGTTTGAAAAATAAATATTCTGACTCTCAAGATAAAATCATCAGATCTGACAATGCTGCTCTCAGCTTATGTCAGATATGCAATTCATCAACTAATTATAACCTACTCAAGGTCAGTTAGGAGTAAACACAGAAATCAGTAGTAACAAGGGCTGACCACTCACTGATCACCCGAGAAGAGAGGAAGAAAACAGTTGTTTTCTTCTCTCTCTTAAAGCACACTTACATACAACATCTTGTAAGTGTGATGTGTGGGGAGCCATCTACACTGGAGGAAAATGGTTTGGTTGTTACTGGTGCTGAAGGACTGGGAATGGGAATGGGGTTTCTTTTCCTTTCCTCCTCCTGACCTTAACTTGCCTGCCGGCCTGAAGAAAAGACCTTGCTGTATCCATTCTGCTGAGTCATTTCTCTAGAGGATGCCAATTTTAAGTACTCAGTATAAGAAATTTCTCTTCCTAGGAAAAATCCCAAGAGTGCTTCAAAGCGGTCTCCCTGTCCAAGTTCTTCTGAGGTAGTCCTAGTCTGTAGTTCTCTGGTGTAATGAGGTTTCTTCCTTAGGGTTAGATGTGCTGAGTAGTATATTCCAGTTGCATGCTGATTGTAACTCTCATGTGGGACTGGGTCTTTTGGGGAACCTTAATGGGACTTTTGCTTTGTCTCTAGTGAAATGATCTTAGTTCCTTTGGGGGAAAAGCTGGTAGATTGTGTTGCTTCAGCTATCTTATCCTGTATGTATGGTGTCTGTTTCAAATTTGTAATTGTCTCAGGCTACCAGCTCAGATCAATGATAAACAGAGTTTCTGACCTCCAAATATGTTTGTTGTTGGGGTTTTTTTCACTGTCTCCACATACACATGTGCCTTGATTTCTACATTTTGACAATACTGCACTTGCTTCCTTACTGAAGATGCACTGGTCTAAAGAACAGATGCAAATATCTTAGATAAGGATGTTGTGCCACTGGAAAATGTGGTTTATGCCCAAATAACATGATTTATTACTAATGAGTCCTCTTTCCTTAGCACCATGTATAATAAATCCCTTTACATATCTATTTCATGATCAGACTTCAACTTGAGGTCACTACAGCTATGCATTTACTGCTCTAGAGTTTTCCTGAGATTTTGGCCTCTTTTGCCTGGGGTTGTTCACTCTGAGTTGGGATTCAGGGCAGGTGCTTATGTGAAACATAGCTACAGAATTGTTTGCCCATCTCTATGTGGTTTTCTTTCCTATCTCTAGTGCAGAGTTTCCTAAGTATCATTTGACATATTCTGAAGTTTGTGCATGGGATCATTTATAACAGCCCATTCTTGATTTTACTTTCAGCTCTTTTCCTGTCTTTAAGCTAACCCTCCCCTCCCTTTTCTGCAGCCTGTGGAGATGGCTGCCTTCCTCCCCTCTGGTTGCCAGGGTGACTGGGCTTCCCTGATGCAGATGCTCTTGCCTTGGCTCCTTGCCGTCCCTCTCCCGGGGACTGGAGTTTTCACTTTCCTTCGGATGGTAAGGACTCAGGTTTGCTCTTCCGCCTGTCCAGGCAGCTATTCTCCCTAAGCAGACCTGGTTTAGGAACTGCTGAAAGGATAAGTGATTGCATGTGCCTGCGGGGTGGGATCAGCCAAGCTTCTGAGTGAAATAGAAGTCACCTTGCATTCTTTATCTCTCTCTCTCTTTTTTTTTGACTCTGATCCTTCTGCTTGAGCTGGAGGCCAGCCAGTTCTCACTCAATGTGGCTGAGATGATGAGAAAAAGGACCCTAGAGTGGTACATATGCAGCAGAGGTAAAGCCTTTTTTATTTGTATTTCAGAATGAAGTCACTTTCCAGTGTTTGTGATATTGGTGATTGTATCCTTGCAGTACTTGTAAGCACTTTTACCACAGAGGTTTTGCCAGGCTTGACTTGGAGGTGAATAAACCTCAGAACAGGGCATCTTCAAATTAAGGCGTGGAATTAACAGGTTGTTCAGGGACTTTACTGAAGGAATTTGACTGTTTGGTGTCACTGAGAAAGCAGAGATTGTGAAATCTTTATGCTCAGCCCCAAAAGCCAAAATTTCTAATTCTGCATGCTTGTCCCAGGTTGCTGGTAAATTTTGGAACCCCTTTCAGATGTCAGCCAGTGAGCAATTTTGAGTTACAAATCAACACAGAGTTGCAGTTTGCGTGGGTATGACTCAGCTGCAACCAAGAAGTAGTACATTTAGTCAGTTAGGTTCCCTGAGTTATCTCTCTGCTTCTGGCTAATACGCTCTTTGGAGATCCTAGAGAGACATTTTTAGGTGCTGCAAGCTAAGAATTTAGGGATGGAAATTTAGAAGGGTTTTTATTTGACTACCATTTAGTAGTACATGTTCTCTACTTTTCCACAAAGCATGAGTATTTTGCATCTTGTATTCCCCTGTGCTTTCTCTGACATAGTTTTAGATGGCTCAAATAACAGAATTTTCAATCCTCTGGTTTTTGTTTCTGGGGGACAGTCACAGAGTGCATTGGACTGGTGCTGTTAGTGTAAATTATGGAAATGTTTGGACAAATGTGGTCTTTTATCCTTCACCCCCTTCTCTTCACTTTCAATATTCCATATATTGAGCTTGTTTTAAAGTAGTTATCTATGTGCAAACCTTTGTGTAGCAATGGCATGGGTGTTTTAGAGGAAATCCAGGAGCAGCAGCTACATTGCAGCTACCAATGTACTCCTAACCCTCAACATGCTTCCCTTGCTAACATATGGTTAATTATTTTTGAAAGACATAACATAGTACATCTATCTGAGCTCTGAAACATTATGTGCTCTTTCTTTTACCTGACAAGTGTTTATAAAAGCTTCTCCTGCAGTGGTTGGGAAATTAAGATGAAATGCATCAGGCTCCTTCCATTAACAAAGTTAGTAGGAAGCACTTGCTGGAGCAGTTTGTAGTGGTTTTGCATCTAGCTGCAAGAAGGATGTTCTATATTTAAAGCACTTCCTTGGAAGAAGCATTGGAACAGTGTTACAGTTTTTCCTGCCAAAAGTAATAGCTGGGGAAGGCTGCAAGAGCACCAGACTTATAGCTGAAAGATAATAGTCATCCTATGCAAATGTGAGTTAATATTTGAGGGGTTAAATGGAACAGGAAATGATCTTCAATTTCAACCTTCTCTGCTGTCCTTAGTTTTATTGAGACATCAGTTGTGTCATGACATAGTTTCACCATGGCTGTGCTGCTTTGATTTAGTGCTTGAGCAGTAAAATATGTACAGATTTTCATACTGTGCACACTGTGCTGAGCTGTAAATGTAAAAATGACTTTATTCTGTAAACACAATACTCTGAGGAGTGGCTTGTCTGGTAGCAGTGGTTGGGACAGGGAGTGTATTTGACCAGGATTTCCTCAACACTTGGGAAGGCAATTTGCAAATGAAGTGCAGGAGTGGTCAAGGTTATTTGATGTCCAAGGTTATTTGATGTCCAAGGTTATTTGAACAGAGTTACTATGTCCAAAGTAACTTTGGATTGTGACTTTCCTCTGTTTTATTGTTAGAACAGGAAATCTCTAAAAAGCTGAAATACAACCATGTTAAAGAGAAAATCCTTCATATATGATTGAGACTTGTTTTATTTGCCCTGAATTAGTGTGGGGGACTTACTTGAGAAGGGTTTAAATGCGGAGAGCAGCTCAGCTAGTATTTGGCATCACTCCCACAATATATACATATATATGTGGGCAAATACAGAATTCTATTAGCATGGAAATTCCATTTTTGGAGGCTCAGCTTTGAAGTCCCAGTATCTGCAAAAATACTTCATCTGTCTCTCATCCTTTAATCTTTACACAACTACTGAAATTTAACATTGTAAAAATTAATGACTCTCTCTTCCTCCTGAAAGATCTGACTGTATTTTCACAAAAGAAGATACTTGGCTGTTTTAAAAGTAAAGATGTCAGAGGAAAAATCTATCTTTAGCTGGCATGCCCAGATGAGAAATTGCTTCTAACTAGAGAGTAAAGCATGTTGAAAACTCCACAGTGTCAGTCTCAGCACTACAGCGCTAACAAGTTAACTTACACTAGCAACTGCTTCTTGAAAAGGAAACACAATGCTGTTTTAGAGAGCTGCAACATCTTTTCTGTCCAGAAGCTCCTTCCTGTATTGTAGCTAACAATGTCCACATTATTCTTAACTGAATATCACTTTGAAAATGTTAGATCTAATTTAAGCCATCGTTGCATTTTCTTTTATAGACCATTTCATTACCAGTGACAGTTTTGAACGTCATGGCTATGCATTTTGTGTACCTCTGTTGTCTTTTAAATGAGGTGTGCCTAGCAAGACAGATACATTTCTTTTAATCCTGTAGTTAGACCAGTTAAAAAGGACTGACTTACCCTGTCTTCTTCAGCTCTTAAGTCTGGCATTGTGCTAACACAAAGGCTTACAGCTGTGGTGGCCACAAAGAGGATGGAGAGACAAGCAAAGACTTTTCCTGGGAGTCCTGACTGGGGATTTTCTACCATATCTCTGAGTCTGTTCATAAACTGTCCAAATTTGGTCTTCTCATCCAAGACACAAGCAGCTTCTTTGCTCCTCCGGAGGTCCTCTTCTTTGCGTATCTCGGCCAATTCATGCAGTTTCTGAAACAGTTTCCGGAAGCAGCAGTTCTCCAGGTTGGATTCCTCAATCCCCCAGTATCTCAGCTCCTCCTGAAAAGACAAGGCACACATGTCTCTTAAGAGCATCAGCTTCCCTGCTGCTAGAAAGCTAACAATCATCCCAAAAGCGTTGGGGTTCCTGTCAAAGAAGAACTCATGGGTGTCTTCGTCATAGTCGTCACACAGCTGAATTATTTCTTCATAGCTGCTGCAAAACTTTAGTTTGCTCAGTCTGGTCAGGGGAAATTCATCTAAAGTACTCCAAGGTAGCAGGTACTTGATGCCTCCAACATTTATCATGACCTCTGTCTTTACATCGACTGCAGAGACTTGATCAGGGTGATAAATCCTCCTGGCTCTTTGGTAATGGACCCCTTTGACAGGAGGGGTTTCAACGGAGACAGGAAAGAAGTGGCTCAAGGAATTACAAGAATTGTAGCTAATGTTACTATAGTCTTGGTCACTGCCTCTGGAGAGAATAGGCATCTCTAAGAGTTCTCACTGGGACATCCGAAATGGCATCAGACCAGGGTTATCTGTCAGCCAAAAGATATAGGAAGGAGGAGAAAACATAACAGAGGTTATTGCAAGAGAAAAGTTTCCGGCTACTTTCCTAAATCACAAAATTACTAAGTGCCTCTTTTGTAAATAAAAGTCAGCTCGATGCTGCTTCCTGAATCCTGCAGCCCGTGAACGTGCTTTGCTTTGCAGCCTCATTGGTTGTCTGGCAACACAGAGACACAGCAGAGAGCTACAGCCTCATTCATAATTCTCACGGAGGGTCGGGTGCCTGCGAATCCAAACGTGAACAGATCGCTCTCATCTCTCAGCAGATCTCGGCTGTCGCTAGATCTTTGTGTTGTCCAGTGGTGGTCGCTTTAGTTTCTATAAACCCTTAAACACACATTCACTCAACTGAGCTGCTTAACAGTTATTAGAGTGATCAATTACCTGCTGTCAGCTGCATGCAAAGTTCCTAATTGCTTGAAGTTGAGCGCTCATTGCCATTCCTCTCTTTCACTGCCCGCCCGTTCTGCCTGCCCGGCAGGCGTAATGCAAGGATTAGCTAGGAGATGTTTGTAAAATGCCTTAAGAGGCAAAGTGCTGTTATCAGTGATGATTATTCTTATCAACCTGGTCTCGTGTCGCTGCAAATTGCTCTGAGGATGTCGGGAACGTTTGCCCACCCAGGAGAAAACTTTGTTAGACAGAGAGAAAGGGAAGTAGTTTATCAGCTCCGGGCAGGGGGCGGAGGGGGAAGCAATTGAAAGACACTCCCCCGCCTCGCTTCCCCCTTTCAGGAAAAAAACCCTGGGGTTGTTCATAGTTGCTAAGCATTCAGAGACATTTATTACCCCAAGTCAGTGAGCTGCAAAAATTGCAAGGAAACTTCCCCGAAGTTCCTTACCTCTGCGCCACGGGCTGCTGCCAGGTGCCTGGCGTCCCCGCAGGTGAGGTGCACATGCTGCAAACGGATCAGCTCTCCTCGGAGGTACAATCTAGCAGAAAGACCTGCGGGTACTTTGCAGTATTGATTACATCAAAAATCACTGTAGCACTCTGGAGATCGCAGTCTCTTTTCTCTTTATTTCTTTCCTGGAAAATACTCGTATGTGTTCGTGTAATGTATGTTGCACTAATAGATCCTTTGCAGAGGAGACAGTGTCCTAAGTGGCAGCTCTTCTTCTGGACTCCTGGGGCTTCCTGGTGAAATATGCTGAGTGAGAGCTGGTAGATCCTGCCCTCTCCCTCTCTCTCCTCTGTTTCCCTTGGGACTGTCAGTGTGGTCCTAGAAGAGGAGGGGAGAGGGAAAGGGGGAAGGGCTTAGAAATAATCTCTCCAGCATCGCTCGGTCTATTCAGCAGGCAGCAGCAGCAGCAACTGGGTAAGAACAGGGAGTACAAGTACAGTCTCTGGCTAATGAGGTTTAATAAGAAGTAAATTCTGGCAAACCTCCTTAATAAAATAATTTTTATGTCTATTAACTCCTTCCTATTAAGTTCTTCTGTTGTAGTCATACCACAGCTGCTTGCTCTGGACAAACCAGTCAAATTCCTCAGGAGCAGTTTCCATGCCCTGCATCCCTTCTGAAACTGGGGCTTGCTCTTGAATGTCTCTAGATAGAGGTGAGAGTTTGTTGGGTCCTTTGGCTATGAGGGAAGTGTTTTCACCCTGTAAAAGAAAAGAATAGGTTTGGGGCACTCACTTTGCCAGATCTGCAGTGCTTTTCCAACAACCGAGAACTGCAGGGTTTACATGTCCCACTGTGAGTGTGAGTGTCACGTGGAGAAGTGTTTATGAGCTTGACTTTTCTGCTCTTCTGCCATTTGCTTGGTAGGTAAAAGGTGCCCTTTGCTATGTTCCCATGTGATATCTGTGGGACTTGGGCACTGAGGAGCTGATGCACCTCGGAAGTGGATGCTGCAGCTATTTATCAGTGCTGAGCAAAGCTATGGCATAACCCAGAATTGGAGCCTTTGCTAATTGGTACACCTCTCTTGGCCCACGTAGAGCCCAGAAGATTAACCTCTTATCAGGCTTCACCACTGAGGTTTTCACTGAAGTCCTAATTATGCCATCCACAGAGAAAGACCAAATAGATGCCTGAAGGCAACTGAGTTCTGGGAGCACAGCTCAAAACCACTTAAATCCTACCGTCTTTGTGCACGAAGCAGTTTATTCTGCCTATCAGTCTTTCTTACAGATTGTTTTTGCAAAGAAAAAGCAAACCTTTCCTAATTAACTTTGGATGGATTGTTTCACAAAAGGATAAAACCAATTAGTAAGTCCTTCTTACCTTGTGAAGCCTTTGTGTGGCTTTGTGTTAAAGGTTATATTTCTGAAACTGGCTGATGAGAAGGTGAATAAATCCAAAGCAATGAATAAATATTGTACATACTTGAGTGATTTCAATGTTACATTTATTTATCAATAAATACATATATTCTACTGTGTAATACTTTACTTTCAATACTAGGTACCCTAATATTTGCTTTACTGGGGTCTGCAGCAGAGCCTGTAGCTAGGTCAGAACCCCATTGCCAGCTGGAACTGTACAAGTATCTGTCAGGCAGTCCTTAAAAGTCATGTGTCTTCATGAATGAGACTAAGGATAGAAATATTTTTTATCTTAGCATTATGAACAGGCTATGAAGGCAAAGAACATTTTGGTCTGAGGGAGCCAGTGTCCAAACCTCTCTGAATATTTTAAACATGCAACTTACTCCCAAAACTGTCCTTCCAACCTGGCCAGTCTCTGCCTGGGCCTTACCACCTGATCTGTATGAGATCCTCCTTAGTAGTGAAGTGTCCAAAACTATCAGTGCTGACACCACAAATTGAAATCTCTCCCCAGGTGGGGAAGGCATATTTCCTGCCTCAGCTGGAGGTTCTGCTGATTTGGTTTTTCACTTTTGCTTGTTTGTTTGCTTTTCCTAGCTCCTGCTGTAATCTTCCAGTTAAATTCCCTTTGAATTTGCCCTATTCAGCACATAGTTCACAATCTTTATTCTCTTCTTGTTTTGTCTTTCCCTTAGAGTTTCTGGAATTGCTCTCTCTCTGCTCCTTAGCCATCTGGTCATAACTTCTTTTACACGCCCTTTATGTTTTAAATGCAGTTTCCATATGCTTCATTTATTTGTTGACACAAATGGCATTCCTGTCTCCTCCCTGTTGATTCCCCTCTTTTGTTGTGTCATTTGGATTAGACTTACCTCCTGCATCTACTTTGTAGGACAAGGGCAAGAAGCTACAGCTGAGCAGAAGAGGAAGTTCTTACCCAGATGGCTTCAGGGTCAGAGCAATTGCACACAGTTGTACAACTCTCTCAGCTAAGCCTAAACCTCAGTCTAGGGTGTGTGGTAATTGATGGTGTAACTCTTACTGAGTTCAAATGCAAATGCATCAGACATCTACCAGGCTGGCTTGAAACCACATAGGTATGGCAGTGTAGTTATCAGATCCCTGTGCCATGCAGAGGAGAATCTGGTAAGAGACATCCGTTATGGGGAGTGTTTTTTCCTTAGATGGTTCAATAATGAAATCATTTTCAGAGGAAGTATTTGGATATTGAGAATAGTTGTGTGCTGTGGAAAATGGAGAAGCCAGTGAATGTGGCTGGCTTTAATAGCTTGCTTACTTGTGATTCCATCTCCTGTGTTTGTTCTCTGCAATTATGCCAAGCAGCTGATACATACACAATGTAGATACACAGAAGCAGCATGCACTTTTTTGCACTGACCATATAGTAAAACTGTACAATTCATTGGCACATGATGTCATGATGGCCACAAACTTTAAAGCTGCCTAAACATGAGCCAGCAGTGTGCCCAGGTGGCCAAGAAGGCCAATGGCTACCTGGCCTGCATTAGGAATAGTGTGGCCAGCAGGAGCAGGGAGGTCATTGTGCCCCTGTACTCTGCATTGGTTAGGCCACACCTTGAGTCCTGTGTCCAGTTCTGGGCCCCTCAGTTTAGGAAGGACATCGAGACACTTGACCGTGTCCAGAGAAGGGCAACAAGGCTGGGGAGAGACCTTGAGCACAGCCCTGTGAGGAGAGGCTGAGGGAGCTGGGGTTGTTTAGCCTGGAGAAGAGGAGGCTCAGGGGTTACCTCATTGCTCTCTACAACTACCTGAAAGGTGGTTGTAGCCAGGAAGGGGTTGGTCTCTTCTCTCTAGCAACCAGTACCACAACAAGGGGACACAGTCTTGAGCTGCACCAGGAGAAGTTCAGGCTCGAGGTGAGGAGAAAGTTCTTCACTGAGAGAGTCATTTGTCATTGGAATGTGCTGCCCAGGGAGGTGGTGGAGTCACCATCCCTGGAGGTGTTCAAGAGGGGATTGGATGTGGCACTTGGTGCCATGGTCTAGTCATGAGGTCTGTGGTGACAGGTTGGACTCAATGATCTTTGAGGTCTCTTCCAATCTTGGTGATACTGTGACACTGTGATCAGAAAAGGACTGAGCAGATTTATGCAAGGAATGTCCACCACACAGATCCAACATCTGGTACAGAAAGTCAGTAATCCACGTATTGCTGGGCAGCTGGGAGATACTTTAGTGGAAACACCACAAGGTATATGCTGCCTGTTCTGGTTTTACCTAGATTTCTGATAGATGATATACATGGGGGCTGCACAGACCCTAGTGTGACCCCATGGAGATATTCTTATGCTGAGAAACCCAAGGAGGGTGGCCTAGGCACTACTAGGTTGGTTCTACATTTGTGGGTTGATCGTGCACTACTGACTTGACAGTTTTCTCTGTCAGAGGAGCAAAAAAAGAGCTGAAGACAAAAGTCTGATTATATATGTATGTGTATGTATATATATTCACGACTAATGGTGTCTATATATAATGGGCAATCTCACAGAGGGGTAGATGGTACACTCTGAAATGGTGCATGCTTGCAGGCCTTCCAATCATTCTGCAGGGAGCAGGCATATAATTTAGTAAAAACACTGTTGTCAATCTTCCTTCCCAACTGGGCTCCTTGTGACGCTCAAACATAATGCAAAGGTAATTACTTTGCCTGGCATCTGTAGCAGAAAATGCATTTCAGGCTTTGAAAGTCAGAGAGGAAACAAAAGTCTAAATCAAAATAATTATTTAAGGAAATATGAATGCACAGAAAAAAAAGAGAATAATGATAAGAATGAAATAAATTAAGCTTTAAAATCTGGGCTACCTTCATTCATTGGCATAGAAATTAGCCCAATGCTGAGGCTTCAGTTGATGCAATTTCATCACAAAATTATTGGGTGCTGTTTCTTTTGAGCATAATCTCCTAGCGAGGGATGATTTTTCTCTAAGCTTCTGCCAATGTACCTCACCCCTCACAGGTTCTTTATGTTTGTGCAATGTGAAGTCTTATGATAAATAAAATCATTTTATATTTATTTGCAAAATAATTGACACAGGATTGAAAGGAGCATTTTAACACTTGAAAAATTAGATTAAGGACTTCCATTGTGTTCACAGGTGGTTAATACTTCTGGAAGTAATTGGATTTAGACAGCCTTCTTTGCATGGAAATTCGACATCTTTTCAGATCCTTGTGTTACTCATTGGGCATAAAGAGTAGCTTAGCTTTCTTAGTTTAATTATGACATTGTATATTGCAAGGTAAACTTTCAGGATTTATGCTAACATTTTATTCAGTCCAACAACTTCAGCTTCATGTTCCTCTTTATTTCCTCATAATTTGCCTCTATGGAGCAATAGAAATACCCTTTCCTGCCAAATGCCTAGTTTGTATGGATGATTAAATTGACAGTAAAGGGCTGGATTCAGCTCTTCATTATTCAAGTCTTACCGAGCTGTGGCACTATTGATTCCAGCAGAATAATGCTGTAATTGCCCAGGAATCTGTGGTAAATCAAGCCAGGGGCACTCCTGATTTGTTAAGTGCTTTTATAATGTATTGCTAGTTCATCCTAGCCCTTAGAAACCCCTGTCCTGATCCATTCTCCTGCTGTGCCACTAGGTGTCTTAGAGGAGTGAGTCAGGTTGCTGGCAGTGGTTTATCTCCAACCGTGTCTGTGAAGGTTGTTTCTTTCTTCTCTGTCGAGTTTGATGAAATTCAAACAGGGCCACTTTTTCAACAGGTGAGACACTACTGAATTGAATTAATTATTTAGAGCCATTCCCTTGCTATATAAGTGTAAAGTAAGGTTTATGATATGGAACACACATTTCTGTGTCCTTTCACTCTTCACACATGAAGACTGAACCCAGGAGTTAGCTTCAGGTGAAGTTTCTCCAAGATTTCTGTGCTCATTTCCTCTGGAGCCTCTAGAAAATTGTATCAGTTAATGGGCAGCACTCAAGGAAATTAATTTCAAATGGATAAAATTTCAATGTCAATCCCAGTGAATTTGCTCAAGGTCTGAATCACTGAAGTTTAAAGGTTTAGAGGATTAAAATGTGTGGCACGGGCAGAGGACACAGAGCTGAATGCCATGGCTTAGAGCTGAATGCTCTCATCTCTCTGCCTAGCAAGAGGGTGATTAAGTGAGATATGCCCAGAGTCATGCTTTAGAGAAAGACAATCTCACGCTTTTCATAACCTGATCTGGAGAATAATTCCCTCCTTACTGCACAGATACACATCTGACTGACTGAGCACACTAACGTGTGTGCATGGGTGATGCAGTGTTGAAAGAGAAAAAGTAAAGCCATGGTTACAATCCAGAAGTACTTTATTTCTCTTGTGCCATTGTAAAATAATATTTCCCTGGCATATTATTTAGTATCTCTGTGCCTTGCTTTCCTAGTTATAAAGAAAAAAAAATGATGAGTACCATGGTCTCGTAAGAACTGTGTTTATAATGCTAAGGTATGACAGCAAGCTCCCATTGGGGGTGAAGGATGGGAGGTATTAAAAAAGTTGATCTACAACTAACTGAAGACTATTTTTTAATAGGTGACTGAGTAAGACTGCTAGTAAGACTGATTATCTGAAGTTGTGTAGCTCAAGAATAAAGCACAGCAATGCTTCCAATTTTCAAACAGAAAGGAAAAGCAGTATCCAAATTACTTTAGCTACTGTGACAAACTGCCGGATTAGAATTGCTAAGCAGGTAAAGTGGGTTTGAATACTGAATGTGGTTGATTATTTCCAACCCCCACCCCCCACCCCTCTTGTCAGGATTTGTTTCTTGAAAAACTAGCAAAGGAAGACTGGAGATATATTTTTTTTTTATAGTTGTTACTGGTGAGATTGATTACTTCATCTTATTCTTTCTAATGCCATACTCTTCAAATGGATTACCATATAAATCCAGTTCTCCATTTATGATTCATTACATGATTTTAAAAGTTTCAATCATTCCAGTTATATTTATTCCCAAGACATGAGCCCTTGTGTTAAAAAGCATTACTGTTGTGCATATAGTACCTCCCTGTACCCTTATGTTCTTCCTAATAACTTAGCCAACTCCTCTTTGAGACCTGTAGCTATTGTAACCAATGAAAGGTAAGTCATATTCAGTCTAAAACACAAAGATATTTTATGCTTTGGTCACAGAAGTATGAAACTAGTAGAAAGAGGCCACGTGCTTGCAATGGAGTCTCTGTAAAACCTTTGGGAAGATTCCCCTACACTGAGCTCTGAATAGCCGTTTCACTTTTCCCATTGAGGGGAAAGGTGAGAATTTGTCCTCCCTGTGCTGGTTCTGGGACTTCTTCCCTGCCCATGGCAGGGGGGTTGGAACTAGATTATCCTTGTGGTCCCTTCCAACCCTGACTGATACTATGATACTATCAGCTCTGGGAATAACTTTATTAGGCCAACACCAAATATATTTTAGAAGCTCACCATTCAGTGTTTAAGAGCAGGCTGGATGAGGCTCTGGCCAGCCTGATCTAGTGTGGGGTGTCCCTGCCCGTGGCAGGGGGGTTGGAACTAGATGATCCTTGTGGTCCCTTCCAACCCTGAATGAAACTATGAAACCAAGCTCTTCCCTCAAACCCCCTCATCAGACCCATCTCCCAATCCATCTGACAACCCCTCCTCTTTGCAGGTTCATGTCTCAAAATTGAATTAAGTGCTGCAGAAACTTTTTCAAAAGTAAGCCCTTGGTTTGCACTTTCCTCCCTGAAAATTCTTTCCCCATTTGTTTGGAAATTCACATTAGGGAATGTGTCTGTCTGAGGGACAGACTCCTCTCAGCACACAGGGCTGCAAAGCTTCATCAGGGAAAAGCTGCAATACTGTAAAAGCTAAAGGACTTCTCAAGTTCCTGTCCTGCTGTCAACAGATAAGTCTTTTCCATTTTCCTCTGATCTCTGGCTGCTTTATCAGCCCTTCATGTAGAGAAACTTTTGAATTGCTTTGAGGTACACTAGAGATCTGGCTTGGCATGAAACAGCACAAGGATTAGGAAGGTATAAATGCTTCTGGTGAGCTTCTCTGCCCAAAGCTGACGTTCTGGGCCATTACCTTTTGCAAACTGATCACTCTGTTCACAATCTGTATTCCTTACCTCCTCCTATCCTACAAAGTCAGGAGGACTTATCAGCTGCAAGTGCTGAAACACTGGAGGGGAAAACTAATCAGAAAGTATTTCATTCACTGTAATCTTAAAATTATCAGCATACTGATTTGGAAAAGGTGTGACTGAGGGGCTGGGTGA
The DNA here is from genome assembly GCF_026170545.1 of Melanerpes formicivorus. NCBI lineage: Eukaryota > Metazoa > Chordata > Aves > Piciformes > Picidae > Melanerpes > Melanerpes formicivorus. The sequence goes on along the minus strand of NW_027142372.1, from coordinate 12,602,974 downwards.
TGACTAGCTATGTGTTTCACATTTGTAACACAGCTTTTGTTGTAGACACCACGAAGATTCATTAATTAATGATTAAACCAAGGCAAATGTGTGGCAGAATAGAAAGACAGAGGTGGAGCTAGAAAAATAACAGAGAAAATGGTAGGTATTGATAAAATTAGGCTGAAACTGAGGAAAATCAGACTAATATGTCCACTATGGGGGACTATTCTAAAGCAAAACAGCCATAAAGTAGGAGGAGAGATGAATGCAAGGAAAAGCAAGTGTCTGGAAAGAAGAAATGCTGCTTGGTTTTATAATCTGATGAGACAGCATAAAGCAAAATACAAAATTACTCCCTTCATGTAGTCCATCCACTAAACTTAGAAGATACTTGTAGAGATAATTAAAAAGATGGTGGTGTGAGTCATGGATTAAATAGAAGTAGTGTTAAGTCTTCAGTTCCTGTGGCTTTGGACTTCATTGTCTGAACAAGATTTGCAGAATTTGAAAGGAGAAGGATTGGCAGTCATTTAAAGACATTGAAAAAAGGCCAAAAAGAAAAGACAAGACTCTAAGAGATTATCAGTGACATGACAACTATCCAGAGCTGCTGAGTGGGTGTTAACATGAAGTGAAAGGAAATACTGCTGTGAATGATTCAGGTAAAGACACAAAAATTCAGTCTGGATGCTTATACTAGTCAGTTGAAAATGTCTTAGATAAAAAGATCACTTAGTATTCTGAAGGGACGGGACCTTTACCGGTGAAGCTGCTCTTCTACCCAGAAGTTCCATCCTGTTGAGTGTTAGCAGCCGACAGCTGGTCTGGATGAGTGCAAGCCCTTGGTGTAAGCAAGGGAGAATTTTTGAGAGTGTTGAGTTTTACCCTAGAGTCAAGTAAGGGCAAGATACACTTCAGTAAACTGTAAAAGTGATGGTCTTGAAGGGCCAGTCAGAGAGGAGACATTGGAAAATGCCAGTACTCCCCAGTCCTTCATTGAGGTGCCTCCTGAAGCTCTGACAAGAGAAGGCAACCGTGTGGAGTAGGGAGTTGGCTACACATGTAGAGTATTTGTTGGGTATTCCCCCCAGTATTGGACCTCCCCATGCTGCTGAGAGATAAGTTATGAGAGAACTCAAGCCCCCCTACTCTCTGTTAAGCAGTACAAACACCAGGCAGAGCATTTTCACGTTCACCGCTCTCATTTGTGCTTTGAAACCTGTTATGTGGAGCTTAAATGACAGATAGTCCTGCTTCTGCAGCACTTTCTTCCTAGTCTCTTTCAATAATTCATATTCATCTACACCTCATTCCCATGCTCCTTTTCATTGCTCCTTTGATAATTAAACAGCAGGACATAAAAGGTATGTGAGATGCTGAGATATTACTGTGGCTCAAAATACACCTGACGTTTGAGTGAGGTAACTTAATTACCACTTGGTCTCTTGCTTGCTTGGGAAATAACCAGGCAGTTGTGTTACATATAAATATATGACAGCAAGCCAGGGAGAAAAGAGAATTTGAAGGCTCGCTGTGGCTGTAATATTTCTCTGTGTATTGAAGTCAGAATTCTTGTTGATCATTGTAACCATTTCATGTGGAAAAGCACAATAAACATGTCACCATTCACCCCTTTTCTTGAGGTAAGAAGAAATTATCATCATATTTAGTTGAAGTGTTTCTACCTACAGCAAAAATTCCTTGGTTTAGACATCACATCACATCACTCTATAGGTTTTGTTCCAGTCTGTGCCCAGAACAAATTCTGTTGCTGTTTAGAACTTATTTTTTGAACAGTGTCATGAAGGACTTCAGTAAATGCCAGCACTTAGATCCATCTCACTTAACAAGGGAGAGTAATTAGAAATGTATTCATTGTAGACTATTTATCTGGATAGCAGAAACCAAGAAACTGCTTAGAGGGAGACAGAGATCTAGAAAGGCTGACTCTGTCCTGTTGCTTGTCCTTCTCAGTATATAGCTGGCCAAAAGGGACTCTCTTTCAACCTGGGTGACCTCAAATAGATAACTCAATGGACAAGTCCAGGCTTTGTCTGTGGCTGTCGATTCTCCTTCTAACAATATTTAATCTGCTGAAGAGATTAGAAATAGGAAAATATTTTTATTAGAGTGAAATAACCCAAATTGTTACAAGCTTATAAAGTTAGAAAGGCAGAGGAAGTGCCAGAAAGCTTTCCCTCATATAATTTTTGATGGGCTCATTCAAATCCCTGATTCCTAATCATACGCCTAATGATTTTTCTGATTGCTGCTCTGGTTTGTTGGTGCTGCCATTTTGTCCTACTACTGCACTAATTGTCCTTTTCAGAGGAACTTTACCAGCCTGTGTCCTCTCAGGAGTCTTGGTGTGTCAGTCCATGTTGATAGAACCAGGCAATATAATGCATCTTTTAATTCATTAGGAGAGTGTAGTGTATTATTGCTTGTCTTCTCCTCTGAGCCCTGCTGATCACTGCTACTGCAAAACCTTGTAAAATCGATGCAGATGCTTCCTTTGTTCATCTGTAAATGCATCAGCAGATATAACCAGGAAGAGCACTTGAGGTGATGTGATCTGAGCAGAAGATTATCAGAGGGCATCAGCTGCAGTTGAAAGCCTGGTCTGCTCTGAACAATGACTAAAGAAAGAATTGTACTGCTTTACTCTGCACTTCCAATTCCCTTCTTGAACTCAGAGGTGGACCTGCTGCTGGTAGTGACAACGCTGTTCTCCTCCAGCTTGGGGGAAGTAAATCCTGCTAGCAGAACAGCAGCTAAATCATCTTACTTTTGGTGCATTGTCAACAGAACTGGTCACTAAGTTCAGGCAGAGTTCAGGGATGAGTGACAGCTAAAAGGGACCCAAAGGCACAGAGGGCATAGGTTGAACTGTAAGTTCTTAATTACCGAGGATATGAGAAGGAAAGATCTAAAGCTGGTTGGAAAAAAACCCCAGAACTAGCATAATTTTTTCCTGGGTTTAGGATGAGATCTTAAGAAACATCTTTGTGAAGCTTTGTATTTGGACATATTTTGGCTGGCTGCAGGGCTTTGGAAGGACTAGTAGATTCCAGATTCACATTCTGGTAGTGCTCATAATTATTTTGCTGTTAGAGAAGTTATTTCAAAGGTACAAGTGTTTCAGGGTATGAGAGTACAACCACCTCTGTAGCACATCAACCTTGCCATGCATTTTGTGTGACCTGCATTTTGACAGGGTGCTTGGTTGCATAGTTTAGTTGGTTGGGTGGTGTTGGATGATAGGTTGGACACGATGATCTTGAAGGTCGCTTCCAACCTGGTCTTGTCTTCTCTTCTCTTCTCTTCTCTTCTCTTCTCTTCTCTTCTCTTCTCTTCTCTTCTCTTCTCTTCTCTTCTCTTCTCTTTCTCTTCTCTTCTCTTCTCTTCTCTTCTCTTCTCTTCTCTTCTCTTCTCTTCTCTTCTCTTCTCTTCTCTTCTCTTCTCTTCTCTTCTCTTCTCTTCTCTTCTCTTCTCTTCTCTTCTCTTCTCTTCTCTTCTCTTCTCTTCTCTTCTCTTCTCTTCTCTTCTCTTCTCTTCTCTTCTCTTCTCTTCTCTTCTCTTCTCTTCTCTTCTCTCTCTCTCTTCTCATTTGCTATATTATGACTCTGTGTTTTCCATCAAAACCTATTGCTTTCTCTTACAAATATTGTCTATAAATCAATGCTGGCTCTCTGGTATCTGAGACAAGATTGTGTTTGCTATTGCTTGGTCATTAGTGGTGTTGCAGCAGTGCTTAAGAATCCAAAGAATAGACTTGAACACCCTCTTGTTTGGTTAAAACATGGGACAAACAGATGGCTGTTGTCTTGAGAAGCTTGCCCTTGAAATAGATGTAACAGATTAAGCCAGGCACTGTGGGTTTATTTGGACTTCAGTATGGTAAGAAAACATTTACCATTTTCAGGGCAAAAATTTGGTCTCTGGTTTCACTGGAAGACTTTTGAGTGAATTCCCATAACTGTCATTAACTGGCCAAGTGCCTGATACAAATTATTTAAGGGCCAAATCCTGTTTGCCTCTGTCCTAGGATTATTCTGTTCATTTCAGTCATACTGGATGCTGTCCTGTTAATTGCAAGTAGAAAATGTTCATATGGACATGACAAACAAAATCTGTCAGCACTTGCTTGAGAGAAAGAAGGACCATATGTTTTCAGGCCAAGGCCAAAGCTGAATGTTTTAGACTCCAGTGAGCTGCAGATCATCTGCAGAAAAGTCTGCAGAGGAGAAGATAATTCATATCTTCAACTTTAAATTTGCTGCAGGCAGTAAAGGAGTCTTTGCCTGGTATTAGCACTTCTTAAGCTAATGAGTCCTTTGAATTGTAGTCCTTTCCAGAAGCTATTTACAGTGGACTTAATTGGCTAATGGTTATATGTTTGAACTCCATCCTTTAATAATAAATTTCAGTGATAATTCTTTGCTTTTCTGAAGCTTTGTCCCGTTAGATTCACACCACGTTTCTCTCCTAGGGTATCTTTAGAGTGAGAGCAGATTATGTAGTCAGAAACCATGCACTTTTATTAAAGATTCAGTAGACTTCAAAATACCTTGTTTTAAAAAGATTTTAATTTCATTACATTTACAACTCCCCATAAAAAGTTATGTGCAACACAGACTCTGTTCAATACGTGTTTTGATTTTATGTGCCAATATGCAGAAGCTGGAGTGAATTTGTTTTAAGGGAGACTCTGCTGGTTGGAAATGCAACATTACATAGAATTACATAGAATCAACAAGGTTGGAAAAGACCTCAAAGATCATCAAGTCCAACCTGTCACCCAACACCTCATGCCTACTAGACCAGGGCACCAAGTGCCAGCATGGGGAGGTCCAATCCCCCTCTTGACCACCTCCAGGGACGGCGACTTCACCACCTCCCTGGGCAGCCCATTCCAATGGCTAACAACTCTCTCTGTGATGAACTTTCTTCTCACCTCGAGCCTAAACTTCCCCTGGTGTACCTTGAGACTGTGTCCTCTCATTCTGGTGCTGGTTGCCTGGGAGAAGAGACCAACCCCCTCCTGGCTACAACCACCCTTCACGTAGCTGTAGAGAGCAATAACGTCTCCCCTGAGCCTCCTCTTCTCCAGGCTAAGCAACCCCAGCTCCCTCAGCCTCTCCTCATATCTCTGTGTTTCCATTAAATTCAAGCTTTTAAAAATACATTTTTATTTACTAATCCCAAGCAGGCCCAGAATACAGAATGCTGGTTTACTGATGGTTCTTATTAGTATCTCTGGCAAAGTGCTTGTGACCATCTTACTCACTGCCCTTCCTGTTCCTGAATTCAAGGTCATCCTATATAGACTAGACTAGACTAGACTAGACTAGAATAGACCAGGTTGGAAGAGACCCTCAAGCTCATCGTGTCCAACCTATCATCCAACACCACTTAATCAACTAAACCATGCAACCAAGCACCTTATCAAGTCTCCTCCTGAACACCTTCAGTGATGGTGACTCCACCACCTCCTCAGGCAGTCCATTCCAATGTGCCATCACTCTCTCTTGTGTAAAACTTCCTCCTAACCTACAGCCTAAACCTCCCCTGGTGCAGCCTGAGGAAAAAACTGTGGGGGACATGTCACAATATCAGCAAATCTTTTCCTTCTTTTCTCCAGATGGAGTCAGCTCTGCTTGAGTTTATTTAGACTGACTTGAAGACAAAAATAGAACCTATCTATCATTTTGATTTTACTAAGAGTTGTGTCATTGTATGAGTGTGGACTCTTCAAAAACAAAACAGTCTCATGACTAACTTGTTTCAAATGCTGTATTCATGAGAAAGCCTCAGAAGTGCCAGTTGGCTAATTATTAACATTGCTGTGACATTACTCATAAAAAAAAAAATCAAAGCAGTTTTTGTTGTTATTATGTTTGATTATTTTTGTGCAGAAACCATAACCTCTTTAGTTAGTTGTCTCACAGTTCAATGCATAATTGACAGGGAAAATTATTTTATTGCTATTTCTTGTATAATTCGTTTCCAATAAAGAGAAGGGGGGTGTGGGGGGGAAGCTAATTTATTGGTGGATAGATTAGCATTGAGGGTAAGTGACATTGTTTCATCTTCTTAAAGCAGTAAACTGCTCTGCTGTTTATTTGTGCTTTTGGATGGGTTCAGGGAAGCCTGATTTTAATCCTCCAGTATTTGATCAGTGGCATAGTTTTCTGTTGTTACCTGAGGATATCAAATACCATGTTTGGGTTTAACCTCATTTTTGCCTCCTGAGGCTTCTGATCCTCCAGGCACACAATTAAATGAAGCTCTGAACCTTTGTGGTTTGGTTTCCCATCTACAGAGTGATGATGCTTCTTTTCTCTGTAGATTTTAAGCCTTTGGGAGAGGATCTATCTCTTAATATGTCCAAACAAGAGCTAGTACATGAGGATCTAGTTCTGCTAGGAAACCAGGAGCTCTTCAACAAATAAATAGCAAGAAAGTAAGTTTTGTTAGAAACTAATATTTATTAAATGAGAAGGGACTTGGTGTTTCTGAACTTGTCCAAGACAGCAGTACAGTAAACCAATTAAAGCAATATACTGTGACTTTGATCCAAACCTAAAGCAATGAGGTATTAGGGAAGTTGCCTTTGGTATATATAGAAAAATGTATAATCCATTTTGGCCCAGAACCACTCACCCTGCAGTCCAACACACATTATTGTGCAAGTTGCACCTTACTTCTCCCACATCAAACTCCTTCCATGGTGGAGCTGGAAATACTGGGTCTACATTAGTGACACCAGTATTTGGGTTCTACACTAGTGTTCACTGCTGAGTCTTCCCCTTCTCTGGGTAGCATGCGTATTTGAAGGAGTTCATGCTGCATGATCTGCAGTCTGGTCAGAGACTGAGTTCTCTTGCAAACTAACTGCACAGTGACAGTTAGTATTCTTTTAAGAAAGTCAGGCTCACAGATCATGTAAAAAAGTGATTTTTCTGGGGTCCTGGTATCTCTTCCTTGAACTTGCATTTGGTATTGTTCTTCCCGATCAGTTTTTGTGTTGTAATAATGCTGGATGTGGAAATACTAGGGATAGTAATATTTTCTGGGTTTTTCTCAGCCTGCTTCACTTCATAAACTCACTGTGCCTTTGATATCCTGGCACTTAGAATTTATTTATTTTGAGGGCCTGAATGTGAGTAAAGAGTAAGACCACTCCTGGTTTTGAAGTTTGTGAAGTCTGGAATGCCTGCCCCATACAGAACTACAATGAAGGCACACACTGAAGGATAGTGAACCATTTGCTTGGGTATTTCTTGATTTTACTTATTAACTTCTGGGTCACTTCTCTCTGGGACTACTTCTATATGCTGATTGACATGACCTTTAATTTGTGCCTATTCATTTTTTTTCTTACCTAGACAGAAACATAGACACATGATTTCTGCCAGTTTCTGACTTTGCCTGATGCCTTGCACAGGAGAACAAGTTATGTTCTGACTTTTTGTAGTAATTTCCAGCTGTAACTGCATTTCTTCATCTGATTTTTATCCCTCTAAGAACAAAGTTGTTATATTCTATGGGATCACACCAGCTAAGAGAGATTTAAGTGAGTAGAAAATCAGGCTGGGGATGTTGAAGTGTATTTCTTGGATTGACACATTTTGATTAAACTGTGTATTTAATGTTCTTTTCAAAACTGTTCACTTGTGCAAAATAATGCTATTGGAAAGCCTTTATTGTCTGTAGTTTTGCCTTCACTGCTCCCATTGCTAGCATCTGAAGAGGATTCTGCTGTCAATCTTAATATTATTCATTGCTTCATGCCTTTGCAGTTTGGTTCCACTGTTGCTAATCTTACTGTTTGCCTATTATTAGAATTGATTATGGGTCATTTTGACCCATATTATATTTTGACCCATGGCAGACACTCCATTCTTTCAGAGGAGGAAAACTGAGCTCCTACAGTGACCTAAACCAGTGAGTTATTCAGCAGGAACCAAGTGAGATTGTTTCCAAAGAACTGGGGAATCAATCTGCACCAGCCCTCTACACATGGGTTATGGCAGCGGTGGAGAGGTACCATCTCTGGCAAGAGGTAGCCCTCCTCTCTTTGGCAAAGCACAGTCATAAACCTGAGGTCACCTCAGACACTTGTTAAAACATCCTGTTCTGTGAATTTGTCACTTTTATTTGGAATCAATAGAACGACCATGGCAGGAATAGTTTCCTTCATTGGCAAATTTCGATTTTGCTCAGTTTCTGGAACTGTTCTCCTCTGACATTTAATGAAGGAAATCTCCTCTCTTCCCCAAGGCTGTCTTTCCTTTTTAATATAGAGTCCTGCTGCTGTCAAATGTCTTATTAATGGTTTAATCACACAGCAGTGGTTTGACTCAGGTCTTCTTTTGGGTCACAAGCAGTGAGAGATCATCATTAAAACTAGCCACTCTGTCATGGTAAGAGTCTTTCCAGGAGAGGTAGCCTGTCATCAATGAGCCCGTCTCTTCAGTGGTATCATGTTTGTTTTGGAATCGGCCTTTTTGGTGTTATTTGTCTAGCAGATGGTCTTGGTCTTCTGCCTTGCCCTTTCATCCCTGCTGCCTGCCTTTATGCCCCCTGACAATGCTGAAACCTGAGGCTGGGGTTTCCTTCACACCCTGTCAGTGCAGGAGCATCTCAAGGTGTCAGATCACAGCTGCTCGGCTTGCAGTACTGGAGTTAGGTAACAGTCACAGGATATAGCCGAAGAAAACATGTAAAGAAGCATTTTGATAGGAATTGAAGTGTTTTTCCTGCATTGGCAAGGATCAGTTATTTACTTAGAGAGGAATATGACAAACACTCACAATTATGTAATTTCAAAAGCTCTTTATTTTCATGCAGTGTGTATGCAGAAGATGATGTACCAAGAACATTTCCTCACAGCCATTTTTGTATAGATCACTTTCATGCATCTTTTAGAAGAATTGCTGTTTGCCTCCACTGTGTAACTCTGCATGACTTAATTATTATTATCCATGTCAAACATATTTCTGTGGGTAAATGAATATACATATTTGCTACCCACTGTAGGATAGAGACATGTCACAAATGACGAATGATATATCAGACCTGATTGTGAGAAATGCAGCAGGTAAATGTGCTGTTCTGGCTCCTTTTAGAAATCTTTGAGCTCTCACTAGGCAGGAATGAGGAGTTTTCTCTTTAAGACTTCTGTAGGACTGATTAGCAAAAGACACAAACAATTTTCTGCATAACATTTCAGTGTTATAATTTCCTGTAAAGAGATTTAATATACTCCGGAACACTTTCTATTTCAGTGCAATTATTTGGAGAGAGTTAATGCTCTTTTGTTAGCTAAAGAAATCAAGGGGAAGTTACTTAAATGGCTGATGGATTATTCACACCAGCTTGTCTGGTGCTAACAAATTTATACTGACTAGGGGCTTGCAGCTCACACACAGTAGATTTCAGGCTCAGTCCTAACTTTGCCCTTTCGACTTTCATGCTAAATGAAAAGTTCAAAGTTCCTTACAAAATTATGTCTGAATTTGATGTGCTAGCAAAACACCAGCCACTGCAATTGTGAGGCTGTGGCTTATGGCTAAATTAATGTCTCATTCAGTAATTATCTTATGAAACAGGCAGATTAAGCAATCAGATGGCCACACAGATGCAGAGTGCTGTCATGTGGGTGACACTGGCAGATTGTGCTCATATTAAGCATTTTGCCTAAGGAAAGGTGAGCAAAGAGAGTTGTGTAACATGGCTTCTCGCCCCTTTTGCTTTGTTCTGCTAAGTGTCTCTGGAGTACAGCTTTAGCAAATTGTGTAGAAAATCCTTGTGAATGAACTGACTGTATAAAAGCTTAAGTTTATCTTTGATGGAACAGGATATAAAGAGAGACTGCTGTCTAGAAATGGCATTCTTCCAGTCTAAGTTGCTTGTACGTGTCAGCTACCGCAGGATCTGATGATCTTGCCAGCTTTAATGAAGTATCTTTGCAATCTCAGAAGGGGTTAGGAATTCTTATCCCCATTTCTTTATTTTGAGGTACTGAGGGCTGCACTTTTCCTAGCCTGCTGGAGTGACCTATGGTGATTTGCACAGTCTTCATCCCTTCCCTATCCAGACCACAAATCCTGTGTTCAACCTATTGTACTTCCTGCATGTGTAAGTTTTCTTCCTCAAGTGGTATGGTGCCCACTGCCAGATCTTGCTGCAGTGCAACCAGAGGGAATACCTGTGTCAAGCAATATAGATGTGCTCCTGCTGGGTAGCAGCAGAGCCAGGGTAAGAAAGAATGATACTGAAAATGAGACTGACAGATGGTAGATGATGGAATTGCAGTGCTAAAACCTCACACCGTTTCCAACCTCATTTGGAGCTACTTGTGCTCTTAAGTCTTCTGAGGATTCCCATGCTTTGTTTCTGCTTCACCACCCCATGCCCAGTTCCAACAAGGACCCAGAAATGAGATTCACCTTCCACATGCCTCTCTACAGAGCATTTCTTATTGCAAAACATGCACATGAGCCATTCTGTTCAAACTCACCACAAGTTGTAAGGGTGAGCATCACAATTTTGTGCAAAGGGTGAGAACAACTTCTTTTATGTGTTGCTGTTTGTGCTAACTGGCTGTGTTAGGAAACAAAGCCACATCCAGTGGTTCAGGTTCCTGCCTTGCTGTTTCAGTAGGGTCAGAGCTGAACATGTGGCTGCCTGCCACAATGAGAGCTGCTTTTCAGGGTACTGCTTATCCCATCAGTTTTTTCAAAGATCAGTCTGTTGTTTGCCAAAGCTGATTTTCTGCCTACGCCTTACTGGTCAGAGCAAAATCAGTTCCAATAGACCAAGTTAAGCAAAAGAACAAAAAGCTTCATGTCATGAAGGCTTGACCAAGGTTCACTCTAGTGCAAAGGTCGGTCCTCCTTCCTCATCACAGCTCCTTGCTCACACTGGGTACGTACTCTGGATGCAAATGTGAAACATGTGCAGCAGAGGATTGTGCAAAGAAACAAACCCAACGTGTTATTTGAGGTGTCAGTATAGATAGTTTATAATGTTGTGTACACTTCACACTCTCCACATTTCATAAAATATGTGGGGGTTTTTAATTCCTAAATGTTTAGATTTAAAAGCTTGTAGAGAGTATTCCAAGGGTTCAAATATAATGAAATAAATTAAGAAGATGATCTCTGAAATCACGTAATTTAGGGCAATTTGCCCTCAAGTGGGTTCAAATTCTAATTATACTTCTAAACCATTCTAGCAAACTACTTGCTCTTAATTAATTCTTCTTTATGAGCTCTCAATTCTTCTTGTTGATCACAGAGTAATGAGGAATAGTGCAGATTTTTGGTATTGTAATAATGTGATTGCACTTGTATCAAGGTGAATAAAACTTTGACGATCTAAAGGATTAAAGTACCTTATATACCCCAGGATTATAGAACAGAGAATGGGAGAAGGAAATAAGGAACAAAAAAAATTGTATTCAAAGACCTGATGTTAGAGCAAAACCTTTCAAATGTGACCTATCTATTAATCCACGTGGCTGGAAATGAAAGAAATGCTCCATTTGTTTTGAATGCTTTGGGTCTGCATTTGAAAGTCAAACTGCCAAGGTTAAACTGGCCTTTTATTTGCTCGGATTTTTTGTCTTTGTGTTGCCAGAGTCAGACAAACTTTATTACTTTAGTTTTAATAACATACCTGGAAGATGTTTGCTCATGTGTTTTCTATGCTCAGCATACTGACATCAACATTTTTCATGGATTTGTGGATTTCTAGCTCACCTCTTTCTGGAAAACATAAAGGCTGACCAGTAAAAATCAAGTGTGGGAGGGGATCTGGATGTCTCAGTTCATAAGTGTCAAAAATGAAGAGGTAATTTTTGATTCAATCTAGTAATTCTTAAACCAAATTTAATAAATTGAATATTCCATGTTCAAAGGTCACCCATCAAGACTGGAGAATATACTTGGCTGAGAGAGGGGCAGTTCCCTTCATGAGCAAGAACTCCCTCAACTTTAAGGGTTTCGGATATCTGCAGCCTGCTCCTGGCACATAGCAGTAACCAGTACCTGGCTTGAAATTCCCTCCTGGGAGGGTTTTCTGGTTTCATGCCTCTCTCTACTTTCTGAGAATAAGCTGATAAGCTGTTAGAGAAAAGGGAAAGCAATCTCTTCTTGGGGTCTGTAGTTTTGTATCTTCAATAGGTCTGCCCTCTAGTCAATACCAAACGTGGCTGGCCCATTGCCTACTTGCAAGTTCAACTAGTGCCTTCCATCTCCACATTTGAATAGTCCAAGAAAGCAAAGTATGTGTTGCTAATAAAATACACCAAGCCTCTGGCATGTGGCTATCTGACCCTGAAGTTTGAAGAGCTCCAGAATCAAATCTGGGTCTGAATTTCAAATCTAACCCTTAATGTTTGTAGAATGAGCTGACCTTCACCTTTAGTTCTCTGTGTGCCACCAAACAGAAAAATTTCTCATTGTTGTGCCTTTATAATATATTAATCTGTATTTCACAAGAAATGCTTTATCACCATTCTACTAAAGCTGTTATTTCCCAGGTACTCTCCTCTGTTTGCTGAACACACATTTTTTTTTCTCTGCTTAGCTTTTTATATGCTTTTTGTGTGTGTTAGAACTCTCTTTTCTTTTTTCCTCTTTTTTTTCCCTTTCTTTTTTTTTTGGGGGGGGAATGTAGAAGTATCCAGGCCAGCAGGGTGGAAGGATTTAAATATTTAGTATCATGAATATTTTAATATCTTCAGGATTATATTTGAGTCTGAAAAGAATGAAAAGGAACAAGTACTTCTGCCCATCTCTCAGGTTGTCATGAGCTTGGGTCCAGCAGCTGCAGGCTTGCTTAACAAAATAATTACAACATTTTAGAGCTTATACTCTCAGGTGATGTTTAACTGTAAGGAGTTTTAGTCATGCAAGCCTTAGTGTGTAAGATGATGTGACAATGTAAATGTCACATATGTTACAAATACAGGTCATTTTTAAGGTGTAAGCCAAGCAAAGCCAACAGAAATCTTTTACTGATTTCAGAATCAGTGGGAAACTGGAGGTGACTTTGTCGTGCTTCTTGAATGGGTTTTGTTGACCAAGGCCTGGTCTCACTTTGTTCGTGTTCCTGCCATTTCTCACCCTGCTTCCCAAAATATGTGGAAGGAGATCTGTAATAGAAAAAGGAAAAGCTGATGTACAATCAAACTCTAGCTATGTAAGCAGCGACCAAGACAACCACTGTTAAGTACAAAGCCAGCTCAGTTACAACCTGTCTTTACAGGGCAGGGAGCTGTCTTCAGGTTACTTGCTAACTTCTGCTGACCTGTTTTATATGTGGAGCTGATCTCTAGACCTGTTCTCTGTATACCTGACACTGGCAACAGAGTGCTCATTAGCAAAAAGAAATAATCCTTACATTCCTCTGTGTCTGCTGTGTGCTTCTGACAGTTCTCTGCAATAATTAAATGTAAGAGATTTGGTTTCAATACATGAGTGTGTTATAACCAAATGGATCCAGAGCATCTCTTCCAATCTCTGTAACAGGGTTGTAAAAGATATTTCACCAGTCCTCTGTCAGTCCCACAAGCGTGTGGCCACCCAAAGTATTCTCTCCTTCCACTGCAGGTTGCTCAGTGGTTAGTTTTCTCACATCCCACTGGATTTTGTTGTATTTATTAGTATGTTAAATCCAGAGTTAATAATGAAATTGTAAAATAGAAAGGAAGAAACAGGTAGATCATTGAAAGAAGAAACAGGTAGGTCATTGTCTGTTACAGTCCCCTGCTCCAAATAAAACCTAGTAGTTGCTTTTTTTTCTTCCACCTCCTTCTTTAGATGTCTTCATAAAGCAAGGGACATCATGAAGCAAAATAGAATGCCTGGATTATAATTTCAGCCTAGAGCAAGTGCCTCAAAGGGACAGAACAAGGTGACTATGATTAATTGTAAGACACCAACAGACTGGCAAGTACCCAGATTGCAAGCTACTGGCTTAATACATACATTCCAGGGCTGAATATACACATTCTGGGGAAAAAAATGTGCATGTACCATAGTAGTTTTCCTTAGGATGGAGGACAGTGTGACTGTGGAGGTTTGTAAACATCAGGTGGGGCTGAAAATTATTTGTGGATTGGAACAAGTAGGAAGTAAGTCATTTTGTAAAGCATTTCATTTTTAGACTGTTCCACACACCTCTGAGTACCTAACAACAGCTGGCTTCTACCACAACCATTTTTTTGTTCAGAAACTGAGGGAGGAGGTACTTAATGCTGCACTTTACATGAATTACTTCCTGAGGAACACAGGAATATTTAACACAGCCCTGGTGAGGCAATGGGTATCAACTCCAGCACAGGAGGTTGCACCTCAGCATGAGAAGGAACTACTTAACTGTGAGTGTCACAGAGCACTGGAATGGGCTCCCTGGAGAAGTTGTGGAGTCTCCTTCTCTGGAGACTTTCAAGACCCATCTGGATCCATTCCTGTGTGACCAGCACTAGATTCTATGGTCCTGCTCTGTCAGGGAGGGTTGGACACAATGATCTCTGGAGGTGCCTTCCAACTCCTAACATCCTGTATTCCTGGGTGATGCTGTACTATCCTCTGTTGCTGGCTGCGACTCTCCTTGGGAGAAATACTGTTGCCTTTGAGCAGTCACAGAATCATCTATATGTCTAGAGGGACTGCAGAACTCTTCCAGCTATACTTACAGTAATAAGAAACAGGGAGGGAAAGAATTTCTAGGGGTCACATAAACCTGATTCCAAAGCAGAGTTTGACTTTTTCTGTTGCATTCCTAACAGATACTTCCCTAACTTCTAACTTTTAACTTCCCTAATTTGACTCCCTTTGTTGTTCTTTCTCCCTCTCTCACCAATACAACAAATTGAGAACATCTAATGTCGATCCATTCCTGTGCTGCCATGGCTGAATTCTGTCTAACAGCAAAAACACACTTGGGTGTTTTCCCCTAGCTTTTAGACTCCATTCTGCAGTTCAAACCTGCTCTTTCTTGCCCATCACCAGTCTAAACTGTAAAGAGAAGCACAGTCAGCAAAATAATCTCATACATTTTAAGGCTGTTATAACTTCTTTCAGTGTTTGGACTAAACATTCCCAGTTCCACTCTTTCCTTGAAGGTGATGTTTTCCAGCTCTCCCATCAGCTTTATTGCTCTTATTTCAAGAGACATGCTGTAATATTCTTTACACCCCTGAGCTGCAGATACCAAAATAGCTCAGACTGTAAAAAAGGGAGCTCGTGGTGCTGGGCAGCACCTTGCCTAGCAGTTAGATTGGGGGCCCACAACCACAAAAGGCACAGATACCAAAATAGCTCAGACTGTACGAAAGGGAGCTCGTGATGCTGGGCAGCACCTTGCCTAGCAGTTAGATTGGGGGCCCACAGCCACAAAAGGCAAAGCTTTATCCTGCTATTTCAGAAATAAAGGAAATTTGGGTACCCATTTGTGAAAGGATCCAACTTTTGAGGGTGTTTTGCATAGTGTTCAGGCAACCCAGTAATATGCTGAGTCTTCAAAGCAGGGACGAGTTTGCATAATGTGTTCTTGCAGTTAGGAATAGATGTAATAATTTCTTAACACAGAATAGCTGGCAGGGAAATGCCTGGATTGTAAATTATCTTTATAAAATTAACTGACCCTCATCCTGTTGAGAATCTATGTTATGACTGTATCTGGAAGCACTCTCAGGGGTACTCTTGCTTCTTACCTCCCAGCCTTGAAGACATTAATCTGCATATTGTTGCCAAGTATCGTATATGGAAGACAATATAAAGCATCATTCATTTGTTTCATGTGTCAACACAACTTTAATGTAAGCACTGGAGCAAGATTTAGAGTCATCCTTTCTGGCCATGTAGCAGAAGACTTTCATTTCTAAAGCTTTTCCTTTGATGTGTACAATTTTTAGAGCAAATTTGAGGCAAAACCAGCAGAAGATTTCAGAAGTTAGAAACCAGAGTTTTGAGCAAATAACTTGTGCAGATGTCACTCTGCCTCAAGGTGACAATGCATATTTTAGTCCTGTTAGATTATTAAAGGAAATTGTGCTACCATACCAGGTAGGAATGTTAATACAGAACTACTGTGTTGCTCTGCTGCAGTAGTTTATATTATCAATGCAACATATTTTTGAGGAAGATAAATATCACAATAGAATAGAATAGAGTAGAATAGAATAGAATAGAATAGAATAGAATAGAATAGAATAGACCAAGTTGGAGAAGACCTTCAAGATCATCAAGTCCAACTTATCACCCAACACTATCTAATCAACTCAACCATGGCACTAAGTGCCTCATCCAGACCCCTCCAATGATGGTGACTCCACCACCTCCCTGGGCAGCAGATTCCAATGGACAACCACTCTTTCTGTGAAGAATTTCTTCCTAACATCCAGCCTAAGCCTCCCCTGATGCAGTTTAAGACTATGTCCTCTTGTTCTGGTGCCGCCCTCCTGGGAGAAGAGACCAACCCCCACCTGGCTACAACCTCCCTTCAGGTAGTTGTAGAGAACAATAAGGTCTCCCCTGAGCCTCATCTTCTCCAGGCTAAGCAACCCCAGCAGAAAAAGCCCTAAATGTTTGCTTTTCCCACATATAGACATTGTACTGCCTCAAGCAGTACATGGTATGACCAGGTCACATGTAGAATGTGACCTGGTTTCCCAGAGAAAGCAAAGATGTGAGTCAAATGCAAGGTGAAAGGCAGCAATGAGGAGCATCAAAACTAACAGAGAGCACAGTCCTGCTGTACAAAGTTGAGCCACCTCATGGGATGGGGGCTTTTACTGGTGCAGCTGTGTCTTTGCAAGATCTCATCTGACCCTGACATGTGGACAGAGATCCCAATATCCTGTAGGCAAATTTTTATTTGATTCTTGCAAAGCTTGGGATGTGAAAATGATCCAAATGTGTGTGCTTCTAGAAATATATCAGAGAACAGATTATTCTTGTAATAGAGCTGTGTTGGAAACAGAAACATTTCTACTTACAGACTCACAGATTGCATTGAGTTGGACTCGATGATCCTCAAGGTCTCTTCCAACCTTAGTTATACTGTGATACTGAGTTGGAAGGGAACCTCAAAGGTCATCTACAATGAGCAGGAGCACATCCAACTAGTTCAGGCTTCTGTGGAATAAAGCAGCCACAATTTTAGGTATCCTTCCTGCAGAGCTTTTGAAGGGTTTTGTGGAAAAATCTGTTACTGATCAGAGATGCTAAATCACAAAGCTAAGGCAGGGCTGAATTTCATTTTCTGTCATTTTTATTTCAATAATGTGACAGGAGAAGCTTTTACTCTGGGGCTGTATTTAGTGAGATATACCAAGACAGCTGTTTGCCTGTCCAGATGTTATTTCTTTATAAGTATACTTATCTTTGACTTTTCATCTAGACATTTAGATGCAAGAAGTCCATGACATCTCTGTATATATTCACTAGTATTTGTTTCTACTTGTATAAAACCACTCCTTTGTATACAGCCAACTGGTTATTTTGTCATAGTAGAATATTTGCACTCATGGTGATGTCCTTCAATATGAAATCAAAAATATGTGATTCTATCATAACCTATCTAGACCAGTGACTTTCATCCTTCTGTTGCTTACTGCATCATGACAGTTCTCACATCTTGCCACAATTTCTTCTCCATTTGAGGTATGAGCAGCAGCACACATGGCAACCAGAAATAGCTTGACTGTCTTCCAGCAGAATGTCAGTCACCCAATAAAACTAATAAAAAGCCCAATACCTCACTTCTCCTGCACTCTAATTTCCATCTCACACGTCAAGGGAATGTACATCCAAGGCTGTAGGACTGACCATCTGTTCTGCTTACACCATGCTAGTACTTGGGAGTACTGAGTTACTCAGATGGTGTGATTTTTATAGACATCTGGAAGTGGTGGCCAGCTATTAAAAAAAATAATAATGCAACAGCACTGAAAAAACAAAGTTGTGCTGAGTGCCCTCACCATGGAATTGCAAGAAACAGCAGGACCAGCATTTCCTGGTATCATCTATCTGCCTGATGTTATGATAAACATGCAGCATAGTCACTGTAGTATTGTTTTCTAACAAAGAATATTTTGGTCCCATAGCTTGCCTTGAGGCATCTTCTCAACATTTTAAAGACATTAAACATTATATTTCATTCTAGGGGAACTAAATCTAAAGCCAGCTGGCAGTTCTCAGTAGTTTTTGTAATGATACCATGAAGTAGCACAAGATAAGAGACTGATGAGTGCAGAAAGTTAGTAAAAGCAACCTGAGTGACTTAAATTAACTGAAGTAAAACTTATGTTATATACAAACAGGTCAGGTTGTCCAAATCTTTATAATGAAAGCACTATAAATGTATTTTATCATTAATTGGTATTAATTGGTACAAAGGAGCCCCAAAGATGTTCTGAAGCATAAGACAGTTCTGTATTTCATATGGATTTGCCAGTGAGCTAAGGGGACTTTGGCTTCTCCTAGTAGTCAAGATTTCATGTCTCCATGACTTGATAGTTCAGCTGCCAGTCGTCTGCCCAGGTCCCCTGGAATCAGCTGTCCATGGGTGGGATCAGCAGTCCCTGAGCTGAATCAGAAAGGGAGGTTTGCAAATATGGAGCTCTCTACTCAAGGACACTAGAGCAGATCATCTTTGGAGAGGAGTGAAGGAGCAGGCAACATGTGCAGATTTACCACAAAACACATTCCTCAAGCATTATTGAGTCTGTGCTTCCTTTGGAAAAGTGGCAGAAAGGCAGGTCTCAGAATAAGGTGCTGTTTAAAGCAAGTGCAAAGTCCAGATGGCAGAAGTGGATACAGCAGCAAGATGACTAATAACTTTTCATTAATTGCAGCTTCAGTAGACCCAGTGTGTTGCAGGAGCACACACAGTCACACAGTGAGTGATCAACAGAGTCCTTTGTCCTGTCTCACTTGATGTCAGCTTCCTGGGGAATTGAGCATCTGCCATGGGCTCTTCCTGGACAAAGCTGTTATTCCTTTGCATGTCTGTGCAATATCACATTTGCCCTCTCACAAGCTAGAGAGCACTTAATTTTAAATATGGAATGATCACACTATCAATATAAAGAACAAGCAAAGGTACTCAATATTGAAACCACTTAAGCTGTTTGTGCTTGAGACAATGATTAAAATCATCTACAGTTGCTTCTCTTTCTAATGCAGAATTTGTTTTCATTCGACTGTGTAGGCAAGTTGAGCAGTTAGAGAAGTTTGGAGATCATTGCCTTAAAGTTCAGTCTTGCTGGGCTACTTCCTGCCAGCAGCTCTTGTTTAGGAGCACACCTGTTTATGTACTCAAATTTAAGTCATCAGGTCAAAGGAGCCAACAGCATTTCGGATGGATGGAGCAGGTGCTTAACAGTAGCATGGTCAATGCCTCCCATTAGATCATAAATAAATCTTCCTAAATTATTACTGCTGTAGAAAAAAATGAAGATATTATCTTACTTGTACCTCCTCTTTGGTTCTGAAAGGCATATTTAGGGTATATTTTTAATCTTCTCGTTGCAACCATAAAGTCCTAGCGTGGAATAATTTGTTCTATTTTATTATTCATATGGGCTAAAATTCTCAGAACCACCAGCTTGCTGGATCTAAAACTTAGAAGGGAAAGCATCAAAGAGTGGAAAATAAAAATTCTGAATGCTGGCTACATGGCCTAAATCTTGTGCATTGCTGCTGTGAAGCATTAAAGCATGTATTCTGTACAATGATGCTGTGATGGAAATGCTACTTGGAGGCTGGGCAGGTAGCTTACACTTGTGGAAATGGCAATTTGGGGCATTTTCCTTCATTTAGCAGCAATGGCTTTTAGAGAAACATTTCCATACAAAGCTGCCTCTGTGGAGAGAGCTTGAACACCTGGGTAGTAACCTGTGAGACCCCAAGAAATGGGATTTTATATTTCAAAACTGACATTTCTGTAACTACGTTGCTGTGCCCAGGAGCTTGTGAACCTCAGAAACACAAAATCAATCCTCACATGAAGCATTGCTTGTGGGGTCTGCTAAAATAGTCACATTAGAAATTCATGCCCAGTCTTTTCTCTGCATTACCATAACTTTATTGCTTCAGGTCAAAATATTAACCGTTGTCAAGTAATCCAGGTTGCCTTTATCTACTGTGGGATATTATTCCTAATTGTGCAAATTTCAAGTGACTCATCCCTTGCCTTACTTAAGGAGGTGCTTGTTCACATCTATATTAAATGTTAATATAGAAATTTAATGTTCTATTGACTTTTCTGCCTTTGTCATAGAAAAGTAGTTGAATGCAGGCTTGATGTGAGTTGTTTCTCGGGCTTTGCTGCTACTGTACATGTCTTAAGCACTCTCATGCTCTGCTGGATCCAGGCTAAGGCGTTCAGTGCCTTTGAAGACCAAGCCCTCAGTAAGCAAGCCACAGATGGTAATTTGTGCCAGAATGCAGGGGTTTATTAATTAACATCTCAGATGGCTGTTTAATGTGCTACCACTTTTGGCTGAAGAACTAGCTGTTAATAATCAAACGCCTGCTTTCTGTCAGGCCTGGGGCAATTATTTTCATTACTGTGGTTGCCTCAAACAAATGAGAGGACCAGTGTTGGAA
The DNA here is from genome assembly GCF_026170545.1 of Melanerpes formicivorus. Taxonomy (NCBI): domain Eukaryota; kingdom Metazoa; phylum Chordata; class Aves; order Piciformes; family Picidae; genus Melanerpes; species Melanerpes formicivorus. The sequence continues at coordinate 12,582,359 of NW_027142372.1, read as the reverse complement.
TTAGCATCTTTGGGCTTCTGTATGTCCATCTGGTGTGTCACTTTGGAATGAATAATTTTTCCATTGTGGAAATAGGGCCTGCTGCCCTATCCAGGAAGTGGATGAGTGGCGTAATTATGGTCGGTGGGAAAGCCGCCTCTCTGAGGACCGCAAAATTTAACTTGAATTGAAAGGATCTTAAGGGAGTGAGGAATCCAGGAGGCACTGAAATTAGATGGAAGTTTTCACCCTCAGCCCCCTTAGTTTCTCTGGTTAAATTCTTTTAGCTGCATCTTCAAATTATGTCCACAGCGTGTTTGTTTCTCAAGGCTGTTATCCCTCACAGTCCTTGGTCAGACTGCCCACCACTGGATTTCCTCTCACTTCCCAGCACATGACCACAGGACTCACTCCTGCATTTTTTTTTTTCCTGGCTGCAGCTGCAGGAATTTGAAAAACAAGAGCAGCTGGAAGGATTGGGGGTATTGCAGGGCACCTGCAGCTCAAGACAAAGGATAAAGATAAAGAAAACAGAAAATCAAAGGAAACAGTAAGATGAGATGAAGAGGAAGGGGGGGAAAATCACGTGGAACAGAGAAAAATGAGGGGGGTGGGAAACAGCCTTGAAAGTGTCTGAGGGATGCAGTTACCTTTCTGCAACAAATTTTCCATGAGGCACTAAGCAAAGTACTACTGATTAGGGAATGAAAAACAAAACTAGAGAAACAAAATCTGTTAAAATATTTGCTATTTCTTAGCTGAAAAGTTAATTCTGTCACATTGTGCTAAATAACCCAGGTACACCAAGGCAACAATACAAAATAAAATCCATAAAGCAGGCAGGGGAAAAAGTTAGATGTCAACACCAAGTCAGTGGTGACCAGAAGAAAACATTTTCCATTCATTTCTATAGGAAACAGTATTATCTATGATAGGTTTGTCCAGTCTGTTGGCTCTAGTGCCTGCATGTTTTATCTGTGGGAAGCTGTCTCTTTGCAAGCATAGCAAATGTAGTAGCCCTGAACTCAGAAAGCAGTGACCTGGGATGAGACTTGGCTCCTTTAAACTCTGAGTGCTTTGTTACTTATCTCAGCAGTTTAGACTTCAGAGTCTTGGGCTGAAATGCTGATCATGAACTGGTCTGCTAAGATCAGCTTCAATTCTTGTATGCATGGTTGGGAAGAGAGGCAGCTTCTACAAGGGTGGTCCCTGACTTCTGTGAAGAAGGGAGTTGAATAACACATTACCATTCCTGTATTTGCTCATCTCCACGTGACAGATGTCTTCCAGAGGGTTTGGGGAGCCTGTGCTAGATAACATAGGGAGGATTTCTGTAAGGTGACATTTGAAACATAAATGTGGTCTGAGTTTCACTCTAATTAAGAGAAAGCATATAGCAGGGAGCCAAGACTCATCTCTCTGACTTCCTCAGTGGGAAGGGGGTGCTTGTTTGATGTCAAGACCCTGAATCAGCCTTTCCTAGCATGGAGCTGCTGCCCTTGCCTGTGCTATGAATGTGCTAACTTGTGTGTCACAGGTCAGGGAGCTGTAACACAGTAAGCACACCTTATATTAAAAAGAACCAGCCTCTGAAAGATTAGAGGGGAAAATGTCTACTCTCCACAATTATTCTGACATAACTTCTATAGAGATATACAAGAGATGAAACAGACATTGAACACCTCTCTGTTGTCCCCTAAATCTTCCTGCAAGACTTGTGCCAACTTTGCATTTCCTTTTAAACTAACCACAAAGATGAAAGATTGGACCCAAGCTGGACAAGCCAAGCCCTGTTTTAGAATAGAGGTCAAGCCATTCCATGCCATAGTTCACTTCATTATTGTTATTTGTTGTCATCTTCTATGTAATTTATGAAACTGACTGGTTTCTCTGGCAGTAGTTGTATAGCTGTCTGGGATTTTCTGTCCTGTAGTTGATTATTTCTTCTGTTTACACAGTAAGAGTCCAATCTGTCACTGGATTACATACATTTACTTAGCAGAGAGAGTTTAAGACTGAAACAACCATGTGAGAACTGCCTGCTGAAATTCTAAGGTCTGTGAAAGTGAAATGTTGTTGGGGGGTTAACTGATGTACCTGCACCCCACAGCCAGTACACAAGAAGCCAAACAGCAAAGGCATATGTGCTGTTCCTTTCTCTTGCTATCATGCATATGTTGTGCTTTTCATTCAATGTACAGATATTGTGGTTTTTTAGAAGACGATTTGCCCTGGAGTTTCTCTGGATTGTTGTTCATTTTACAGTGTAATGCCCCTGATTACTTTTTGAAGTCTTTCCTTGGCAAAAGTTGCTGGAAAACTAAAACATTGGGATCCAGAATGAATGAATGAGGCTGAACTAAAGCACTGGGGAAAAATCTTTGGCCAGTCAGGGCAAAGGGTCTTCCATAACCATAACTCCAAAGGTGATCTGTGTTGCTACTTACTCTTACTGTGTTGCTCTCTCCTATAAATTTCACTGGGGTTAGTACCAGACTAGGAAGGCCAGAAAATGTTATGCATTCTCCAAAGATATGATACTTTAAAACAGCATAGCTGGTGGCAGTCAGTAATGCTACTGATGGATGTCTTTTAGGTCATTTTATTTCATAGAGGATGACATGAACATACTGCTATATACAGCTACTGGGGTTGCTTTTATTCCTATTCCATGGTATGTATTCACAATCTTTTCTCATCCCCCTCTTAGCTCAGGAAAGTCAGATAGCTTCCTACAAATACAACCCATATCACCATGATCCTTTGGAGGAGTAAGTGTAGCAACTAGCACAGATGTTTGTGGAATGACTCCACAGCCAGAGTTTCTCCAAGTACACTCATTTATTCATGTGGGAGTACGTGGGCTGCTGTGAGTGACTACATGGATGTTTTGACCTACCATGCAACATGACATCTTCCACTGAGCTCTCATCTGAGTCCTGCCCCACCTCCAAGTCTTTCTATGGATTTTCTTGCTCTTGGAGGTTGTTAATAGTGGCACAGAAAATAGAAAGGGCAAGACCCTGGCAACAGCTGGTGGCTTCTTCATTACAATACATCTAGTATAGTAAAGACAAACTAGATAGTGGTGTAGCAGATGTTTATGGCTGTTTCTCATTTTAAATCAGATTACAGTGATGTAGCAATTCAGTCCATTAGGGATTGTTCTCAAGTAACAAAGGATATTGCATGTGATAGCTTGTTCAGACAGCACCGTAACAACGAGAGTCTGAGTGTCTGCTGTCAGTTCTTCCCAAGCCAGCCTTGCTATGCAGGCACTGGTTGCACACCCATAATCTCTTGCTGCATCTGATAATTGTTTGTTCCAGCCTTTGTTCAAATGGCAGCAAATGCAAGGCATGGGGAAACATTTTACTCGACCTTTCAAAATTAATCAAATGCTTTTAAAAATGCATGAGAAAAAATCCCCAGCTCTGTAATGTAGAAGCAATCAAGGACAGAGCAATCCCATGGCATTTAGCTGTGGGACTAGTCTGTGGTAGCTGGTACCTACATGCTACAGGTTTGAAATCCCTTGGAGATTCCCAAGTCTGAACCTTCAAACACACCACAAATGAATCACCTAAAGAAAGCTGGAAGCACTGATCTTGAAGGTCAAGAGACCAAAGGTCGATCCTCAGTCCTGCCAACAGTCTTCATTGTATCTTTGCCCAACTCCTCTAAGCTGTCCATTTAAAAAACATGGATGCAAGTGAAATGAGAATTTTTTTTCTACTTAGCCAAAATGGAAAAAAAAAAATAATAAAAAGAAACTTGTCTTTGGGACCAAATCAAATCCAGAGCAAGCTGTTAAACCACTGAAGGAACTGTTTTCGTCAGGCGATATCGCATTTCCAGGATTTTCTCGTTTCCTAGGAAACACAAAAGTGGAATCAACCAGGCTGCCTGTGTCCCCTGGCTGGCTGAGTGAACCCACCAAGTGGGGCACAAAGCTTCCACAGCAACAGGGCATGTGGTGAACACCTGTAGGCTGTTCTGTGGCTGGCTTCAGCAGAGTGCAGGCCGCGGCAGAAGTATTTGGTAGGACAGAAGAGGAAGCGATGTGTGAAAGAAAGAGAGCAGAGGTGAAGGGAAGAAATCAAAGATTCTTTCTGGTTTCAATCCCAAAAGTGAAACCCAAATACATGTATTGGAATGGGCTGCCCAGGGAGGTGGTGGAGTCACCATCCCTGAAGGTGTTTAGGAAGAGACTGGATGGGGTGCTTGGTGCCATGGTTTTGTTGATTAGATAGTGTTGGATGATAGGTTGGACTAGATGATCTCAAAGGTCTCTTCCAACCTGGTTAATTCTATTCTATTCTATTCTATTCTATTCTATTCTATTCTATTCTATTCTATTCTATTCTATTCTATTCTATTCTATTCCATTCCATTCCATTCCATTCCATTCCATTAATTCTTTTATCTGTGGGATCCCTTGGTTCTTACACTTCTGACTATCTATTGAGTGGCTGTTTTAAACAAATACATTTTCCTTTAGAAAGATTGGCAAGAAAAGATCCCACCTTTTTAGACTGAGATTTTAGAGAGTAACAGGCCAAGCCAAAACCCTTAGAGTCAAAATGGGGATAGCTTTTGTCTCTGAAAACTTCCAATTCCCATAATATAAAGTCATGCCACAGTGTTTTCCTTAATTAAAATAAAAGGAAGATTTAATGTTTGTAAGATTCCTGGGTAGAAACATATGGCTGCTTCATTAAACTGATAGCACAGCAGCTGCTTCCACTGTTCCCTCTCTTCCCCTGGATCCTGCAGGGGCAGCACAAAGCCAAGCTACAATAATTGCTCTTATTTAAGTTGGCTATTTCAGACGTTATAATGCTGGTAACTGTGTTCAGAGACCTATAGATTCCTGAAGAAATAATCACCCTGAGAAGATATTTCCTAACAAGAACAGAATTATTCCTTCAGTAAATGATAAGTATTCAAAGAAATTTCTTGGCTTGATTTCACAGTTATCACAGTATCACTAAGGTTGGAAGAGACCTCAAGGATCATCAAGTCCGACCTGTCACCACAGACCTCATGACTAGACCACAACACCAAGTGCCACGTCCAATCTCCTCTTGAACACCTTGAAGGATGGTGACTCCATCACCTCCCTGGGCAGCACATTCCAATGGCTAATGACTCTCTCCGTGAAGAACTTTCTCCTCACCTCCAGCCTAAACTTCCCCTGGCACAGCTTGAGACTGTGTCCCCTTGTTCTGGTGCTGGTTGCCTGGGAGAAGAGACCAGCCCCTTCCTGGCCACAACCACCTTTCAGGTAGTTGTAGAGGGCAATGAGGTCACCCCTGAGCCTCCTCTTCTCCAGGCTAAACAATCCCAGCTCCCTCAGCCTCTCCTCATAGGGGTTGTGCTCAAGGCCTCTCCCCAGCCTTGTTGCCCTGTTGCAGTGATTTAAAAACAATTTTCAAAACAAGAATGTTGCTGCTTTTGTAGAAGACATTTTTTTCATCTCGGTGCTTTAGGTAGTATTTCCATCTCAAAAAAAAAAACACCCCAAAAAGGCGAACGCTTCAAATGGGAACAAAATGTTTTCAAGTCACAGGAAAGAAACTTTTCAGCTGCAGAGAACCAATGACAAGGAATCTGATTTCTGCTCCTTGAAGCTTTTCAAAGTGTTGATGGAATGTCCTGATGCACAACGTGATGCATTTCCAAAATCTTACACTTCTTCAGGGCACAGGAAAAATCTTCCCACTCAGTTCTTGTTGCAAAGGCGGTATTTCAGACTGAACTTTAAAAAAACATTGACAGATTTCCTCCTGCACTCCGAGGAAGGCAGTGTGAGTTTATATGTTTCAAATAAAATTGATATTCTGGCAGACAACATCAATGTCTATGTGTATCTTTCAAAATGCAGTTGTCATCCGATGCAACTGCGCTGTGAATCATAGCCCGAGGAGTTATATAAGGTTTAGGCTATGGTTAAAATTGGAGGGGTGTGGTGTTGTTTTTTTTTTTTCCTTCAGGGAAAAACTTAAGTATGTTATCATCTAAGGTTTAATTACAGCAATTGCTGAAAAGCTGAAAAGCCCCCCAATTTAGTAGCCAATTATCCAAGTTCAGAATATTGCATTTATAAATGGATAAATATCAGTGCACAGAGGGTAGAGAGCGGGTTTTCTGGCCTGCATTTCGAAAACACTCCATTCTGATAATAAACAAGGAAGGTCTCCTTGGTTATGCAAGGAGGGAAGCATCTCACTGAATAATCCTGGTGGATTATACAGTCCCAGTGCAAGTCCAGTATTAGCCAACAGCCAGCAGCTTCACATCTGGAATCAGGAGCCAAAAGTCAAATAGTGGGTGGTCCTCATTAAAAATAGATCTGCTGAACAGCTAAGGCGATTATTGGTGCTGATTTGCAGGATTAGGCACAGGGAGCAGTCTGTCAGGCTATTTCTTCACTTGACTACAGGAAAAGCTTCTCCAGGGCTTAGACAAAAAAAAAACAAAACAATTGTATGGCCAGGGAGTTGAGAGGGCAGTGTTTGGGAGGAGGAGAAGAGAGACACCTTCCCTCTGCTCATTTGATTTTCTGCTCTCTTGCATAGCAGTGTTTGAGGAGAGCTGAGCACATAATCAGTCCTGCAGAGATTTATATGGCTTAAACACTGTACATGTAAATTATTAACATGATCTCCCTGCCTGATGCTGTGAAATCTTTGCAGCTGGATTTATAATGAGTGCATTGAAATTGCAGGGTAATGAGGAGTTTGCAGGTTTGTTTCTTTGGCCAGGAGGATAACTGAGGGGAAGAAGAATCTGATTATGTGAGAGTAGTGGATGTAATTTATAGTTTGAAATGAAATATCTCAGCAGGACTACCTGGTGTAGTGGCTAGTTGATCAGAAATAGAAGTATGCCATAATCTGACTGGGAAACCCTTGTTCTGCTTGTTAGTGTTTCTTCTTTATCCTTATTGGCAGAAGTGCTCTGTTTTGCAAGAAAACACTTAGCAAATATTGCAGGGGAAGAACAGATTCCTCTTCTTTATGCAGGAGCAGAAGATTGTGTACATTTTGTGGCTAAACATACAGATTGAATGATCACAAGTACTTACTTCCTAACAATCTCTTTCCCATCATTTGCTGAGACAATGATAGAACAAACAATTTCAAATAACAAGCACATTCATCAAAATTACAAGGCGTGCTCTCTGCCAAGGAGGAAAAGTTTCACTCCTCAAGGAAATGGTTACAGCTAGTTTGCCCAGTCTTGCTAATGTCAATAGGTACAAGGAATTTCTCATCTAACTCCTGTTGTATGCTTACTGATGGCAATTGAACATTCTCTTCAATCATTTGAGCACTGAGCTTTCAAGTGGCCATTAATTTAGCTTCTAGACAATCAAACTTGTACCTCAGAAATGCAGATTCAGGCGCTTTGGTAATTGTCTCATCAGCAGTTCCTGATGAATTACCACATGAGTACTTTTTTTACCCGGGGTTGTGCCTTCCCTACCTACAGTTCAGACTAACCTTTCAGCTCAAGTGAGAATAAAACCCATAGCTCTCTAATTTGGTTTTTAATGCTCCCATGTGTTGCTTGGACAAAACACTCAAAGACCCTTTTGCGTTTTCTCTCAGATACTCGCCCCCTCCTAACAGCTCAAAACCCCTCAGCCATCAACGGCAGTCAATTCCCCCATTGCAGAAGCAGGTGGATTTGAAGGGGATCCACATCTCAGCAGCACCAGGAAGAGAAGAAGAGCCTGCAAACCCACTAAAGGCAGGTGCCCTTCCCAAGCCTAAAGGCTGCATGCTGGGTGCGATTTGGAGACAATCTCACTCAGTGCTCTCCCTGTAAATAATAATAAGATACAATGGATCTGTGGGAATTAAGTTCTTAGGAGGCAGTGATGTCATCTCCGCAGATTCAGGGCACTATTCACTTGCTTTTGGGGAATATTTTATAGTTATATAATATTCCTCAATCCATGTTCTGGATTAGCTTTGTTCCATCAGGCTTTTCCCATTACTTTAATAACTTCTGTCCCCAGCTTTGCAAGTTTATTTGAAATATGCAAATGGTTTACCAAAAAAAAACCTCCACAAAGCCTTACAGAACAAATAAAAGACAAAAAGCCAGGGAAGTCAGCATCTTCTGAACCATAATTGTTGCTCCCATGCATATAAATAATAGGGGCTGTTTAACTGAGGGCAGCTTGTTTCTTATCTGCAGAAATATTAATGTCCTCCCTGTTATCTAATTCAGCGTAATATAAAGGGATTTAGTGGAGCTTAAGAAGGAAAGTGGGAGAAGGATTTATATTCTTTTGGGCCATGCTTGTGCTCCCAGGAGTTTTGGCATCACTTCAATTAAAAGGGGTGAGTTTAAAAGAATTGGGAAGAGAGACTTGCTCTTATACTGGAGTGAAAAAAGTCCTGCAGAAAAAAAAAGAAGCAATTGTTCAAGTTTCCAACTCCCTGCCCTGCTGCTGGAGGGGAACATCTTTGTTCCCAGACCTGCATTCTGAGGAATGGAATGGAATAGAATGGAATGGAATAGAATGGAATGGAATGGAATGGAATGGAATAGAATAGAATAGAATAGAATAGAATAGAATAGAATAGAATAGAATAGAATAGAATAGAATAGAATAGAATAGAATAGAATAGACCAGGTTGGACGAGACCTTCAAGATCATCACATCCAACCTATCATCCAACACCACCTAATCAACTAAACCATGCAACCAAGCACCCTGTCAAGTCTCCCCCAGCACCTAATTTTTAACAGCTCTGTTCCTCTGCTTGGAACAGAAATAGGCCCTGCAGCAAGTCACTCCCTCTGGATCATACAGCCTGACCAGAGAGTGTCAGAGTCCAGCTCTGTAATATAATGTTATCAAATCAGTAAAATTATATGTACAGCTCCTTGGGATGCTCCAGGTTCTGGGAAAGAGAAAGGCTGTAAAACATAGAGGCTTTAGTCAACATTCCTTTGGTGCATGGATTAAGCTTTATCAATATGTATCAGTTTTATACAGAGAGAAGATTGTTATATAAGGGGAGCTTTCTCAGAAGCATGTTTCTGTTTGTCCTGAACAGCTGGATTTGATTTGTGGTGTGTCTAAGGATTGAGTCCCTCAAATTTACCATTGCTATCAAGAACTCAAGGAAGTCTGCAAGCCAGAGTGCCTGGAGTAGCAACATGAAATATTAGAGTGATATTGCTTAACTGCTCATCAGTCTCACCTTGTTTTCTGAAGGTTGTATATTTCCTGGAGCATTTTGGAGAAGTAAGCTGAGTCTTTTCATTGCAAACTTACTCTCAATAAGTAATTTCTAAGCAGAAAAAAGGTTTATGCAAGGTCAACCAAGGTTCTGTGGTTTCAGTGAGCTTTCAGCTGATGCCAGTAGCAATCTCATGTAAATTGTATGGGAGCCTGATTGTGTTAAATAACCTACATGGTGACAGAAGTTTTCTTTAGCATGCTGACAGCATTTCAGATGGTGTATAAAATGCAAGGCTGACTTTTTTTCCCCATGGATGTGACATTGGTAGATATGCTCAATTATACCTTGATGAGGATGAAAATATGATACCTTCAGGGCAGAATTAAGGCACTGGGCTCTTTATGACATTTGATCTCACAGTTATGCTGAATGTCATTGCTCATTTTGGTTTGAACTGAGCAAAAGCAGGTTAGAAACTCAACACTTCATGTTCTAGGCTGTATAGTGAAACAAATCTCACCTTTTCACCTCCCCACAGATACAGAAAGGATGTTTGAAGGGCAGGGAAATAACTTAAAATGTGTATTTTCACTGAGGAATCACACTCAATCATTTAATTCCAGCATGGTGTGAGTTGAAAGAGACCTCCCAGCTAAAGCAGGGTTACCCAGAGCAGGTTGCCCAGGATCATGTCTAGATGGGTTTGGAATCTCTCCAAAGGAGACTCCACAACCTTGCCCCAGCCTTGTCCAGGGCTCTGGCACCCTCACAGGAAAGAATTTTTTCCTTATGTTTTAGTGGAACTTCCTGTGTTCTTGTTGTTCCTGTTGCCTTCTGCATCCTGTGAGTGTGGAAGTCTGTCAGTGTCTGTCCTTGCAAGGACTGCTGCAGGCTTCTGGCCATGACCCATTCTCTCTCTCATCTGTGACCAGGGGGTCATGAACATTCAATGTTTTAAAGCGAGTTGGAGTAAATCCATCCAGATTACTGCACTGTGGGGGGTTTCATTGCTTATTATTCTATACTCCCATGGGAGGTGAAAGAGAAATTAGTGCTGGATAAAACAATATAGCTATGACTATGCTGCTCACCCATTTACATTCACAAATGGAAGCTATGGCATTTTGTGAGAGTGAAGGTTGTAGCCTTTCTCTGGTCAGCTTAATCCAGACAATGATCCCATAATCCATGTTACATTTACTGGCTTCCCCTTCTAATCGGTTTGGAGTCAGCATGATTTCTTCCAAATGTTAATGAAAACCAGGGAGCACTTACTTAGGAAAGCAAATGGAAATGAAATCCACGTTTCCAGCCATTATTCCAGCTAGTGTCTGACTTGGTCTTTACGTCGCTGTATTATGTTGAGATCAGCTTCCAGTCTTTGTTCCAGAATATTAAAGGAGTATGACATGACCGAGAAAATTTATGCTGAGGAAATCAAAGAATCAGCTTCTGATGGAATCCTCAAATATAAATAAACTTGATTTGTTTGTGTCTTCTTTCCAAGAAACATGAAAATGACGTGCCAGATTTCTGAACCTCCTCTGATTATCACCCTACTTTCCCTCTTCTTCAAATGTGTGCAACCTTCTTCTTGGGATTATCCCATGAACACCTTTTGTACCAGCCATGCTGCCTTGCTCTACTGTTACTTATTCCTTCTCCAGCATATCAATGTCCTTAAATGGAGCTGCAAAGCCCCAAGGTGGATCCTCACCACAACCCCGTTCCTGGAACAACCAATGCAACATCTACTGGTGTGTATTCATACACTTTTATTGCAGCTTTATTGGTGAAATGCTGTCCTCTATTCAGTTTCTAATGCCTGAAAGTCCTCAGAGGAGAGTTCTGGCAGACTCAGTAAATCAAATGGGCATTCAATGTTGTCATAAATTAATATGAGGCTCAACTAGCCTCGCTACTAGGGCTAAGCCAGTCCGTGACTTGGACTCAGCAGGCAGTGGTGTGACATAGTATTACAGATCGTGTGTCACCACCTTGACATCTGCAGGTCCTGTCTTAAGGCTGGAGATGCTTTTATGCTATACTCACAGCTGAGATTTTCTGAGGGCCCTCATTTCCTAGGAGCAAAATCTCATTTGATTCAGCTGAGGACACTGTGGGCAAGGAAAATGGAAGAAAGGGGGCGTTTACTTTTTCCTCTGATTTCCTCTTGATTTATTGTCCATCTGAAGGCATATTTTGGGGTGACTTGGGGTTAATTTGTAATCTTCTGTGGAGTGCCATATGTGAATTAATCTGACTTTCCTCAAATCTGAAATGAGGACCCTAAATCAGGCCTCCATTTCAGCAGTCTGCAGCAGGTTTCTTCTCCACTGCTGTACTTGAGTCATTCCTGACTGAATTATGTGTGGAGACGCTGAGTTTAATTGTGTTATTCCTGGCAAAGAAGGAAGAAAAAAAGCAGAGGAAAACTAGTTCTAACAATCCAATTTGTGAATTATAACTGTACACTCTAATCATGTTTCTCTTTCCCCAGGTGTGGAGAATTTTAAGTGTGTCTCATTACTGGCCACTAATTAAATCTAATGTGAAAGAAAGGTTGGATGAAATCCTGCCAGCACTGGAGTTTCTGGCAAAGCTCCTGTTGACTTCACTGGAACACAACTTCTGCTTTTTTGAGATTTGCTTGTTTTCTGAAGACAATCATTTATTATCTTGCAGCATCTGGGATCTCCAGTTAAAGCTCAGGCCTTGTGGCACTGGGTAAGTAAACAGGCTATTTGTTTTTTGGATCATTACACTCACTGTGACAAGCAGAAGCAGCTCCTGATTGAAACAGCTAGGCAAGGTGGCAAGAGGGAGCTGACCCTGACACTAACAAAGTTAGTGAGTAGTTTACTAGAGAACATACCATAGTCCTTTCCTTTCACAATAGAATAGAATAGAGTAGTGTAGAGTAGAATAGAATAGAATAGAATAGAATAGACCAGACCAGGTTGGAAGAGACTTTCGAGATCATCACGTCCAACCCATGATCCAACACCAATGTTCAGAAGTGCCTGCCTATGACCAAATGATTTATTCCTGGGGCAGCCAGACCTCTTTGAAGACAGAGTCTTTTAAGAATGTGCATTGGGATCTAGAAGAATTATCATTCCCATATGAGAAGGTCTTGGTGATTCATATGAATGCCACACATCCTGGGCAATCCTGGCTGGAGACTCATGTCTGGGTGTTATCCACACATACAGATGTTGTGACAGGAGCTGGGGCTCATGCAAGAGGGATCTGTAATGACATCTATAACACAGAGGAGAAAGGAGTAAATTGTGGGAGGTCTGGCTTGAGGGAGCTGATCTGCACAAGCACCTATAAGAGCTGCTGCAAGCAGCATGTGTGGAAATCCATTATATTGTTGTGCTCAGACCCATAATATTCACAGCTGTCTCCTGGTTTGATTGTGACTTTCCTAATTCCTTCCTAAAACTCATTTAAATTCCTCACTGCTTTCTTTTTGTCTTCCCCACAGCACTCCTTGATCTATGTAGTTCAATTAAAAGGCAGCATGAGGGCAGTATCTACAAGAAGTTTTTATTTCTGCACTTTGTTACAAACTATAAATGCTCAGCTTCTAATGCAACATATTTCCCACTTATTTTTATTTCTCTTTCTCCTAAACTGCTAAAACTTTGCTTTAAAGCTGCCTGTTGGTATAAACTGAATTTTCCATTAGTGACAACTCTCATGATGTCTCAAGCTAATAGGGCAGATGCAGACCATATCAAAATTGGTTTCTTGGTTTTCTTCTTTGCTCATGCACTGCAACCAAAGAGATTTCTCTAGCTGTGTTTTGCTTTTCTCTTTCATCAGCACTTTTAGATGAGATACCTTCTTGTTTCATCTGCAAGGTTAATTACAGATGAAAAAGGCTATAATCAGGTCTCTTTCGTGGCATCACAGTGTATTTGCTGCCTTCATTGGGGGTTTTGTATGCAGGCTTCAGCATGTCCCTACCAGCTGCTCCCATGTTGTACTCTGACATGAAGGTCTTGGACAGAGTTTCCTTGCTGTGTAGAGCAGTGAGGGAACCTGGGAAAGGCAGAGGAGCATGAGTTTGAAAAGCAAGTGTGTTGATCTAGGACTGACTTGAAAAATATTCTTGGAAAGTCCCCACCAGCTCCAAGGAGCTTGTAAGAGGGTATTTCCTTGGTGGTGGAAGTCAGACATGTCCCACCAGTAGGTTTCTCTGAGACTTAGTAAATATTTTGTTTCATGCAAGCTCTCTCTGAAGTGTTTTTCCTTTACTTAGCATGCATCACAACTTTTTTCTGATTATGCTTTAAATGTAATTGTTTGTTTCAACCACCAGGTGAAGGGCTCTCTGTGCTCTTAACCTGTAGTGCTTACTTTGGCTAATAACGAACCTGCTCAGGAGTTTCCTTTTATTAGTGCTGATGAGATAGCTGTGAAGAAATGTTGCCTAACACGATGATTCCTGAAACCCTCAACTGTGGAAAATCATTGCATGATCTAGGCAAGAATGGTCCTTCCAATTCAGCTGTAGTGTGACTGCTTTGTGAGGAAGGCTGCCATAGAAAGGTTTCAAATCAGCTTTTACAGATACAGTGTTAATGCAGAGGCTGTAACTGCTGTGGGTGTACTGCTTCAGGTTATCACTGAAATATGGGTAGATCTAGGGGAGGCCATACAAGTTTCTGGGAGAAAGTCCTTTGTCTTAAGCTGTTTGTACATTCAACTGATGTTAGGAGATCTCCTAATCTCTGTCTAGCATCTCCTGTTCTCAGATGGCTATTCAGTAGTAAAGATGACAGTACATCAATATCAGGCTATACATTTAGAAGAGCAGGTGTGCAATCAAACAAAAATCCCACTGCCTCTCATCTGTCCCATTTTCTTCTGCAGAAGATGCAGTATATGTCTGTAGAGACAAATCTGAGTCAGAGGTTGTCAATGGGATGTGAAAGTCAATGCAAAGCTCTTAGCTGACATTATTCATTGCTGTAAAAGGCAGAAAAATAGATGTTGTCACAGGTACCTCACAGTGTCTTCACTAGCAAGTGGTGCAGCAGAACAGGACCCAATCTGTGGAGCTGAGCTGTGGCAAAGGACTCAGACATTGCTGAGGGGACAGCCTCCACACCGTGGGTCTTTATGTATCAAATGCCATTTGGAAGTAAGGGTTCTCAGATAGCTCCTTAATCTCAGCTTGCAAGTCCAGATGTTTTCACAAGTCATCATGTGGACAACTGTATCAGCAAAGACTGTGCATCTTCTTTCACCTATCAAAAATTGAAAGATTTCCATTTGAAACATCAAAAATATCTTCATTGCAAAAAACTTTTTACTTTGGGACTAAGTAAACTACTGAGACAGTCAAATGTCTCAGCAAAGACATCTCCCAGTCTAATTCTAAAGTGGGTCTGAGCCCCCAGGCTCGTTCCAGTTTGCAGTGTCATTATTTCAGAAGGTGGAGGATCCTCGTATTCTGCAGCAGCTGTTTCTCCTGTGACATTTTCTATACAATAAAAACACTCATCCTTTCAAGTTAAATCAACAGTTGTAGCAAAATGGCCAACAGAATTGCAGTCAGATCCTCAACCACCTTTAAAAGAAGAGAAAATGCTCTGACATTCGAGGATGGCTCTAACAGCACCACTAAAATAAATTAAATGAATGTAATCTCTTTTCTGAGTGGCTTTTAGAGTCTTTAAAATGCTTTCTGGATTGTTATTGCTGAGTAGTATTAACAAAGTACCAACTATCTATTTCCACATAATTCATCTCTTGCATGAGTTGATAGCCCTGAAGTAATGGAAGAGTCAATTGTAGCTGGAGATGGGAGAAATGATGCCTCAGAAAAGAAAGGATGCTATTCAGTGAGAAAGTAAACAAGTTTCTGACATTAGAAAATGTGAGTTTGCAGCTTTCAGTACCTTACTCACACAGGTGTGATAATGCTGTGTGGGGCTACAAGGCATTTAACTGCATCAGGAACAGTGTGGCCAGCAGGAGCAGGGAGGTCATTCTGCCCCTGTATACTGCACTGGTTAGGCCACACCTCTAGTCCTGTGTCCAGTTCTGGGCCCCTCAGTTTAGGAAGGAGGTTGACTTGCTGGAACGAGTCCAGAGAAGAGCAACAAAGTTGGTGAGGGGCTTGGAACACAAGCCCTATGAGGAGAGGCTGAGGGAGCTGGGGTTGCTTAGCCTGGAGAGAAGGAGACTCAGGGGTGACCTTATCACTCTCTACAACTACCTGAAGGGAGGTTGTAGACAGGCTGATGATGGTCTCTTCTCCCAGGCAGCCAGTACCAGAACAAGAGGACACAGTCTCAGGCTGTGCCAGGGGAGGTTCAGGTTGGATGTTAGGAAGAAGTTCTATACAGAAAGAGTGATTGCGCTATGGAATGGGCTGCCCGGGGAGGTGGTGGAGTCACCGTCATTGAAGGTGTTCAGAAGGAGACTTGATGGGGTGCTTGGTGCCATGGGTTAGCTGTTTGGGTGGGTTGGATTGGTTGATGGGTTGGACACGATGATCTTGAAGGTCTCTTCCAACCTGGTTTGGTTTATTCTATTCTAATAAAGAAGTTCTATACAGAAAGAGTGATTGCCCATTGGAATGGGCTGCCCGGGGAGGTGGTGGAGTCGCCGTCATTGAAGGTGTTCAGGAGGAGACTTGATGGGGTGCATGGTGCCATGGGCTAGCTGTTTGGGTGGGTTGGATTGGTTGATGGGTTGGACGCGATGATCTTGAAGGTCTCTTCCAACCTGGTTTGGTTTATTCTAATAAAGGTTTATTCTAATAAAGGTTTATTCTAATAAAGGTAGAGATGCTGAGGTGCAAGTGCTTGTGGAAATAGACTTAATTTGCAGACAAAATCAGACCTCGCTCAAAATGAACAGTTCCCTCCAGGTTCATGCTCAAATGGCAAATTTATCAAGCAAGTGGATTTCAGGGAATATAAGGATTTATTCTGAACTTTGTCTGACAATCTAGAGTACTCTGGTTTGACTTATGGAAAGGATTCAAAATTGGAGATGACATAAATCACAGATAATTGTTTTGAGGAAGAATTCAGTTCTCCAGATGTGCTGTTCTCAGTCTGCAGTGGCAGAGTTAAAGACTTTCATTTATCACCTTTGACTAATGAGGGGGCTTACCCTTGTTCATTTGCTGCATCATGGTACTGTGGGATCCCTGGGGTGGTGTGGGCCACACTTGTGTCTGTATAGATATGCCTTTCATGTGTCCAACAGCAATACAATTGGGAGTTCAAGCAAACAGAGCCTGATGCTAAGAGCCTGTCTGAGCTCACTAATCCAAACTGAGGCAAGTAATTCTTGCCCTGTTTTATATCTGATGGTATAATACAACATTTTTCAGCTCTTGATGAGGTCTCAGAAGTCCTTGAAGGAAGCCCCAGTGAAGGACCAGTTCTAGCTCTTATAATCAAGGAAAAGAATCCCCAAAAAAGAACCTGTTTGTGGAATCACTGCATAGCAATTAGCTCATCACAACCCTTCCACTAGGAATTAAGGGACCTTATTTGCAGCATCTGTCGAAATAATTGAACCTCTCAGTGATTTTTATCCCTCTATTCCTTGTTTTAAGTATATTCATTAGTTAAATGGCTCAGCTTAATTCAACGTGGCCCTGAACTGAAATGAGCAGGACATCATACTCATTATCCTCTGAGCACATTGCTTTGAAATCATGTAAATTAAAAGGCTTTCTGTCTGCTCATCCCCTTTCTTCATGCCTTTTATATTTCTTTGCTTTTTCTTGTTATGGAAACAATACTGTCAGTTGAAAGGCTGAATGTTACCTTGTTGAGTTGTGGGTGAAAGGAAAACTCCAGCACAGCTGGCCAGAATCACAGGACTGTGTGCCCATGAGTTCTCCAGAGGACAGGGGGTTTGAAAATAGGAATGGGTTTCCTTCTGGAGACAGAGGAATGGTACAGATCAGAACCATAGAAACAGAATAATTTCAGCTGGAAAACACCTTTAAGGTCATCAAGTCCAACTGCTATCTAACTGCCAAGCCTGGTGCTAAACCATCTCTCTCAGCATCACATCTCTGCATCTTTCAAAGACCTCCAGGAATGGGGATTCAACCATCTCCCTAAGCTGCCTGTTCCAGTGTTTGAGAACCCTTTCAGTGAAGAAGTGTCTTCTAATATTTAACCTAAACCTCCCCTGGTGCAACATGAGATCATTTCCTCTCATCACTTCTTACTAGGGAAATCAACCCCTGCCTCACTACAACCTTCTTTCTGGGAGGCGTAGAGAGCCAGAATGTCTCACCTCAGCCTCCTTTTCTCCAGACTGAACAAATCCAGTTCCCCAAGCTGCTCCTCAGAAGACTTGTTCTCCAGACCTTTCAGTAGTTTGGATGCCGTTCTCTGGACTGGCTGCAGCACCCAGTGTTGGCTGCATTGGCCACCTGGTCACACACAGGCTCATCTTTAGCTGGTTGTTGATCAACACCCCCAGGTCCTTCTCTGCCAGGCAGTTTTCCAGCCACTCTGCCCCAAGCCTGGAACATTTCTTCAGCGTGAGTTAGGGAGCACAGGACTGGGGAACAGAGACATACAGTGAAAGTGCCAGGCTGGTAAGCAAGAAGGGATGGAGTATGGAGTGACAGTCATCCCTTTAGGTAGGAGTGGTATCAGAAAGGCCAGGATGGGAAGGATTCAATGCTGTCACATGGGCATGTATGGTGGTACAGCAGGAGCTGCAAACAGCACTTCTCTGCTGCAGGAGTTCACCCTGTGCTGATCCTCAGACAGCTCTGCTGAAACCACTGCACAAGAAAAGGAAGATGAACAAAATTGAAATCATCTGCACACAGAAGCAGTAATGGAGGGATATTTTAATGCAGTAGTTTTAATGGCTACCCATTTCCTCCTGGGGAAATGTGTAACTGATTAACTCTGTGACATTAATTTCACTCAAACAATAAAAAGTTCTTCATGTCATCAAAGGTATTTACTAAACATAAATTTTCCTGATGAGGGGAGGGTTTGTAAACGAAACATGAAACTATCTGTTTGGCACCCTTCTGAATTCTGCTTAAAGCTGTTGCTGATTCTGCTGAGGACCAGAGGCATTGATTAGTATTTGTGTTTGCAGTAGCAGGACTACTTTGAGAGTAGCAAATAATATTCATTTTAAGGTGAGGACTCACGTTTCAAGCTAGTCAGAGGAATAAATCCTGTACCTCCAGCACGAGATGTTGGGTAAGCATGTGCTTACTCACTCTGCTGCTTACTTGTGCTGTGAGAAGAGACCTCAACATACCACTGGACTGGGTGGGAAGATATCTGGGATTGCCCAGTGCTGCAAGGCAAGTAATCCATTACTTACTCCTAGAGTGACAGCTGGATACAAAATTACAGGAATAAATAAAGAAATGCTGTAGTGTGAAGCCCTGGAAGTCTCAGAATAAACGGCCTCAACTGGTGATCTGAAAAGCACAGCAGAGTCTGGGATTAAGCAGGGATTTGCCCATTAAACACTCAGAACAGAAAGGTCCTGCACAGCTCCATAAACCAGCCTCAACTTTGGATGCCTCACTCCTCCCAGTGTGCAGTAAGCTCTGCTTTGAAGACTCTTTGCAGCCAGAATAATTCACAGTATCGTTTCTGTGCAGAGGAGCTGCTGACTCTCAGATCCTGTTCTGCTTTGAACAAGCAGATGCTTATGTGCCACTTGTTGCCATCTAGTACTGATAATGCCAGGATCTCACTGAGGCGAGGAGATTGTTGTGACTGCAGAAGGAGGCAGCAGAAAGTCGCTCACCACTGGTGTCTGCCCTTAAGACAGACCCTGCCTTTGCACAAAGATGAGGAATTTGCTTGGTGTCTCCTCGAATTGCAAGGCGAGTGTGCCAAGAATTTGACACCTACTCTTCACTGCTGGCCCACGTCACATACCTCCCAGCAAATCTCATCATGTCTAGTCATGCAGAGTGGCAGGGGACCCTTGAGTGTGTTTTGCTCAGTCTGCCCACTTAGCGCCGGGGCTCGGCACTACCTGATTCACGTCCAGTCTCCCAGCACAATCTGTTGTGTCTAATTGGAGATTATTCCAAGTGTCACAACAGAGACCAAATCTGACAGTTCAGCTGAGCACTGAAATAATGAGTTAAATAATGTACCTTGGAAAAGTTAATCCTTAAAAATCCGTTAGACATATCTTGTTTTCCAGGTCAGAGCAGAACTATATTTAACCTTTTAGAGGAATTTGGGGATGGGGGACAAGGAGAGGACAGAGCAATTATTTTGTGAGCTTACAATCTCATCCATTGCTGCAGAGCAGGCTTGCTCCTGCTGCAGAAGATGCATCAAAAATTGGATTTTGTTTCATTCGCCCAGATCTTGTCCCAGCAGATGACAGCCAGACACAGAACTAAAACAGAGTGCCATATTGAAGATATATTAAATCCTGCTGCCAACAATTGGCTTCATTTCTCTAGTTATTGATTGCTGTCAAGGTCCTGTCTGGAGAAGGATACAGAATCCTGCTTTATGACAGCTCACAGAGACATTGAACCTTCACATTCTTCCTCCAAGCACATTTCGATTTTACCACTTAAATTCTCCCACAAACAGTTACTCTGTTCCCCAGAGCAAGTGCTCCAGGTAGGCACAAAGTTATACCCACCTCCCCTGGGACAAGAAGAGAGGCTGATGGAAACATCTTGCTACTTGTGCTGTGTCATCTGAAGTGTGTATTTGTGACTCCTTTGTGCAAGGCATGTCACCTGCCTACAGCAGAGACGCTCAAACAGATCAGAAGCCTCAAAGCCAGCTTTTTCCTTTGTTCTTTGATTTCAACAGCAACCTCAGAGAGCCACACAACTTGTCACCTAAGCCCTTTGGACTGTCCTGTGCCATGTATGCTGTACAGATGTTTGTAAATACAAAATTCATCCTGTCATCTCCCATCTGACTCACTTCTGCCTAACCTTTTCCCCCAGGAGGCTAAAAAAAGCCCCTTTTCTCCAAGGAGGTGAAATAAGTTGGTAGTAAACTTCTCAGGCCAGTAGCTGTAGCAGTTTGGGAGGGGAAGGAGGGGTTAGTAACAAGACAGCAGCAAAATTCCTGCATTCCCCAGTCCTCACTGCTAGCCAACAGATTCTCTTTGCCAAATGTAAGGACTCTTTCACAGAGTGAAACCCCATTCATTGTTTTCTCTGTCTATTTAGGACATGGAGACACACATTACTAGCCCAGCATACAACTCCTCCTTTGATCTGTGCTCCAGCAAATCTGTATCAAGTCAGCTGTGCATTTCTATGGAGATTAAATTTGCCCTTGTGGTTCATCTGAGGCCTGGCAGATCTCCTTTGTGTGCTTTGTGGTCTAAGATCCAAAACCATCAAAACCCTAAAGCCCATCTCTAATTTTAAGCATGTGAGCTCTCCTTCCATGAGTCTTACTCATTTAAGATTAAAGCCTTGTGCAAACAACATTCTGATTTATACACTTAGGAGTGACCTTCACCTGAAGATTGCTGAAATGCTCTGGCCTTGAATTTGATTTTTTTTTAATTGAGACTGCATTAGAAAAGTGAAAAGTGCCTGCAGCATTCACATGAAGACATGTGTGCGTGATAGAGGTTCGAGGACCTAAGGTAGGACATTACTTCAAAAGGCAAGACAAGGACATAGATAAGAGGTTTTAAGGAAGTTGTGAGAAATTGTGTGTGGCAGAGTGTCTCCTCTCTTATCATAGTATCATAGTATCAGTCAGGGTTGGAAGGGACCACAAGGATCATCTAGTTCCAACCCCCCTGCCATGGGCAGGGACACCCCACACTAGATCAGGCTGGCCAGAGCCTCGTCCAGCATGGTCTTAAACACCTCCAGCGACGGCACCCCGAGGTTCATTTTCTGTTTCCATGGCTCAGCTTATGGAAGATATGTAGCCAACAGAGAGCCCTGAGGTACAGGAAAGTGTGAGGACTCCAGGGAGGATATTATCAAGGTTTAAAGTGACATGAGACTGGAGGTTGTAAGCAAAACAGACTGCTTTTCCCAACAATAATTGAGGAATGTCCATTTCAGGGACATCTATCTTCAGGTTTTAGGAAGGAACTTTACCACAAACCCAACTTTTGGCAAACTTAAAGGTTTTGCACCCATTCTAGGTCTAGTATGCTCAGCTCTCTTCCATGTTAAGAACAGAAATACAGTGTTCTCTTCCAGATCTCAGTTATTTGCCCACATGGCAGTCAAAAGAACTGGAGAAACCATGCAACGTTCCCATCCAGTGGTCAACATCATAAGAATGTTTGCCAGCTCATTTGTCTAGACTTTTGCATGACTGCAAAGCAAAGTTGCAAGGCTAATGAAAGTAATGCCTGGTGAAAGTGATGTCTTGGTACCTTTGTACCTTTGCATATCCTGCAAGCTATATTTGAGTATCATCCACAGTTGAAATAGTCTTGTGAGGTCAGCAGGCAAACACAGAAAGGAACCACTCTCAGAAGGGTTCTTCTGGACTGTGCACATCCCTCCTCATCAATGGAAATATTCCAGTCTTGGTGCCAATCACAGTATCACAGTATCATTAATGTTGGAAGAGATCTCAAGGATCATCGAGTCCAACCTGTCACCACAGACCTCATGACTAGAACATGGCACCAAGTGCCACATCCAATCCCCTCTTGAACACCTCCAGGGATGGTGACTCCACCACCTCCCTGGGCAGCACATTCCAATGGTGAATGACTCTCTCCGTGAAGAACTTTCTCCTCACCTCCAGCCTAAACTTCCCCTGGCACAGCTTGAGACTGTGTCCTCTTGTTCTGGTGCTGGTTGCCTGGGAGAAGAGACCAACCCCCACCTGGCTACAACCACCTTCCAGGTATTTGTAGAGAACAATGAGATCACCCCTGAGCCTCCTCTTCTCCAGGCTAAACAATCCCAGCTCCCTCAGCCTCTCCTCATAGGGCTTGTGCTCAAGGCCTCTCCCCAGCCTTGTTGCCCTTCTCTGGATGATTTATCTGGCAAATGACAAATGTCAAGGTAAAATATTCTGAAAGGAGTGGGAGCATTGGAGGAAACTCTGCCTAGTTTCCCTCTCCTTTTGCTGTTTTGAAGCCTCTTTGAAAGCTGAAAGTTTATTCAAAATGTATTTCCTCTGAATAAACTGCATGCTTGCTTGTGGTTTCTGATGATTATCTAAGCCACTGAGAGCCTCGATTTGCATATTTATTTGATTTTTGCAAGAAAAATAGAAAGCAGTTGCTTGTGTGAACCTAAAATCTATTACAAGTCCAAATTCTTGACTAGGGGGTGTTTGGTGAAATACTTAGCTGAAAATGAGTTGCTCCTTTTTATCCTTTCAACCTGCCAGGAAAAAAAACAAAAGAAGAAAAAGAAAGAGGAAATCAAAAGCAACAGACTCATTTCTGCTTCAAATGGTACTGAGGAAAAACTAAACTGACTGCATCCTGGGAAAGCTGAGGAAGACCATCTCAATGGGGCATCTTTGAGTTAGGTCATAGTATCATAGTATCATAGTATCATTCAGGGTTGGAAGGGACCACAAGGATCATCTAGTTCCAACCCCCTGCCATGGGCAGGGACACCCCACACTAGATCAGGCTGGCCACAGCCTCATCCAGCCTGCTCTTAAACACCCCCAGGGACGGGGCCTCAACCACCTCCCTGGACAACCCATTCCAGGGCTTCACCACTCTCATGGTGAAGAACCTCCTCCTCACATCCAGCCTGAATCTCCCCACCTCCAGCTTCATTCCATTCCCCCTAGTCCTATCACTACCTGAGATCCTGAGAAGTCCCTCCCCAGCCTTCCTGTAGGCCCCTTTCAGATACTGGAAGGCCACAATTAGGTCACCTGGGAGCCTCCTCTTCTGCAGACTGAACAGCCCCAACTCCTTCAGTCTGTCCTCATAGGAGAGGTGCTCCAGCCCTCTGCTCATCCTTGTGGCCCTTCTCTGGACACGTTCCAGCACCTCCACATCCCTCTTGTAATAGGGGCTCCAGAACTGGACACAGTACTCCAGGTGGGGTCTCACCAGGGCAGGTCCTAAAGCTGAGCAGATAAAGGGATCTCTCCACTACCATAAAGTTAGGAATGAGCAGGGATTTTACATCATTTTGATGATATTGATGAAGCCATTTTGACTTCTTGTGCCAGTGACTTTAATTGTTGGAGCGAGACAGCCCAGGGGGCTGTGCTAACACAGCGCCTTCAACATCGATCCAACCCTGATGCTTCAAACCTCCCTGTCGTCTCCTGTGCCTGCACTGCCATAGTTTTGCACTGCACAAAGGTAAATGGCACTCTAGCTCTGAGGAATAGGGAGATTTGTGCTTGCTGCTGTCAAGACTACATTTGGTGTTTAATCTTTAGCCCATAAAAGTCGCAACCCATAATTTCAACATACCCTCGCAGAAGCTGAACTGATTGAGATATTGCTGCTGCACATTGCTAGAAAGGAAGGGAGGCAGGTTGCCATGTTTTTTCAATCCTTCCTCATAAATAGCCTTTGCTTTGATGTTTCAGATGGCCTTAATATCGATCAACAGCTACAGCCCTCAATAGCTTATTCAGTAAGCTGATGTTTGTAAATAAAGCGGAGATTTTAATCCACCCTAGCAAAAGGTCAGCTTGAAGGGCGGAGTGATTTACGCACAGATCTCATCTCCTCTCACAGGAGAGCTGGCCAAGCCCCTCAGGCTGTAAACCACACAATGTTTTTTGCACCAGATCAGAAAACAAAAAATGACCTTAATTAGATTGTGGCATGTTGCTATGATAACAAGGAGGCAATGGCAGGGAGGAATTTCTGGCCATTTGAGTCCTTTTTAGTAAAGCATCGTTTGTAAACTACTCCTGCAGTCTTGATTCCTAAACCTTTAAAATTTGGGGAGCACTCCTCATCCCCAAACACCTCTGCCATTGTTCTCGGTGATCTCCATGTGGGAGCTAGCTCCTGGGCTAAAATACCGTCCTTCCTCAATGATCCCCAGCCTGAGGTGTAGGTCATGGCAGAGGCCCCACTGGGAGAGGTGCTCACAGCAGCTGCCTTTTATTTCCTTGAGACACAAGCTCTTTGCTGACAGTTTTCTAGCTCCTGTGATCCCTGGAATTCATCACTTTCCGCAAAGAAAAAATAAACCAACCCAGCATCTGTGCAGGAAACATGTCCATGGTAATTCAGCACTGAGGGGCTGTGCACACATAAGCCTCTGTAACTGCAGAAAGAGGCCCAGAGCTTTCCTTCAAGTCTAGCACTGATGACAGAATAGGGAAATCTCCCATAAATAAGTTGTGCTTTTAAAAGTTTGTAAGCAAACGACCATTAATCTCTTTGTTCTTCACAAGAGCCTGGGCATGCAGCATGCCTGCAAGCTGCTGTGTAGCAGCCCTCCAGCAAGAGAGCATGCCCGTCTTCAAAGTCTTCCATGAGCGCCACAGCTACAGGGCAAGCAGGTGGCTCCTGAAAAAATAACTACTGTGAGGAAAAGGGAAATGGGGAACTTTCCTAAACCACCTTGTTTAAGAAAGAATCCTGGAGTCTACGAGAAGCTAGTTTGTGAGGATGAGAAGTGAGTGTGATATTTTGTTGTCCTTCAGGAGGTTTGCATTGCTCTGTAAAGCACCACAAGCCAGCTGAGGGAACATGGGGCTCCCTGTGTGCCGCTAGTATCTGGCCTCACTACCAAAAGTTTTGAGCTGCTTATGTCTCCTTCATCTCTGAATGACCACAATGTCCCCAAAGCCCACCCAACTGCTGCTGCAACTGGTCGTCAGCACTGCTTCGTTGTTTCTTTCTTCTTGTATGTCTGTCAGCACCCATAGCACCACTGGCTGCGAGCAGCAAGGGACAGCACAGAGCTCTCTGACTCCCACTGACTCCTGCAAACATGTTGAGCCAGCTCAGAAGCACAGAAACTGAAGGGACAGATCCACACCACAGTGCCTGTGGGGATGTTGCAACACATCCCTGCAGCTCTCTTGGCTATCAACGAGCAAAATGCTCTGGTGATGGCTGCTGAGCCCAGCTTTAAGAAATATCATTATTTTAAGCAGTGGTTATTTCATTACGGTGGTAAAAGAGATTGTGGCCATTTAAAGGACCATGATAGACTCTGTAATATAATTAGATGACCCTGAAAAAGAAATACTGGAATTCAATCACTCTGAGCAATCCACATGTACTTCCTGAAGGTAATCAATCCCTGTGTCAGAGGAAGCCTATTGTTCTCCAGCCCCCAGGGTCTCCTTCTCCTGCAATGTACAAAGGGCTTTTTTTGTCAGGACCAACAAATCTACTTCCCCAGCTTAGCTAAAGATCAGAACACCACGTCTGGACCATCCAAACAATTTGCCTTCCTTTAGGCACTTTGCTTTTCTCTTTCTAGGTTTCACTGTTTTCCTTGTTTTGGACACTGCTGACGTAGAGCTGTTAATACTTTTCCTGGTGTAAAGCTCTGCAGATCTTTACACCAGTGTAAAAGAGAAAAAACCTAAAAATAAAGAAGTGGAAATCAGTGAAAATCATTCTGCATTCCAGACAGGGTACTGAAGGGCAGTGTGCACATCCCTAGTTCCATACAGAGTTGGAAACACAGAGTTGGTAATAAGTTATTAAAAAT
The DNA here is from genome assembly GCF_026170545.1 of Melanerpes formicivorus. Taxonomy (NCBI): domain Eukaryota; kingdom Metazoa; phylum Chordata; class Aves; order Piciformes; family Picidae; genus Melanerpes; species Melanerpes formicivorus. The sequence continues at coordinate 12,556,550 of NW_027142372.1, read as the reverse complement.
ATAAGCCAGCTTCCAGTCTTCTCCTTTGGTGGCCCTAATTTAGGATTATTAGAGTTTTTATTGTCCTCTCCCACCTGTGTACTGCGAGATTTGATGTGTAAACATTGCCAGGGACTCAGCATTCATTCATTAATTCTACCAAGAGTGTTCTGTTTTGTAACCAGAAAATTGAATTACCTCCTCTACTTAATTTTAGTACTTTCCACCTTTTGGCTAGGAAAGTGAATTATCCTGGTTGGCTTTCCTTTTCCCCTGTGTAATAATACCCAACTCCTCTGTGTTAAAATATATGTGCTGTCCTTGCAGCAGGTAAAATTCCACCTATTTCATACCTGTCTGAGCTCGTTGAGGGTAAGAGGAGTTATGCTCATGAAACTGAAGCCAGAATTGAGTCAGCATCTTATCTTCTGTGGAAGGCCTCCAGGGCTCAACCAACCTGAGAGAAGCAAAATGCAGCGCCTGAGTGAATGGAGCTTCCATTAGCTAATGGTTCTCGATTGCAGTTGGGGCAGGTCTTCTAAAGGGAAAATTTTCCTTGAGCATCACATCTCCCAGGCTGCAGTGAGAGCCCCAGCAGGCACCCTCCATAAACACACACCGGCACAGCAGTCAGAAGAGATTAACAGCATTTCCCCAAGGCTTCCCAGTGGAATCAATGCTTGCTAATCTTTAGAAAATTACACTAACAAGCTCCAGGCATGAACTGCAGGAGTTCAGCACACCAGTCTCTGAAATCACGCACAGGCCATTAATGCATCAAGGCTTTAATGAACCAGAAAATCTCCACTAAGCAGAGGCCAGAAGGATGCTTCAAGTTTCCCACCTCTCCTAAGCTGGTCTCATGACAGACAGTCAGCTCTGAAAGCAAAAGCACTACTTTCAGGACCAATCCAGTCTGGGGAGCAGCCCCAGGTCCTTACAGCTACTTAAGCTTTGAAGTCACTGCAAGAGATGATGAGCAGCTCTTGAAAAGTCCTGAACTCCAAAATCCTGAATGGCAAGTTCAGGAAAGACTGCTGGTTGTTGTACTAGAGGTGCTGTGGGTAGTTTCTGGGGAAGAAAGAACAAAATCAAACCATCAACAAAGCGTTTTTCTCCTATTTCAAACTACCAGGCAGAACTAGAAGTTGCAGCCAGCCAAAACAGCTAGCCCTACATTGAACAGTTTCAAGGCCCCGCTTGGCAGCATGCTGGGCCATCTGGTTTTGGAATACAAGGGAGCTGGGGTTGCTGGAGAGGAGGAGACTCAGGGGTGACCTTATTGCTCTCTACAAATACCTGAAGGGAGGTTGTAGCCAGCTGGGGGTTGGTCTCTTCTCCCAGGCAGCCAGAACCGGAACAAGACAACAACAGTCTCAAGCTGCGCCAGAGGAGGTTTAGGTTGGATGTTAGGAAGAAGTTCTATAGAGAGAGAGTGATTGCCCATTGAAATGGGCTGCCCAGGGAGGTGGTAGAGTCACCATCATTGGAGGTGTTCAGGAGGAGACTTGATGGGGTGCTTGGTGCCATGGGTTAGTTGTTTAGGTGGGTTGGATTGGTTGATGGGTTGGACGCGATGATCTTGAAGGTCTCTTCCAACCTGGTCTGGTCTATTGTATTCTATTCTATTTTATTCTATCTAATTTAAACTATATTCTTCCCCTGAAAGGTTGGACTAGATGATCCTTGAGGTCACTTCCAACCTGGTATTCTATGAATCTATGAAAAAAACCCACACATAAATAATATTGCTGGAGAGCTGGCAACTTGGAAATGAATGATCTTTTGCTATAGCTTGCACTGAGAAAGTATAGCCTTTTTTTTTTCCCCTATCAGCCATAAAATCTACTTATTTCCTGAGCAGTGTTCTAATTTGCTTGAGGCTTATGAGATATATTGCCTGCTTTCTACTCTGTTTCCTACTGGGCAGCCTGCAAGGTTGTCTAATCTCTAAAAGAAATAAGCATCTGTTTCCTTCATAGCCTATGTTTGATTTAACATGATTCTACTCCTATTATACTCCCACGCAACATATCCTAGGGAAAATAAGAACAAGTGATGCCTATTTCTCTCAAAAGATATTTTAATTTGCAGTCCAAGAGGAATGCACATTGGGCAACCAGCCCCAGAACAAGAGGACACAGTCTCAAGGTGTGCCAGGGGAGGTTTAGGTTGGATGTTAGGAAGAAGTTCTTCATAGAAAGAGAGATTGCCCATTGGAATGTGCTGCCCAGGGAGGTGGTGGAGTCACCATCACTGGAGGTGTTTAAGAAGAGACTGCATGGGGTGCTTGGTGCCATGGTTTAGTTCATTAGATAGGGTGGGATGATAGTTGATTAGATGGTGCTAGGTGATAGGATAGGATAGGATAGGATAGGATAGGATAGGATAGGATAGGATAGGATAGGATAGGATAGGATAGGATAGGATAGGATAGGATAGAACAGAACAGGTTAGAAGAGACCTTTGAGATCACTGAGTCCAACCTATCATCGAGAAAGCCACGTGAATCTGCATCTTTATGTGTGGTCCTTCTATTTGCAGTAATTTAAAAAACAGCATCTTGATGCTTGTTCTTTGGGGTCAAGCATTTGACTTTCAAATCCCTAGGGGTCAGCTCCTCCAAAACAAAAGGCTCTCACTCTCTCTGCTGCCCTGAGGTGGAGTCTCAGTTCCATTTTTGTTTCAGAAGTGCGGCTTTTATTCATTTCTATCAGCAGCCATTGCTTTCATTCTGCAAACCCTGTCACTTAAAAGCCTCAAACAAAGAAGCTTTCCCATTCATACAAAACCAACCAGACATGCATCTTAAGGATTTCTGTTTTCCAGAGCTCCTTAACCCTGTGACCTCACTTCTCAGATTTTAGTAAGAAATCTTTTTGCCTTTTTTTCCCATATTGCTGATTCTGAGATGGGGAAAAGGTAAGTATTAACTTAAATTTGGCCCCAAATTAAAAATGTTGCAGAGTCAGCACTTTTTTTATGCAGCCTTTGAACGACTGAAGCATTTCCTTGCATAAAATCCTCAATGAAAAAAGGATGTGAAGCTAGTATTGGCCCCCCTGCAGAGTGTGAAACCCACAGATTTCAGCACTGATGCTGCAATCTCTGTGCTATGAGAATTGATAGCAATGGGAACAGGAATTCACTTGCAATGGGAACAGGATTTAATCCTAAAATACAATGGTCTCAGAGCAGTTTACTCCACCTGAGGGCCTGCTGCTAAGTAGGAAATTTAAAGCAGGAGGGACATAACTTGAAACCATGCCACTTGAAAAACTGACTTAGAAAGAGTTACAGGTTCTTCTGTCCCTGCTGTCAGTTGTCTGACTTTATACTCCCCACACTCTGACTTTATAGGATATGAGGTTTTCTTCTCTCTATTGTTTTCTACAGCATGAACCCAAACAGCAGGGGCAGGCAGTCATAAATGAAAATCAATCCCAAAATATTCCCCATGTACAAAGAGGGAGGCCAAGCACAGATGCATATATGTGGAACCCTCTGATGAAGGCTTAGAGAAGCCAACTTCTCTAAATTTCCCCCATTCTCCACTGTAAACCCATACTCCCTGTCCTGGGTGGAGTGGGATCACATTACATTGCAGAGTGCCTTGACCCCAAGAAGCCCTCAAAGCCCATAAACAACAACCCCTGCTCATCCCTGCCTCTTGGAAACACTCATCTGCTGTCAACACTGCTCTGCTGTCAACCATAACTTATCTTCTGGCCTTTCACTAGTCCCTTTTTGCCAGTTGATGACCACAGTGAGAGTCCAAGCTTGCAGAGGAGGGAACCCAGGACAATTGCAGTTCATTGCAGTGTCATTTTGTATCATAGCTGGAACCCAAGCTCTTCTCTGTGATGAGATCTCCCCAGTATTATGGTCATACTTGTAATGCCAGCAGATACAACCTTCTGAAAGGGACACATTTTGGGGTGTACCATGGCACTACCATCCCTTGTTTCTCAAAGTCCACGCTGACTGAAACATAAAGACTGTCTGCTTTTATTTGCACTGTTCACATTAATGTTTTTCCTTGCCTCATTCCAAACCTAGTTGTAAAAGCCTCTCGCAGTTTTTCTCCTTTCCTTAAATAGGAGTTCCATACCCTCTGAGGAATATCTGTGGATTCCAATATTTGCCCTCATCTCCTGACCTTGGTCTCCCACTGCCTCCTGGCGTGGTGGAGGAGAGGCAGCGTGCACCATACAAGGACAAACTGCAGCAGCAGTGGGGCTGATCCACCCCCACTCTGCTCGATGGAAAGGCTCCAGCTGGCTCCAGTGGGAGCTGGATCAGTCCCATACCGGGAAGGGTAATGATCTAGCCATTTAGCCTGGCATTTGTTAGACCAGAGCAGCAGCAGAAGTGCAGACATTACTCATGTCCCAAGTTATGCAGGGCTAAGGCCAAGATTTCTTGTGGATCTGCAGGCTCAGTGGGGCTCCTTGGGGCCCTTTCCATATCTCAGTGGTTATGCCAGCAACCCCTCGTCTTCTAGGCAAGGCATTAGGGCATTTGCTAATCTCTGATCAGCGAGCCCCTCTTTGCATGGTGGCCCCAAGCCTCTGATCTGTAAGGAGCTACTTTACAAAGTCCTGAATCAAAAATATGCTGCTCATGTTTCAGAGAAACCAAAATTTATTCTCTACATCTGTTCTCCACTGAGTATGGAAATTTAAACCACTTTGAGCTAGTATATGAAGAGGAGAAGGTGAAACCAGCTAAAATGAAACATCTCTTGATGAAACTGGTCCACACACTTCCAGCCTTTCTATTTGAATTTCCCAGTCCAGGCAAACAGAGTTGAACTCCATAGGAATATGGAGTTCACAAGTCATGAACAACTTACAATAATTGCTCCCTTTTTGAGGGGAAAAACCATTGGTTATTCCTGTGCTGAACATGTTTTTTCCATGTTTCCAGAAGCTGCTTTGTTTAATGCTCCAGTGGATGCATTGTGTCTGATGCTTGTGCATTCCTGAGACTTCACTTTTGTCCCAGCAGCCATTTGCAGCTCTCAGTAACAGGCTGATCTTGCAAACATCCACTTGCAGGAAGTTGCTTATACTGTCAGTCATTATCTGCTCTAATCTCTTAGCAAACAATTACTTGCAGAACAAACAGGATGATACCCTCTTACAAGTAATAGTAAATCTAAGCTGGTGTAGATGAAGGAGAGCAGTGCATTTTCTTCCTAAGAGAGAGAAGAAAGACTGTAGGAGCCTGGCTGCTGTGCCAGGTCATGTGTGACCTGTGTGTAAGTTATGGAATTTCTGACCCAAATTCCAGTGCTTTCTCATGGATATATTTGTGCCTTCCAGTAGCATAGATTGCAGGAGTGGTTTATTAGTCTTCATTCTCCTTTAACTTGAGTAACTTCCTGCTATTGATTCAAACCTTTAAATCTGATTTCCTTGGTCGTTTATTTGAGGATGAGGAATTCCTTTGTGGCAGTTCACAATTATTGTGTATAAGCTGATTATGGAGATGTTTAAATATGCCAGTTTAGGTTAACAATAGCAGTGTGGAAAACTGCCGGTGTGGGAACTCAAGACTACGGCTCCAAGACCTCTGCTTGCAGTGGCTAGTAGTGAATCATAAGCTATTAGTTGGGAAGAATCTATTTTAGCCCAGTTTTGAAGCTTTGTCAGCATTAACACAAAGCTGACTATGGAGAATGAAGGTCCTCTGCTCCAGCAGTTGTGGGCAAGATGTTTGAAGGCAGTGGAGAGCTGCCTTGAAGTTTCTAGAAGCAGGTAGTAATCATCCAATAAATAGAGGGCTTTTAAAGCCTAATGTTCAAAGTAAATGATATTTTGATCTGCAAAGGCTATCTTGGACTTAGTGCTGGCAGAAAGCTCCCAAAAGGAGCTAGAGGAATGAGAACCTAGTTGAGCTCCAAGACCTCTGCTTGCAGTGGCTAGTAGTGAATCATAAGCTATTAGTTGGGAAGAGTCTATTTTAGCCCAGTTTTGAAGCTTTGTCAGCATTAACACAAAGCTGACTATGGAGAATGAAGGTCCTCTGCTCCAGCAGTTGTGGGCAAGATGTTTGAAGGCAGTGGAGAGATGCCTTGAAGTTTCTAGAAGCAGGTAGTAATCATCCAATAAATAGAGGGCTTTTAGAGCCTAATGTTCAAAGTAAATGATATTTTGATCTGCAAAGGCTATCTTGGACTTAGTGCTGGCAGAAAGCTCCCAAAAGGAGCTAGAGGAATGAGAACCTAGTTGAGCTAGATGGGTTTTCTACAAAGCTGATTAGGGAGAAGTGTGATTTCACCCCTTGAGACAAAGAAGGCCTTCCTGAGAGACATGCATTCAGAGATGAAGAGACACAACTAAGATTTGCACTATTACATTTCAGTTAGGAGTCTGGAAAAGCTCAACTGTAAATGCCATAACTTTTCAGTCACAGTCTGAAACAGCTGTTTAAGTCTGCACAGAGAAGTAAATCTGCCCTGTTGCAAACTGCATGTCCCAGATTTCTCTGGCAGAAGTGTTGAGTTAATTGAGACAGAAGGTTTGTAATAACTACAGTTCTGCTGAAATGAAGCCCTGGGTGAAAGAGAGTTTACAGCATTTGTCTCCATTACCTTGCCATGAGATGGATTTTCCCTCTACATACATGTACATGCTCAGCAAAACATGCATTTGGGACTTGCAAACCTCAGTGCCCCTCAAACCTCAAGCAGATGCATTGTACCACCACTGACTTTGGAAACTGCAAAGCACCTTCCTTACAAGGACCCTTCCTCTGCATGCAGCTGGTCCAGGGAGCCATGGGAGGTATTCTTCAGCCATCAACTGAGTCAGACTTGCCGTTCTGTCTCTGAAGTCTTTGATGGGATAAGAAATGCTTTGAATCCTCTACTTCAGCTACTGAGTCTCCACATACTCTGAACACATGGACTTCAGTCTGCATCACTTCTTTGACATAAAGTCTGAAGGCAAAAACTGTACGGTGGAAGAATTGAAGTTCAGAGCATCCAAATGTATGTGGACAACAAAGGAGTTAGTATTTAACCACACAAGAAGCTATGATTAAATTAATCCACCATTCTCCTTTTTGCAGCTCTTTGGGGGAATTAGATCAAGAAAGTAACAAAGGAATGCCACAGCCTGCCAATAATGTAATTAAGGAGTAAAGCCTCATCTGAACATTCTCTTGCCAAAGAGCTTGCTGGATGTAAGTTGAGAGAAAAATCAGATTCAAGACTTTAAAGAGAAGATGGAGAGATATTGGGGGGAAAGTATTTGAATATTCAACTGTTCATTTTCTCCAGTTCCCTTGACAGTCTCAAAATGCAAAAAATATGAATGATGAAATAATGCAGCTACTTTGGGGAGACTAAGCAGAAAAAAAACGGGATTTATTAGGGCTGGATACACTCAAGAACAGGTTACTGGCTTTGAAAGACAGGTGGACTTGGAAGAGGATCTGGAACTCGTGCCACTGTGAAAATGTGCTAAAAGAATGATCCAAACAAACTGGATGTTCCAAGCTGGGCCTGGAGACTTCTGGAGTGTCCTGATAATAATATGGAATGTCTTGATTTTTGCCCCTCTTTTGCCTAGGATACAGCATTTTCTCTTGCTCTCCATTTTGAGGCACAACAGTGGGATCTTCAGAAAACAAGGAGGAAGCAGACTCTGGCCTGTGTGACCCCTGAATGAACAGTGAAGTTTGAGTGTTACTTGTCGTAGGACTCCATGTATAGACATGTCTCACAGCTTGATGCAGGGGACAGGCCCTTCTTCTTGATGCCTATGTTGGACCCTGTAATATAGACCAGTAAAATATTTATCATTCCACTGAAAGAAAAACCACAGCATAATGTCCACTAGAGCCTGATTGTCCAAGGGACTAATGTACTCAGTGGTCTCTACAAGACTTTGAGAATGTTCTCCTACACCTACTCATTAAATACCTATTCACAGAGGACTTAGGCTGGCATGTTTCAAGATTGATAGAACATATAACTACTTGCTCTGTAGACATCATTTCCACTGGAATGTGTCCAGAATTGCACTAGAAATCTCAAATAAATGAACTCTAATGTAGTAAAAAGGTTTCCAAGTGAGACAAAACTTCAGAATAGATCTGAATCCAAGCCCTGTACCCACTCAGCAGGTACCAAGTAGCCTCTATTAGGCAGAGCTGTAATGTACCAAAACAGAGGAATTTGGTGGTGTTGCCCCATTATTTTTTGAGGAGCTAGGCTGGGGGCATGAACAAACAAGAAACATGCTGGTGATTAAAGTTTCCATTATATCAATAGATATGCAATTTATCTTTCTATAACATATACACTTATACAATTTATGATATTTAACTAGAGCATTGAACCACAAGTGCAAGAAACATTTTCCAGCACACAGCTCATGGCAAAAGCAGCTGTGTCATGCATTGCTGAGTGTGTGCTCTCGTGGAAGTTGAACATGCAACCATCTTCTGTAGCCACAGTCAGCAATAAGTAGTGACAGAACCCAGGTCTGTGACACAGTCTGGATTTTAGCTCTGTTTTTCATCTCTACCTGGTGCTAACAGGGTACTTAGAGAGCTTTTGCCTTTTGCTTAGCTAGCAGCATGCAGTCTGGTTTGCTGCAGAAGCAGGGACGCCCACTGCTGAGGTCTCCGTGCAACGTTCAAGATGTTGACTTTGTAACAGAGATGTCACCATTTCTTAGGCTGTTGTTCTCACATAATGTAAACAACTTTCTGTGGTCTGCCTTCTCTGCCTTGTCCAAATGGTTTACTGCAGCTGCACGAGAGTGAAGCGTGGAAGCGAACTGAATGTGGCAGCAAATGCAAAGCAGGATTGACTGCAGCTGAGGCACAGCACGTCCAAAGCACCTTCATGTTTCCCCTTTATGTCAGGAATGGGAAACCTAATAGGCAACATCTGTAGCAAGATGCAAGTTAATGTCATCCTGAAAATGAGTGAGTCACTGGAGAACAATATCTTTCCCATTAAAGAGACTATTCAGTGGAAAGTTTTGTGCTGAGATAAAAAGGTGGAAACTCTCCATGCTTCTCCCCCAGCCTGGTGAATGGTTCAGACGGAATTCAGCTGGAATACTAAACCTTGCTGTTCAGGACCTCACAGGGAGAAACAAGGGGTGGCAAATCCTTTTGTTATATTTCCAGCACCTTCAAAAATCAAGCCATGTCTGACTGCTGAGAAAGTCCCTTGCTGAGATGAGGAATTAAATTGGCCAAATTAGAAGATGCATCCTCTTAATTAAGGGTATATACATCAAAAAAAAAAGACAGTAGCTGAGGTGGTTTGTGTTTTCCAGCACACCAAAGCTTGAAAAAGCTATGTGCTCAGAGGGCTTTTGAACAGAGCTCAACCCCAGGTGTTCAAGGGCGTGTGTGGATGTCAACAAGCAGCTTGTGGAACTTTCTTGAAGGATGTTTTTGCTGTGCAGTGCCAGTTTTGCATCTCTTGAGTTCTAGTTTTGAAATGACATCTAATTATATTTAATGCTTAAGCCAAGAAAGATGCAAATCAATACCTAGAGAGGATGAAGGATGGAAGCCAGTGTCTGGGCTCCATCTGGGTGTCAGTAGTCAGTGATGAGTAAGATCCAGCTCACTTAGAAGAGCTGCTAGATATAAGAAAGCCTGCATGTCCCCTTCAGACCAGGTGGATGATAGAAACACATGTGCTGACTTCCAGACACTCTGCTGAAGGACATAGAAAGGAACGCTCCCAGATAAACCCAGTCTGCAAGAGCTCAAAACACTGCTGTCTATCTTCAACAAGCTTTAGATAAGACTTTTATCAAAAGGTCAAAGGCAAGTGGAATGTTCTGTGGCTTGTTTAAGCCTGCTCCTCAGATAAAACAAGAAAAACTGTCTGCCTTCTCCTAGCAAACTCCTTAAGAGCAAGGGCATGATATGCAAAAAGTGTCTCTTCTATTCCCAAGTCCTTGGATCTCTTTTAATCTCTTCTAATCATATCCCTCTATGGCTGATGAGCTGCAGGGGTGCTCCATGATACTAAACGAAACCATGCCATTCCCTACCCACCATGTCCCCACACAACTGCTGGTTCCTACAGAGTGCTGAAGCTGTGCTGTAGTGGAAGTACAGCTCAAGGTGCACACCAACAGCTATTTTGGAGAGCATTGACAGCCTCAGAACTGATGCAAGGAGCTGTGGTTCTTTTAGAGCTCTTAAGACACTTGTTTTGGGGCTGGATCTGGGAATTCATTTAGTGTCCTTGCCAAAGTGCTCTGCCTTGAAGCAGCCACAGCAAAGAGCAAGAGAGTTCATTTGTGTGGGATGCAGAGGTTAAAGGTTGCATAAAGGAAATCATATGCAAGCACAATGCTGATAGATATCTGGCCCTTTATCCACCTTGTTCAGTGTTTGCAGGTGCCACTGACAGGCACTTTATCTATTAAGGTGCTATTTCTGGATGCAGTCAGGACTTTTTTGCTATAGGAAACCATCTGTCTCTGGGGTTACAGGAAGGCAAATTTCACACTCAGAGAGATGCAGCCCCCAAACCAAACTGCTTTGCCTTGGCTAAATCTTTGTGGGTCACTGCAGGGTGTTTCAATGTCATTTGTGAAACTGTGGATTTGCCAATGGCACGTGCCTTGTAGATGGGTTTTAGTGTCCATGCTGACATGACTGCATGGTCCCTGGCTCTGACTTGTGCCTAATTGTGGTCCAAGCAGGGTATGATGTGCCTCATGCTTCTTTGGAGTCCCCAGAGCATAGCTCTGCTGTTTTAGGGCCAGGGCCCCCTGTGTCCAGTCTTATTATTCCAAGGGAATTCAGTCTGGCTGCTGAGCAGAGCATGGTAAAGGGCTGAGGATTTGCTGTAAAATCTATGTGAATCTGCAGACAATCTAAATACCCATGTGTTCATTTTAGGATGAAATCTGTCCTCCAAGGAGGTTTTCTGAGTTTTCCAGTCTGTCATTTGTCTTCTCTTTCCAGTCACAATGTGAGAGCTACAGGGCATGTTCCCCATCCAAAACATGCAGCAGTCCCCACTGACCTGAGAGGGAAAGGGTCCCTGCTCCCACCCAGCCCTCCCAGCCTCCTCTGCTGCCTCTTTGTGGGGCCACTAACTGCTCACAGAGGCAGAGAGGAGACAAAAGACAAGAATGCCCCAGAGGGAACTGGCACAAGGGAGAGTGTGGGCAAGAACCACAGCCCTGGTGGTCCCGCCCTGAGGAATTGTTTGGGATACACAGTGATCTCCCCAGGGCACTTGGCATCACAGCAGAGGCATGGCCATATGCACCCCAAAGGCAAGCCTCTTCCCAAGACTAATTACCTTTCCATTCAAAATTAATAAGATGTTTTGATCATGTATTTGAAGACTTCCTGCTCATTTTGTTAGTGGGATGCAGCACTCATGAGAGCACTTCGCTAACAGCATTCATCTGCTTAATTTATATCTCCCATCCAATAAAGATAGTTTAAACTAGAGACATTTTATATTCTTGTTTATTGGCCTCTCCAAATGGTCAGGGGCCACTTAACATTGACCTCTGCCAGGCTTTGCAAGGGCTTGAGGCCAGATGCTTAAAGAGAGTCACCTGTCTGTGCTTTGAATTACTTTTGATCTTTTGTTTCATCCTATAAATTCCCAGTGGAGATGACTGGTAGTAAACATCTGGCACAGACACAATAGCCAGTTTTTTTTCCTGCTTAGAGAAGGAATGAATCCATACTGGAAATCCAGATTTGGTGGCCATAAAACAGTGCTCTGGGTGAGGGGCTGTATCATCTGCATTTTGCGTCACCCCTCAAGAGATGCTGCAGTTTATTTTATTTGTTCCCCTAAAAAGAAGTAGCAATTAAAATATTGCTGCTCTAAGGTATTTTACACAAAGCACAGGCTGGAGGGGTGACCACAGAGATAAAAATTATCTTCTGGACATGGGTTAGTAGGCCTGGTGGTGGTGGGCTGATGGTGGACTTGATGATCTTGGAGGTCTTTCCCAACCTTAATGATTTTATGATCTATCGTTGCTGGGGAGCCCAGCACTTCCTGTGGGTTTCACTGAACTTCCCATGGCAGGTTTAGCTCAGGGAAGCTGAATCAGGGCTGAGCTGCTTCTGTACTCATAATCACAACCAAAGCACTCTGGATTCACTTGTTTTTGCTGATTCCCTAAAGCTGAGTAGAAGTGTGATGAGCCAGGGCTGAGCCTTCACAGGGCAGCCAGGGAGAAGTGTTACCTTGGGGTTTTGTACCGTGATCAGTTCTCCTCATCTATCTGACCCATAAGAAGCCCCAAGAAGTGCTCTACCATCCTTTTCTGATCCCAGCACACGCCTGTAGGCCTTCCCCGGGTCACAAACCCTGTCAGGAAGGACTCCACAGGCTGGCCACCAGCAGCTGGGTGTGCAGAAGGTGGGGGAGGCAGAGCAGCTGTAAGCTTGCCTTCCCAATAGCTCAGGCAATATCAACAGTCTCTAACCTGCCTAACCCCCAGAAAGCCATTGCCCTTTGCTACTGGCAGCAGAGGCTCTACGGAGTTAGTGAGGAAAAAGCAGCTTCTGGCATGAAGGTACTGTGATTGTATCAAGCTAAAATGAGTCACCTCATGCTGCTGGAGTTGTACACTCTGAGGAAACTCTCTCTTTGACATAATCTTTCCTTAAAAGTCAGATCTTTCCTCTGGGAAAAGGGAAATCTTGGCTTAGGCTGATCTACCTCACTTGCTTTTGGCTGGAGAAAGACATTTTTCCTTGGCTGCACAAACACACCCTGACTTACACTCAGGACCTCCCTGAGAACATTAAAAAAAACCACCCACATTATTTTATTCATTCTAATCAGGCAGCATGAATCCTGGTTCCAAAAGTCATTTTGTTCTCCCAGCCTGATAAAATGCCTGTCCTTTTATTCAGATGCATCTTCCTCGCTGTAACAAATGATGCTGGACTTTTCACAGGTCCTGGGGAGCAGCTCAAGTCTCAGCCATGTTCCCCCACTATCATCTGACAGCAACTTATGTTACTGCAGAATTTGCCTTATTGTGAAATGGAAATTCACACAAATTCAAGCACAGAAGATGACTCTTTGCCTAGTGATGATGTATGGAGTGATCTCTTTTAACATCCTTGAAGGCAGCAGGAACTTTGTGTGAGGAACTGCGCCACAAACCTTGAAACAGAGACATCTTGACTTAGTGATGTTCTACATATTCCCTGAACAAGCATAGTAGCAGGGGGGGAAATCATTTTATTGTCAATGGCACACCCAAGCACGCTGAGCACACTGTAAACTTGCACTAGTGAAATGTTTGCTTTCTGCTTGGTTCACACACTTTGTACCTGGCCAGATGTGCTGCTTAGGCTTTTGGCTTTTCACTTCAGTGCTTTCCCTGGGCTGATTGCTCAACTATATATGGTGCTATACTTGTCACTTTTCTCCAGCTGTCAGTCTAGCTGCTAAATGCCCAAGATTTAGAATAGAATAGAATAGAATAGAATAGAATAGAATAGAATAGAATAGAATAGAATAGAATAGAATAGAATAGAATAGAATAGAATAGACCAGGTTGGAAGAGACCTTCAAGATCATCTTGTCCAACCTATCAACTAATCCAACACACCGAATCAACTAAACTATGGCACCAAGCACCCCATCAAGTCTCCTCCTGTACACCTCCAGTGATGGTGACTCCACCACCTCCCCAGGCAGCCCATTCCAATGGGCAATCACTCTCTCTGTATAGGACTTCTTCCTAACATCCAGCCTAAACCTCCCCTGGCACAGCTTGTGACTGTATCCTCTTGTTCTGGTGCTGGCTGCCTGGGAGAAGAGACCAACCTCTGCCTGTCTACAACCTCCCTTCAGGTATTTGTAGACAGCAATAAGGTCACCCCTGAGTCTCCTCCTCTCCAGGCTAAGCAACCCCAGCTCCCTCAGCCTCTCCTCATAGGGCTTGTGTTCCAAACCCCTCACCAACTTCACTGCCCTTCTCTGGACACGCTCCAGCAAGTCAACCTCCTTCAAGCAGAAGCCAAATCTACCCAGGACATTATAACAATGCAAAGATATCTTGTAGCAGCATCACTTATTCCCCTCTGGTTAGGGCAGCCAGACAGCAGCTTTGTATGAATGTAACCAACTCCAGAGGGAGTTGCTCCACTTAGAGCAAATGACTGTTGCCCAGTTCTTGTGTGTAGATGAGATGTAGTTTAAGAGGCAGCAGCTAATTTTCGTTCTTTCTTGCAATGATAGTTTTTAAAGCATCATACATCATTGAGTACCTAGTGTTTAAAGTAGCACAACTCAGAAATCTGCTTAGCAGTAAATTAGAAATTTCTAATTATCACCAGTGGCTGTGTTTGCTAAAGATTTGTGCCTGATTCCTATAATTACTTCACAGGCTGCTAAGAATGCTTTATACTAATAGTTGGAGCAATAAACTTGCCAAGAACTGCTTTGTTGAACAAGAAGTCCTTCAGAAAGTCAAAAAGCTGCTTCTTTTTATACCTCTTCTTTTTTTCCTGAGTGAGTCATCCTTAAGTGAACTTGATAAGACACAAATTGCTTGGTAGTGGAAGTGAGTGCACTGAAGTCTCTCTTGGTTTAGGTGTGTATTGGGCTCCAAACCGGAGGGCAATGTGGATGTGAAATGGCTGCAGAAGTCCTGCGGTTGTCCTGTGATGACACAGCTGCATCAAGAACACTATCTAGAAAAGGTGAGAAATACTTTCTTTGCAGTGTTGCCAGCTAAAGAAGTTTTTCTTAATCCCATACAAAAAGTGGAACCTTTTGCCTGGTTTCCAAGACACACTGGAGGTAGAAGCTTGTGAGGAATGGAAATAGGTGGCATGAAGCATTCCCTAATGGACATGAGTACAGAGCACTGAAGCACAGAGCCCTGGCCTGGGCTGAGCTGTTATAACTCTAGCAGTTTGGTCACAGATGGAAGAAGGTCTAATTCCAGGAAATCACCTACTCCATGCCTCAGGTTCCCCAGCTGATCATAGGAATAATCAAGCCCAGGTGTTGCATGCAGTACTTTGGGAAGTCAAGGTGAAATGGCTGCTTGCAGGAGGCCAAAGTGTTGTAGTATCAACATTCAATTTTATGTGAAGCCCACGATCAGCTGTGAAAGTTTGGTCTTGCAGGAGAATTCTCACTTCTTTGGTATACAATCCATGAACTGTAATGTGCAGACACTAGTTTCTCCTGGGTAAATGTCAAAGCTGTAGATCTGCCAAATAAAAAGCCATTAAATGGTGTCTGAAGTATCACAGTATCACAGTATCACTAAGGTTGGAAGAGACCTCGAGGATCGAGAACAACCTGTCACCACAGACCTCATGACTAGACCATGGCACCAAGTGCCACGTCCAATCTCCTCTTGAACACCTCCAGGGATGGTGACTCCACCACCTGCCTGGGCAGCACATTCCAATGACGAATGACTCTCTCAGTGAAGAACTTTCTCCTCACCTCAAGCCTAAACTTCCCCTGGTGCAGCTTGAGACTGTGTCCCCTTGTTCTGGCGCTGGTTGCCTGGGAGAAGAGACCACCCCCCACCTGGCTACAACCACCTTTTAGGTAGTTGTAGAGGGCAATGAGGTCACCCCTGAGCCTCCTCTTCTCCAGGCTAAACAACCCCATCTCCCTCAGCCTCTCCTCACAGGGCTGTGCTCAAGGCCTCTCCCCAGCCTCGTTGCCCTTCTCTGGACATGTTCAAGTGTCTCAATGTCCTTCCTAAACTGAGGGGCCCATAATTATTAGTAGCTATTAATCCTTAGAATTAGTTGCTCCAAGTCCAGATTGGAAGTATGTGAAACAAACAATAAAAATGGAATTAAAGTAGGGAGAGTTATCATGAACAGTTGCTGTTTCACACTGCTCTGGGTTTCAGCAAAAGCACAGGCAAGTAAAACATCAGCATAAAGACATAATTTGAGTAGCAATACTCTAAGAAAAGATCTTGTTTATTCTTTGCAATCAGCCATGTCATTTGTCACCTTACAACACAGGAGTCAGGACATTTGTGGGAACTCCTGGTTGTGCCCCAAAGGTGCTTTGTCAAGATGCAGATATTAAGATTGCAACTAATGAGGGAGATTTGTTTTTAAAAGAAATTAGAGGCATCCTGTGCTGTCAGACAATGTTCTCTGAGTAATGAAAAATAAAACCACAAGTTGAATTCTTATGGCAGTGATACATTCTTCTCTGGATTTACTGAAACTGTCTGAGTGTGCCTCTCACTATCTCCAGCTAATTTCAGATGACATTTGGTGGAGAAGACAGTGACCTGTTGGTGCTGAACTCTGCTTCATCTGAAGGGAGCACTTTAGTCACTTACTGTAACCCTGGGCTGAGCTGTGGAGATGAGTTGTCCACTGCTGTCATTAAATGCAGAAGAGGGAAGACACTCTGAGGGAAATAACCTTTTTAGAGGAAAACTGGGATAAATATTGTTTTAACTGGGTGACTACAGCTCTGGGAGAGAGGAGAACTCGCAGGGTGGTGCAAAGCAAGTCTCAGGAACCTGGAGCCCTGCTTTTTGCTGAGAAAGTCTTAGCAACCTAATAAAGGGTGATGAAACCTCTGTGCCATGGGAGGCTCTCCAGCCCAAATGTCACTCCCTGTCTCCATCTGTCCCTGAAACAATTGTGTTGTCCCCCTTCCAAATCCTGACAGCTTCCCAAAACCCTGGTCATGCCTTAGGGAGCAATCATCATGTTATGCAGGAGCAACCTGTGGATCAAGTGGTGATGAAGTCCATCTCTAAACCATGTCACTAAGCATCTGATTCCAGAGATAGTGGTTCAGGCACTTGCATATGCACGTACACATATCTCTGCTCATGTCTGTGTAACAGCTGCCCTGATCTCTTACTTTCTCTCTGACACCTGCCTCTGTTCCCATCCCAGGCAGGATGCTGAGATGCTTTCAACCTGACTTCATAGTCTATTCTTGTCCTTCAGGCACTTGGGTTCCTGAATGTCCATGTATGTGTCTAATACCTCACATCCAGCCTCCCCATCACTCCCATTGTCAGGCACGGGCTGACTCATGTCCCCTTCCTCACTTTCCATTTGTTGATGTCATTTTTAAACTGCCTTCCTTCCCTATTCCCCACCCAGGCACTTTTTCCTCAATGGCCATATCTTCCCCTTCTTTGAAATCATTTGCAGAAAGATAACATCAACCTGGTTTAATTAAAGCCCCTGCACGTTTATCATGACCTTAAATCATTTCCTTCGAGCAATCTTCACATGCAGTTATCACTTTGTCAAAACATGATCCAAAAGCACAGCTCAGAGCGCAGTGGGAAGCACACAAAGGGTGAGCCGAGTAATTTGGAAAGTTTGGGTGAGCCGTTTGCTCGAAGCTGCCCGAGCCCACCCCTCCAAGACCTTTATTTCCCCCTGCGGCAGCTGTCATCTGATCCCACGCTCTGGCTTTGAATGGGGCTCTCTGAGGATGCCAGATGTTGGGAACAAAGGTCTAAAAATAATCTTTCCAAATAATCTTCCCATCTATCATTCAAAGAGAGCATGTGCTTTGTGTGGACATGTGAGCCGAGAACCTGATCTAACTTTGAGGAAAGTTCAACAGCAGCTCCTGGCTTCTGCTTGTGGGCTTTTTTTTTTTTTTAATCTTTCCCCTCCCTTTTCCCTTCCCAGAAGCTGCGCAGGGAACAGGGAGCAGCGAACAGCAGCTCTCACCAGCCATCAGCCCCTCGCTTCCCCTCCCTCCCTCCCTGGCTCCCTCCCTGGCTCCCTCCATCCCTCCTTGCCAAGCCTGAATCGGCTGGATCCCAGAAGCCAGTCTCCTTATTTGATCTCTCCTTGGGAGAATGGATTCCAGGATGCTGTCAGAGATGCATTTCTGCAAAAGGATCTTCACCGCAGCCTTGTGTGTCTTAGTGCTGCTGCCGGATTCAGGCTGTGCAAGGACTCTCTGGAAGCGTGCTCTACATCTGAAAATGACGGAGAAATACGACGTGAGTAAAGTGGGGTGAGCTGATTTTGGGGGGAGCTGGGTGTGCTCACCGGGAAAGGGACTTTTCTTTAGGTGTGTGTATCATTTAAGAGTAAGAAGCATTTGAATCTGCAGGCTGCCTCATTATAAAAGGCTTGCATTAAGTTTCCTAGGCTGTACGAAACTTTTGCCACCTAGCTGCTGCCATGGGGAACTAGCAAAGCATGACTGGAACTGGGAGCAGACATTGGTACAGCAGCCATCACTGCTTCTCCTGAAACTTCATGGTTCTCCTAGAACTTGAAAGGAAGCATGAGTGGGGAGAAGGATATAGGATCTGCATGGCCGGGATAGATTTAGTGAATAGCAGAGGATGTGATTTATTGCTTCACATCATTTACTGCTTAGAGCAGGGAGGATGGTTCCCTACCCAGTTCCTCCACTGCCTTTTGGGGTACCTTTGGGTAAATGCCTCCATCTCATAGTGTTAATGTGGGCTAGAAGGATGGTGGCATTATCTAGGGTTCTGTAAACCACTGGAGCACAGAGACCTCTAGATCCAGTGTCAGTAATGTATTGAGCACCTTAATGGGTATAAGGAGCTGATCAGAAGCCTTGCCTGGCCTGTTGACAAGCTTCCCTCGCATCCTGGTAGCTGTTCAGTGTACCAGCTGTCCATGCCCACTTTGGGCAGACTTGCATGGGCTGTGGAGCTCATCCTCCTGTTCCAAATCTGTGCTGGTACTTAAGAGCAGTAGTGCTGGAATTGAAACTGAAGCAGCAACGAGGTGCTGTGAGCAGAGAAAACAGAGGCGGTGGTCTTGTTCTGATATGTCTGGGCCAAAAGACTGTTAGAAATGTCAGGGAGGAAACTGGGTGGGGGGGAATACTTTTGGGGGAGAAAAAAGTGGAAAAGAGAATGTGACTTTCAGGACCTCCTGTTTAGAAAGAAGTAAAAATTAATTTGACATTTTGACTTTCTTCATCAAAGTCTCCCCAGAAGCCAGGACTGACCTGGGGTTTCTGCCCCTCAGTCACTCAGCTGGAAGCCCCAGCCAGTCAATCTACTCATGCCATGCTCAGGTCTGATTCCATCTTCCAGCCCCCGTGTGTACATAGACAGCTCCTTGGTGTTGCATGGGGATTCCTCCACCTGTTTTCTGCAGCCACATAAAAAAGCTTTTTCATTTAAAAGGATAGAGCTTGCCCCTGACATCTAGAGGGGTGTTTGGGGACAGCTACATTTGGTTTGTGTGACACAGGCCTTGTGTCCATGCTGAAAGAACTGCAATATAGTGCTCTTGTCTCCTTGAAGTTTTGCAGAAAACCTTGTGTTAATATTTGGAAGACATCCCAGTGTTCTACCACAAGACATTTTCTTCAGTGTAGTTTCCCCCAGGACAGGGTATCACCTGGTTTGCACTTCAGTTGCAGAATGGTGATGTGAGGAACTGTATTTCCTGAACAGCCTCTCACTGGAAATTGTGTTTCCTAGTACACTGTTCTGTTGTATTTCAGTGTGAAGCTCAAATTCAGTAGGAGCTATGAAGTAAGTGACCCAGAGAGATAGGACAGGAGTAGAACAGGAATTTACATGTTGATCTTCAGATAATGTGCTCTGTAAAGGCACAGAGCCTGCTCCCCTGAAGACATATCCTTTTCTTTCAGCCTACAGTTCTTCAAAGGACTGTTTTTTCTGGCAGTCACAAATCCAGGTGCTACTGATCTGGCAAGAATTGCTCATACTGACAGAAACATCTTATCTAGGGAAAACAGAAAATGCTTCTCTTTTTTATTTCTCCTCAAAGCCTTGCAAGGAGGAAAGCATGCACTCTTCATCCTCTCATACACAAGAGAGACTGTTTTGGCAGCCTCTTCTTTCTCAGAGATCCTTTCTTTTCTACCATGTGCTGTATGTTCTCTACAGTTCAAAAATCAGAGGTTGTGGGTGGAACTGCTGATTTGTGAGTCACTTGGATAGAGGGATAACAGATGGAGGTTCTTACAGCAGCATACAGGAGATGGGCCATAGGCATCCCTGTGGGACCCTCAGAAGTATATGGGCAAGGTCAGGAGGGGTAGGGAGTTGACTGAGATGTTATCTGAGTCTGCAGCAGAAGGAATGCATCCACCCAACTGCTGGCCACAGAATAATGAGCAGGTGTTAGGATGAGGAGCTGGCTTGAGGTCTCTCCAGGAGTTTTTCATTAATGTGTCAGAGAAAGGATGGTGGTTGGCAAGGAGGGATCAAGTGGGAACAGAGAATGGAAAAAGAGTAGAGAGAATGCAGTGAGAGGAAAAAACTAGCAGTCATGGTGGGACAGAGGAGCTGGTCTTCCAGCTTTTAGCAAATCCATGGTATTGTACAGCCAGAGGGACACTTGTCAAGTGTAGTGGTTTGCAGCTGGTGTTCTGCAGCCCCTGCACGGTCTGTGGACTGTTCCCTAAGGGTAAAGGGTGGGAGCTACCTGGGAGTGGGCTTCAATTCATTCTCAAGACATGTCTATTGGGAAAACCTGGGGCAGTCTTAGTTTTATTCCAGTGTCAACTCTCTCAAGAGCTTTAGAAAAAATTCCAACCTTCTTTTAAAGATTTCCAGAAACAAAGAATTCCTTGCAGCTGCTGTAATGTTCTTCCAACACTTCATTTACCCTCCTGCTAGCTGTCATAAATCAGCACTGAGATACCCTCTTCATCTATCACGTTAGCACACCTCCCATGAGATTCCTTCCTGCATATCCCTCACAGTATGCTGTGAGCAGAGGAGCTCTCAGCCTCCCTTTTGAAACCTGCATGCACACACCCAAGTCTTGATCTGTATTCTCTGCTTTCCAGTCCTCTCATCACTATTGTCTATCTTCTTGGATATCTTCTTCTCATTTTGTGGCAATCTTCCAGCACTGCAAACACCAAAACCAAACACCAAATCCAGAGCCAACAGGGGGAGAATATTAATCCTATTGCTTTGGTCTTTTACAAGACCAAATAACAAGGAGGGTCATCTAACCCCCCTTCAGCCTGTTTTGGTCACTGATAATCTGTGGTTTTCCAGGTCTCTGACAGAAATATTGGAGTGCTCTAAACTACTGCTGTGTGTTGTGTCAGAGAAAGGTGTTTAATGGCCAGTGTTTGGAAATACCTGCTAGTGGCAGAACTGGTGGCCAGAGACTAGGAACAAATCTCACATATTACCTTGGGGGTGGCCATGCAGAATACGAATCAGCAGGGCACTGTGCCTTGGTACAAGCCCAGGGTCCAGTTTCAGGCACAAATAATAGATCATATCTTGGATTACTTTGGAGGCAGACTGCATCCCACAGTTACAACTGAAAATATGGGGTGAGAGTGAGTGATTGCATTCAGGTTTTTCCATCTTTACTGACCAGAGTTCCACAGCTGAACTCTGAACTTTTCCCCTTACTTTGTTCCTGGACATCTCTAAAGCAGATATTGTCATTAAAATGATTTAAGAAGTCTCCATGGGGAAAAGCAATTTGCCTCCTGCATTGAAAAAATATTCTGAAAGGAAGAAATTTTGACTGTAAAAACAATAAATCTGAGCTATGAGAACCCTGGGAGAGCTTTTTAAAAGACCTTGCAACCTGTACCTAGAGACAACCTTAGCCAGGCTATTTTGGGAATGAGGGAATCCTGTTTCCTACTGGGATGGTTTATGCCTACACAAACCAGTGGCAATGGTTTTATTAGATCAAATGTGCAAACAAAATTTTGTTGACCACATAGTTTTGTAAGAAAGGAGTTCAGAGCAGGAGGTGGACAGACACCATGGGCAGGGAGGTCATGAGGTACAAAGTTATTTGGCTAGAAATGTTATATTGTTCTCAAAGGGAAATCTCATTCTTTGAACCAACTGCTCATTGCAATTTTGGCTGCTTGGTTTCTGAATCATCTGTGAAGCAACTGCAGTAATTGTTTGGGCTTTGGCTTGTTGGTTTTTTGGTTTTTTTCCACCTATCCATTATTTTCCAGCATTATTTTGGTCACATTTCAGCCTGCAGCTGACATTTCAAATAATGGATTAGTAAACTGTGACCTTCCAGGATAAGTGCTCCCTCCACAAAGGAGACCTGCTCACTGTTTGAAACTGCTTAGGTTTACTTCTAAATGCTCTATTATATCCCAGGGGGAAAAACAATCCTTGGTTCAAGCATTTTCTCTGTTTAAAATCCAATCTTCAGTTCCCAAGCACATTAGTTCAAAGCTGAGGTGTTTCCAGACATTGAGGAATGGATGATGTGATGCCTTACACCTTGGTTTGCACTTTAACATCAAAAATAGCATCAATATTTGGAAATATTTTGTTTCAGACCTGTTTTGTGGTTCAAACAGGCTATCAATTCATGGGAAAACCACCTTACAGAAGAGGCTTTAAGCAGTTTCTTGTTCACTGAATGGAAACAGCTAAGGAAAATAGAGAAGAAAATTGTGTATTGATAGTGGGAACAGGGCAGGAGGCTGTCATTTGTGGAAATATTAGGAATTCTCTGTCTCTTTCTCACATACATTATTTAACCAGTTCTAGATATAACCAGGATATGGATTTTCTCTAATATAGACCTTGTAACAGAAATTAAAACTTCTAATCATCCTGACTTCTCTCTGTACTTCTACACTGGCTGACACTCAATCACTGTGCAACCGAGCAGCTGAGAAACTTGGCTCCTCTACGTTTCTCCCTGGCTATGGCCCGATGAACAGAGGCCAGCTTTGGTGTAAAAACCACCACCTTATCCTTACCATTCTACACTATGTGCAATATGGAAGTAAACTTTCTCACATCAGCACCACAAAGCAACGTGCATCATTATTTCTTTGGGTAGCCCTTGGGATTGCCTTCATTTGGGATTGCCTTCATTCTCTACATTAGGAGTTATTCCAAGGTTATGAAAACTGTGCTGGTTTCACCATATGGTAACTGATTGCTGCTTAGTCACATGTAGCAGCAGAGGCCATGTGAGCCAGCAGTCAGTCCCCAGGGCAGTGGACCTCCTGGGGCCTGTCCTAAGACATTTTTTGGGCAGTACATATGAGGACATGCTGTTTCACAATAGCACACATGGTTCACAGAAGCCCTTGGCAGGTTCCAACAATGAGGATGTAGCATCATGTAGATCAAGAGGGATGTTTGTCTCACCTCACATTTCTCCATAGCCTGATGGTGAAACTTCCTAGAGACCCCCTCAGGGGCAGTTGCACCACGCTGTTTCTTGGAAAAGCAGCCCCAGTTGCTCGTCACTGATGTCGTAACCCAGCAGTGATCAGGCCAAATATATATAGAGTGTTAGAACTCAACAGCCTGCTGGCAAGTGCATGGCAGTGCTCACTTCAGCCCTCTGGCTTTTAAAAGTGCAAATCCAAACCCCATCATTTGATTAGAGCTTGTTCATGCCTGTTAATACATCTGAGAAACGATTGTCCTTTCTGAGCACTTCCTGCTGCTCTGGGGAGCTGTGCTCAAGCCTCAAGATGAGTAGTTTAGCCATAGGTGAGAAAGGAGTGGGTTTAGGTGATTCACCTCTCGGTTGGAGAGAGCTGACCTCTTGCTAAAATGCCACCAGCATGAATAATATCTGAATGCTGCCTCTTATAAATGTTTCTGGTAAACCTCTGTGCCTGTTAATCCACTTTAAATCTCCCTTGTCCTTTTGGTGTACAATGAGCAGCTGGGCTCTTTTCTGCTGTAGTCAAACACAGCCTCATTTTCTGTGGGGTTAAACTGACACTACCCACACAGGTCTCACCCAAATCATCTCCCTGGAGGTGTTCAAGAGGAGATTGGACATGGTACTTGGTGCCATGGTCTAGTCATGGGGTCTGTGTTGATAGGTTGGACTGGATGATCCTCAAGGTCTCTTCCAACCTTAGTTGATACTGTGATACTGTGATCTCAGGTTTGAGAAACAGCCTCTAATTTAACAACCCAGGACCCCACAATGGATAAGATTATAAGACTCCCTTATAAGTTCTGGTCCAGAAGAAGGTGATGAAGGTAGGAGGAGTCTATTGAGGAGAGAGGGACTACCTGGGACATTAGTTCCAGATCTTGCTTGGAGACAACTTCAAAACAATACAGTGTGGTCATCTCTACTGCTTTTCTATCCAAGTGTTTTGGTGGGACTGTCATGAGGATGCCTGGGGCCTTTCTGTCTCTTTCCCAGCCCAGTATGAAAGACTTCAAGGGCTTATTTTTTTTTACTTCCTCAGTGTCATTACAATAACCTTCATTACTAAATGGGTTCCACACAATAGATTTGATTGGTGTTTCCAAAGCACTGTGCTGAGGTCATCATGCAGCTCTCTCTTCATTGTGCCGAGGATAGGCTGGGAGAGCTGAATTCTCCTCTCTCCTGCTTAAATACTTGAAAACCACTTTGAAAATCCTTCTTCTGTTTCAAGTGCTGGGATGTTTGGTACTCGCCTTATGCCAAACCTTTGTTTCCTTTTCTTTTCTTTGCAAGGATTATGAGTACCCTCTTCATTCTCACAGTTCCCACTACCAGAAGAACGACCGCTGCCCCCCGCCCCCCCAGACTCTGCCCGAGCGAGCCTGCGAGGTGCCCAGCTGCCGCTCGGACTCTGAGTGCGAGCGGCACAAGCGCTGCTGCTACAACGGCTGCATCTATGCCTGCCTGGAGTCTGTGCAGCCACCGCCAGGTAGAGTGGACCCAAGCAGTCAAACTGCCATAGAAGCCTGCAGAAACGATGGGCATCACTACCAAATGATTTGGTCTCAGGTGGGGCATATGGTTTGAGCGTGAGTTGAGGATAAAGCTTCCGTTGCACACTTCTGATTTCTGGGGCGACTGCTGAATGGAAAAATTATCTAAGGGCAGCTGGTGGGGTGCAGTTCCCACCAGCATGAATGGTACAAATCATTTGAGGCCAGTTCTTCTCCTGGGGTTATGCATTCAGAAAAAGAAGCATTCCCAATCTGAATTAGTGTTCACAGAAGCAAGGAGCTATCTCATCTGATCCAAGCCATGGGAGTGGAGGATGGGAAACAATAGCTGCTTTGGCCTTTATGGCACCAGGTTCTTGTGGCCCGAGATAGCATCCACAGCTCTCTTGCCACTAGGATAACAAAAGCATGAATATCACTACCTTGCTGAAAACTCAAAACCATTCTTCAGGAGCCTGTCAGCCTCATCATTGGTTATTAGAGGAAATCTGTGACACCTCCACAGCCGTGTGCCCTATGGCTTCTCCACCTTGACTCTGTGGGTTCTTGTTTCTGTCTTTTACAGTTTTAGACTGGTTGGTTCAGCCCAAACCCCGCTGGCTGGGAGGAAATGGGTGGCTTTTGGACGGCCCAGAGGAAGTCTTACAAGGTACAGTATGTTTTACTGTCTTCTCTGATATCAGCAGTTATACAAAGGCACTAAATAAAGCATTCATCATAAACAGGGCTTGCCAGAGGTGTTGGGATACTGGGGCTGCTGCTCTTTGTTTCCTCAGGAATAATGCTTTGTGGTGCTGGGGGTTAGTTTCTAGTGCAGTAAATTAGTTGCTTTTTATGGATGTGGCTTATCCAGCAAGCACTAGGAATGCTCCAGGGAACTGGATTTGTATCCAGTCTTGAAATAAGTAGAAATATATCTTGTCCTTGTCAGCATGCATATTTTCTGCCAGCTTCCTGATAGACTGTGGGCAGACTTGGATTAGGAGATCCTTTAATCCCAAATTGCTACATTGCAGAGATGCCTTGGGCTGGGGATGTGGCTGCCGAGTCTGAAGGCTGCTTTGAACACGAGCCCTGGCAAACTCCTGCAGAGTTGTGTCAAGCTGGCATGGAGCTGACTGGGAGCATCTAAACTTGGGGACTGCTAATGAGATCATGCATCTCAAGTTAATTCCATAGGAAAAGGCCTTTTAATTAAGTATCGCCAATATCTCAAATTGAAACGAGGAGTGGGAAAATGGGAAGCAAAGTTTTCTTCTACAAGACATTCCCAGATGTATGCATTCCTGAAGTTCTTAATTTCTTCATGAAAAGGCTGTTCCAGCTTTTGATCAGCTTTAGTCAGGCACAGGCAGTGTCAATGAATTACCCTCTTTGGTCTTGCACAGATGTTATCAAACTCACCAAACTTTGACTCTCATCTATTATGGACAGTGCTAGTTCTTCAAGGGAGAATTCTGCCTCCAGTTCATTGGAGTTACACTGCCAGAAATAAGATAAAATAAGTTCTTCCTCATCCATCCTTGTCATGCTTATATTATTTGTTCTTATCTTAACACCTTCATCTCAGCTTGAGGCAGTAATTAGTGAAATAAGAACCATCAGTCACGGCTTGAGGATTACAGCAGAGCTCCTTGAAATTAAAGTCCTAGCAAATGAAAGGGTGGAGTGTCTCTGCATAGTCTGTACTTTTAATGGACACAAACATTGCCTGTGAATCCTGTTTTGCTTTCTTACTTTGCTCTGCACTTGCTGGACAGCCCAGGTCAAGGTGGTTAAAGCCTGCCTGTACCGAGCACGGTGCTGCCTTACTCCATAATGAGTCACATCTGAGGCTTAAATTCATCACTGAGTTAATGGGTGTGAAGCCAAGAACAAATCAGCAAACTGCCAGTTTCCTGCTCACGTTTCCATGATTCCCCTGATTCCCTGGTCAGGTATAGACATATCAGGCTTTGTGTAAGTTGTGAACTGGGTCACCTGCTTTGCCTTGCCAGGCTGCTTTGGAGATGTTAGCCCCTGGTACCCTTGCATGGAAAATGGTCTGAGAGCTTGTCTGGGAGGACATATTTTGGTTACCTGTGGATATTACAGTCATGATTTATGACCTGTGGGCTTCTTTTGCAGCTGAAGCCTGCAGTACCACTGAGGATGGAGATGAGCCTCTGCATTGCCCCACAGGCTATGAATGCCACATCATCAACCCAGGTAACACAGCTGAAGGAATCCCCAACCGAGGCCAGTGCATCAAGCTCCGTGGAAATCCAGGTCAGTTGACTGGAAATCTCCCATCCTTTCTTGTTCTGTCATGCAAACCCAGTAAGGGACAGTGCACTCTCTCTCACTGGCTTCGAAGGGGATCTGGAGATACATCTGTTCTCACAGGCTTCCTGGGTTTTCTGGGCCCCAAGGCAGTGTGTGACAGCTGGGCTGGGACACAGACACCAGCCTACAGCAATCTCAATTCTCAGTTGCTGTTGATGTTGGCTAATTTCTGTGAAATACTCAAAGCAGAGGACATACTTTTTGGCTCTGTGTGCCAGCACCCTCTGGGATTGCATAAGCAGAGCAGGTAGTAAGCTGCATGTGCCACTATTACACAGCACAAAACCAGAAACACTGAATATTACTACACATTTAACCAAAGAGTCTGAGCTTCAAATTCCAGTTTTGACTTCTGACTTTGCTTTCTGCATCTAAAGCATTGTTCCCTTTATTATGCTGACAGATTTGTTCAATGAAAGAACTTGCACAGGCCAACCTATTTTCCAAGAGAGCTGCTCATAACATGCCTACAAATGTGTAACATCATTAAATAGTAGGATATGTATGTGTGCACTGGCCTACAAATCATCTCAGTGGAGAAACAAGAGACAGCAGTTTTGCCATTTGGTCACTGTAAAAGCCAGAGGACTCATCAACCCAAACCTCTGAACTTCCTCTGTAGAAGACCAAGATGTTTTCCAGGGCTTTTTGATCATGTCTTTTATTCTTCTGTAACTTTAATAACAGCCATACTAATTAGTATAACATATAGCTGTATGGCTCTCAGACATGAACTCACTGTAACTATAGAAATGGTGAACAGAAAAACCTAACTGGAGCTTTAGACATGTAAAACACCAGGAGATGGTCTGAAATTTGACCCAGATTGTCTTTCCTTTGAGAAAGGCTGTGATTCCTTGCCTCAGGGCTACAGAAAAGAACATAATGAGCTAGTGGCCAGCAGTTAACCGCTCTCAGGGAAAGTGAGTTGTGTCCACACGGTTCAATAACCTGAACAGTTTTTGTAAGAGGTTTATAACAGCCTACACTGCTTCAGCTACTGGGGTCTTTTATTATCCTGTTTGTGAGGTTATAATTTCCAGAGCTATAATTCCTCTGTGCTGCACACAGAAGGCTGGAGTTTAGCACAAGGAATGAAGGCTGGCTGGATGTGTTCTCATTACCTACCTTCTCTTTCAGACGGACGCAACCTGAGGCATAAGTACTACAAGGAGTATTTTGGTAAGCTGCTGCCTATGCTTACTGTTATGCTTACAAGGAATTGGCTGCTTATGAAATGAGGGTTTGCACACAGCAAGAGGAGAATTTTCAACCTCAACTCTTTGTGTCTTGGTCAAAAAATATGTTGAGATCTGCAATGGCCTGACTGGGCACTCTTGGGAATCAGTGTCTCAGGCCATGGCACAGCGTCTTGAATGGGGCAGCCTTCTGCCAGGGCTTCCCAACCAAAAGGTGAGGAATATCCAATCCAATCATGAAATTAAAACATATTTTTTTGAGCCTTGTTCATGGTGGCCAAGGACTCCTTCCAGAAGTACATAGAGCTCTGTCAAAAACAGGGTCTTTTGCCAAGTTTGTACTGTGGTATGTGATAAGAGATGACTGGAGCCCCATGAATCAGTTCCTTGTTGCTATCTGCAACCAAAAGAGGTGTCAGGCCCTTGCACAAATTGATTGATACATGTCTTGAAGAAAGCAGGAGGATCTTCCAGAAGATCTCTTCTCTCATGGCTTCAAAGCTCCTGGTTTCTGCTAAGCAGAGGATCTAGAGGGAGACAGGCAGATCAAACAGACTGGAAGTGATATTCAGATATAACTGGACAATACCTTTCATATGATACGATTTATGAACAGCCAAATTTAGGCAGCTTAGCTGATAAAACTATGAAAGGATTTCCTTTCCTCTGTCCAGCAAGCTACTGCAGCTCCCCCAGGGAACTGCTACATAAAGAGGCCAGTAAAACCATACTGGTTAAAGAATCTTGAGCACACTTTTGCCACAGACTAACTTAAAACCTAACTTTGCCACTCTCTGTTTTACAGGGAGCAATTCCAACAATGTGGTTGGCTATGTGAAGAACCAGCAGAAGCATTTAGGCTAATCAAAGGTGTGCCTGGGTAAGTGTCCTGTGAATAAAGGGAAAGGTGGGTGAAAGTAGTTGGTGCTTAGTATGCAATTATTCAAAGAAATTGTTGTTGGAGGGGGAAATTAACTCAAAACACCAGTGTAAGGGGAGCAGCCTAAAACTAGGTAGAGTTGCGTACCTCAGGCTCCCTGAGACACTTACACCAACAAACACAATGCTGTAAAAATATCCTGAGAACATGAGGCATCGGGGATTGTGTGTTCCCAACTTCAACTATCCCCCTCCCACTTTTAATTCTAAGTTCACGAGATGCCCCTGGTTTCTCTGAGGAACTTTTGCTTTGTGGCTATTTAGAGGATGAGGTGATTCTCAGGATGAAAACAAAATGCTGCAAAACTTTGTGTGCCTTAAGACTTTAAATTCCTCTTCAGGTGCTGCTTCTCCTACAGGTATAACTGCTCCTGCCAGACAAATTAACAGGCTCTTTATGCTGGACTGATTGCAATAAGGGTCAGTCTTGCAAGCCCTTGGGCATATGGGTGATTTTTGTGGGGTAACTTCACGTGTGTGAACACTTGAGCAGTGTGACCCGCTCCTGTGAGTAAACATACACGTACCTAGCCAGAGAGAAGGCAACTCAAAAAGCTCCAATTGTTTTATCAGGCTTTGAATTGGGCAAGAACATAAATATTTATTATACCAAAGGTTCCGTCCCAAGATAGTTTTCTCAACACTTTCAGCTTCTCTTTAAACCTAACTTGAGCTTAACTGGCAGTTAAGAAAACAAAGCAGTTCAGTGTGTCTCATATGTACCTACGTCAGGCTGGCCGTTAAGATTACACAGCTACATAAGGACAAGTTCTGTGCAAACATCCCAGGAAGGATAAATATTTTAATTCCTTTTTTTGTTGTTTGATTTTCACCCAGCTGGACCACTCTGTTAAGCAGCTCTCAAGGAATGCTTTACCCAACAGTTTTCTATTTTGGAAGAACTCTGGTCCCAAACCTCCAAGAGCACGTCTCCAGCGTTACCCCGAGCCCTGCCCATCAGCGATCCAAACACTTTGCCATTCAAGGAACAGGATGAGCCTAGAGTTTAAGCCTGGCAGGAGAAACGTGATCCCCCTGAAAGAATCCACATCGTTTATGAGCTGCCCTTCTACCAATGAAATGCAAACACCTTCAAGCAGATTCTTGTAAGCCACAGCACCATAATCAGGCTGCTGGAACAGAGTCTGCCCTTTATGTGCGTCTTATGTGACCAGGACTCAGAACATAACTCAGTGTTATAAAAGTGAAGTGATGTCAGAATTGTTCCTAAACATCACATCTAAGTTGTGTTAAAATAGGCAAGACTGTAAAACTAAAGGGGCTGTCTGGATCAAATCCAGTACCTGCCCATCCTACCAGCTACTTTAGACAGGACATTTCATAAGCTGAAGAAATCCGCAGGTTTCTGCTGCTTTTATTTCTACCCAGGATTCAGCAGGTTTAACACTCAGTCAACAAGCCTAAACCTGAAATCTTAAGAATTTGAGGAACTCTGAGCTAGGAGCCAAACAGGTTTTATGGATTTTTAAAGCTACTTGTCTTTAGCTTCTCAGTCCGGTGAGCTGCAGACCAAGACCTAATGATACAACAGATTTCTTTCTACAGTATCTAAGCAGATGCGTGTGTGCCAGTCTTTGGGGGGTGTTTTCAGCCAGCACAGTTACATTTTTGTACCTGCAAAACCTCAGCAAGAAGGCTGAAATCTGGATTATTTCTTTCATGTATCAGAAAAGCAAACCCAGGATAAATATTTGTGTTTAAAAGGTTTGTCTGGCAGATGGGCAGCCACTCCTTAGAAGCCCTGTACCTTTACGTTGACTTCCACAAACCCTTAACATCCTCATTTGTATTTGGGCCTTCCAGCTTCCTTTAGCTGTTGAGCGTTATGAGATGGAAAGCACATTTTCTTTGAATGTTTTCCTTTTCTGTGGCATTCTTAAAGGGACAGTTGCATTGCATTTTGACACATCTGCCAGAATTGCTAGGCAAAAGCAGCCAAGTTTGCTCCTTTGTTCAGTACATCTGCATGCATACCATTAGCATTTTGAAGTGCAGAGCAGCAGCAGTGTATAAAAATATCCAGTTCACGAATCCAAGTGCCTGCTTCCAGACACAAACTAGGGGATTTTTGTGTGTGTTTTTTTTTCCACTCACCAGATGGATTAAGCCAAAGCTAAGATGCCTGTAAAACACTTGATACTTCACATGTGACATTTGCAGCTGGAAAGATGAAAGATGCCAAACTGCTCTTCTGTTTCCTATCACAAACAGGCATGCTCCTCCAGGCTTCAAAGAGCAAAGGAACAGATGAAGGGCTCTGCACTTTCCTAAATACCTTCATTTGTTGAACTCCATTCCCTTTGTGCCTTTTTTTCCAAGCTATAGGTGTTAAATGCAACACCATGTTTGGACAGACCTGTTTCTAGAACTTTATCATATAGGGCTTCATACAATGATACCTTCACTCCTGCCAATCCATATTTTATTGTTTCAGTTTGAGTCTAGGCCAGACACTTGCAGCTTTGCCACTGACATTACCTGACAACTTAAAGGCAACACAGCTCCTAATGAAAGTCTTAATGAAGCCTTGCTCCTAGGAGCTGCTCAGTGCAATGGTCTGATTCATAGTATCAGAGTATCAGTCAGGGTTGGAAGGGACCACAAGGATCATCTAGTTCCAACCCCCCTGCCATGGGCAGGGACACCCCACACTCGATCAGGCTGGCCAGAGCCTCATCCAGCCTGCTCTTAAACACCTCCAGGGATGGGGCTTCAACCACCTCCCTTCTTCTCCCTCACCTTCTTTTCAGCATGACTCTTTGCAGAAAAGTCAAGTTCTGATGAACTGAGCAAAGCCCTCCGCTGGTTACTCCTAAGCCCCAAAGAGCGAATGACAAACTGTTCCATTTCAGGATGTAAAATTCAGCACCTAAAAATCCGTGAGGATCTAGTTGGAAAACTCGTGTTGACAGCTTGCAAATTTGCAAGACTGAAACCTCAGATCTCAATCTAGTCTTGCAAAGCATAGGAAAAAGAAAAGGAAATATTTCCTTTGAGTGAACACCTTCCCTTCAGTGGCCACTGCTTTGGAGCGGCGCACCTAACCAGCTCGCTGGATGAGCTGCTGAAGAGATTTTTCTACTTGCAAGAGGGATATTTTTTACAGAGAAAATTAACAAGTGACTAATTTGTTGATGCATTTCTGTTTACTCAGTGTTATCAAGGGCATCACCCTTCCTCATGGTGCTAGAGTGCTTGGGGGTTGGTTTGGTTTGGGTTTTTTTTTCCCCCCAAGCTAATTCTTTTCAAGTTATCAGTTGTCAAACTCAGAAACAAACAAAAAAAAACCACACAGGAGAGACTTGTCTCCATGCTGAGTTTTCAATGGTGACATCCATCAAAATTGAAAGGAAAACACAGACCAAATGAGTTGTCCTAAGCTTGTCTTCTCTCCAAAGACAAATGGCTTTACGGTCTCGTGAAGCACAGCAGGAAATCACTAACGCGGGTTGTTTTTAATGTTTCCTTGTACACTCCAGAGCATGTTTGGTGCTATAATAAATTTCACATGCATCACTGTGTGCTAGCAATGCTTGTGGCCTTCCAGATCCTTGGGTGTTGCTGGTGCTGCTGGTGGAACTGCTCTGCCCTGCAGAGCAGCCCCAGGCAGAGCCTCCCCAGCTGGTGGCTCTGGTGCTGAGACGTGTGCAGGTTCTGCCTCTTTGGTGCTCAATAAAAAGTGACCAGTATATTTTTCAACTCTGCCTGGTTTCAGTTGTGTGTTCCTGACATACACTTGGCTTCAGATACAAACAAAAGGGCAAATCTTTTAAATTGTGGTTGTTGGGAGAGCTCAGAAGAAAAGCAGGGAGACAAAAGTAATTGTGTCTGCTGGAAGGGAGGTGACTGACCCCCAAAACACATCTACCACCAGTGTCCCTTTTCAGAGGGGCCTCTCAGTTCTTGGCACCTTAATTTCTATTGCCCAAAGAGGAGCTGATTGACAGCACTGTAAAGGCGATAGTGATGGAAGGTGACCCTTTTATTTGACCAGGCATTTTCCTTGTTGATTCAGAGCAGTGGTTTGCCGGTGGATGGATTTCAGTTGCCAACTCAGTGGTTTGCACTGCACAAGCAGGTGCTCTGACAGCTCTGCAGGAGGCCAAGGCTTGCTCCAAGGGTGGAAAAGTAAACCAAGACAGAGGTCAGTTGTGGCCTGGATACTGCAGCTGAAAGAGGAGCCTGGTGCTGAGAGGCTGGGCTGCTGAGCATTGTGTTTCCCAGAACAGGCAAGACTGCACCATCCACCAGCTCACCCACACCAGCCTTGCTCCACTGGCTCATCGGGGTGAGCAGAAGTCTTTCCTGCATGGCTTCCTTTCTCTCCTGAAACCATAACAGAGGAGTCACAGAAAGAGAAACTGTCTGTAGTTTAGCCAAGGAGGGATTAGCAGTGGGTTTCATTGCTTTGGACATGATTCCTGTGGGGTTTGAGAAGACCTTGGCTCACACTAAGTGTCAGGGTAGCTCTTTAGTCTGGCAGTGAAGTTATGCTTAGGATCAGGAACTCCTCATGGGGGCCTCAAGGATCATCCAATTCCAACTGCCCTGCCACGGGCAGGGACACATCACACTAGATCAGGTTTCCCAGAGCCACATCCAGCCTGGCCTTAAAAGCCTCCAGGGATGAGGCTTCTACCACCTCCCTGGGCAAACCATTCCAGTGTCTCACCAGCCTCATGCTGAAGAATTTCTTCCTAACACAGAGTCTGAATCTACCCATTTCTATTTTTTTTCCCATTCCCCCTAGTCCTATCATTACCTGACACCCTAAAAGTCCCTCACCTGTCCCATTTTCCTCCTTTTTCCCCTCAAACCCCACAGCACCTGGGCTCTGTTGGAGTCTCCTCCCACCCCAGGTGTGGCCACTTGGCCCTCCCCACCCATTCCCCTTTATAATCCCCCCCAGGAAGGACACATGCCCCAAGCTGAGCCCATCTGGGCTGAGGGATCCTCCTCTCATCACTGGTGAGTGCCCATGGTGCACACTGGGTGATGGTGGTGGTGACAACAAAGGCCGGGGGGCCTGGTGGCCCCCCGGTTAGCTAGGAAGAATGTTGACTTTTCCTCCAGTATCACCCATGGGTGCTGGCTGGGTCTCCTTACTGGGGCTGAGCTCCTGTGTGGTATCTTGGCTGTTGAGGGTCTTGCTCCTGGCTCTGGGATGGGTGCAAAACTGATGGTGGTGGAGCAGGAGCTGTTTAGTCAGATGATGTTATGCTAATGATTCTATTTTTAGCTGGAGGCCCCCTGGTCTGCTCTCATCATTCAATAAACCTCTGCTGTTGTGCCTCATTTACAGACCATTTCTTCCCCCTCACTGCTTCCTTTCAGAAATAAGGAAGGAAAGGAGGAAAAAGGGCAATAAAGTATCTCTGGAAAATGCATTCCCTTATCAACCAGCTCTGAAGAGGAAGCCCTCAAGAAGAGGGGGAGGTTGGAAAGTGAGAATCACTTCTTATCAATCACAAGACAAAGTCCATAAAGAACAGACAGGAAAAGACTGCATCTTCTGCATTGTGGTTCTGTTTCATGGTGGTAAATGCAGATGGGGGGAGGGGGGAGAAGTTCAAGCTGGCTTGGAAATCCAGTCACACTTCTCCACGGGAAGAATCACTGAGAATGGGACATTGCAGATGACACTGAAGTGCTGGACATGCCTAGTTCAGAGCTCCAGTAAGCTTCATGGTGCAGAAGTGTTTTGGTTACCTTCAGGAAGCTGTTTCATGAGCAGTGAAGAAGCTTATGAGGTTGAGATAGTCCACAGAAGGTTCTTTGGAGACTGGCATTTTCTCTGCCCACTGCATGTTCACAGAGGAGGTTTACTTCTCCCACCTCACACTGTCTACACAGGCTAGATTTTTGTCTGGAGGTCTGGTCAGGTGAGCATTGATTGCCTTTCTCTGGCAAAAGGATTTACAGCATAATTTAGCTTCCTTTGGAAGCAGGTTAAAAAAAGATACCTTTTAATGGTGAGTCTACAGAGGAAAGTCCTCTTCCCATTATTTTCTCCATCTTCATATATTTCTATGTAGGCAAACTAGCAAGAAGCATGGGAGAAGATGTGGAAAATAAAAAGACCTCCTGCCTGTTTTCAAGACATGGATGTGGCTGGTGGGGCTCATTTCCCCCATCCTGAGATGCTGCCCCACCAGATGAATCTGCTAAATTAAGCAGTGGGGGCTGTACAAACAAAGCAAGAAACATAATTCCCCCTTTCTTCATGGTGACTTCCCTAAGGGTTTTCCCTGGCCTTTATCAGTAGCACTGACTCGGTGGTGGTTAGTGCTAGGACAAGGGGCAAGAGTTACAAGCCAGAACACAAGAGGTTCCACTTGAATTTAAGTAAAAACTTCTTTGCTTTGAGGGTGACAGAGCGCTGCATCAGGCTGCCCAGAGAGGTTGTGGAGTCTCCTTCTCTGGAGCTTTTCAAATCCCACCTGGAGGTGTTCCTGTGCAACCTGCTCTAGACACACCTGTGTTAGCAGGAGTTTAGCCTAGATGATCTCCCGAGGTCCCCTACCATTGCAAGTTGTCTATTATTCTAAGACAGAAAGGAACCATGGCTCAAAACTTTGTTCGTAGCTTTTATAATCAAGACCCGTGGAGGTTCTACCCAGGGGCCTGGGTAAAACCCAAGTTGAAAGCAGAGATTTCAAACTGTAAATTCTTCTCATGCAGCGGAGGTTTTTCCCCTCAAGGTGGCACAATAGGAACAAGAGAGTGACAAGCTTTGGTTGCAGCGAGGGAAGCAGGTGAAAGAGCAGCAACCCTTCAGGCCCACGTAATCTGAGATGATTACAGCTGCTAAGGTGTTTGGATCTTCATAACAGCTATGTTCTAATAAAAGGTTTCCCAAATAACCTCTTTAGAAGTGGACTCTGGCCCTGAGCTTTATCATCCAATTAAATAGGAAGTGCTGGAGAGGCACTGTAACTGGGCTGTGTTAGGGTTTTATAGTGGGGAAATATCTTCTACCAGAATGAAGAAACACAGCTTGTGTTAGTGTTGTGCTCTTTACATTACAGACTTGATTCAGCTTGTTCCATCACTTTCTGAGCCAGGAGATGGCAAATACTTGAGTTTTCCATTAGATTTCCTAACAGACAGAAATCCAAAGCAGCAAGAAAATGAAGCTTCAGCCTACTCAGCAGTCTGGCAGGATGCATGACAGCTACTCATCAACAACTACATTTCCTTTCTGCATTTATTCTATTTCATTGCCACTAAAATGTGACTTCACATTAGGGGACTGAATGAATATCAAGATGACAGCGAGGGCCATGGTCCTGGGCCCGGACAATGCTGTTCCTCACAAGCTGCAGACCTGCTGGATAATAAACCACAACACACCAATTATTATGGTGGATTGTTATGCTCACCAGCTGGTGTTTCTTCTTTTCTATGTCCTGATTGTCATGGTGCCTTTGTACCTCTCACCCTATCATCTTCTCTGCCAGGAATGCCTCCATGGCAGCCTAGGATGTGGTCTCTTGGCCCACATCCCCATTACATAGATCACAGGATCATTTTGGTTGGAAAAGACTTCTAAGATCATCAAGTTCAACTATTGACCTAACACCACCAGAGACATGAAACCATGCTCCAAAGTGCTATGTCTAACATGTTGTTTAAATGCCTCCAGGGATGGTGACTCCACCACCTCCTAGGCAGCCTGTTCCAGTGCCTGACCACTCTTTCAGTGTGGAAATTGTTCCTAATATCTGAGCTAAACCTACCCTGGTACAACTTGAGGCCATTTCCTCTTGTTCTATTATCTGGTACTAGAGAGAAGAGACAGACCCTCACCTCATTACTACCTCCTTTCATCTAGTTGTAAAGAGTAATAAGGTCTTCTCTCAGCCTCCTCTTCTCAAGAAGATTTTTGTTTCCCCAAGCAGCAGGTTTTTGCAAGGGAGAAGAAGTTACATGAGGAAACCATCAGCAAGAGCCTGCTGCTTAATCAGCCATGTTGTCATCAATGCTCAGCTAACGACAGCCCTCTCAGGATGGCACAGCCATGGTCCATGGATGTGTTGCATACAGCAGAACCCCAGAAGAATACTCAGGGTTCTTGCAGGTAGCAGCTCCCCTTGCTGCGTGCCAACCTCATAGATGATGGGTGAGGTTCTGGAAGCAAGAACAAAGCCAAGGAAATTATTTTCCTACTTGCCTAGAGAAGGGGAGGAAGTTTTTCACTACTTTTCTGTCAGAGACAGCTCAATGTGATCCCAAGGCTGTGACTACTACAAACACACTCAGATGAAGGGAAGAATGTGTTTCCTTGCCAGGTGCTGCCTGCCTTACAATATCAGGAGCATGGCAGAGCCAGCTGGATGTGGTCCAGCTCCTTACAACGGCTACAGAAGGAGGGAACCGGCTTTAAAGTGTGTGCAAGCTCAAAGGCACTTTGCTACCTAATTCCCATATGTTTCATAAGGTCTGAAACTCTCTCTACCCCTGGGATCATGGGCTGCCTTCAAGCCCTGGCTAAGCACCTTACATAAACCCTGGGCAGGGCCTGAGTGTGCACAAGTGCCCAGCGTTATCCCTGGATGTTTTCCCATGGGAAGGAGGGCTGTTGCAGCAATGCAGGAACTTCATTCATCTGTCTGATGCAGCCAGTTCAGGTCATTAAGAACGCATTTCTCAATCATGGGCCAAGGGAGTTAGGAAGCCCAGCTGTGTTTTACAAGCATCCAGCTATGTGCAGGGTGTTTTCAAGCGGCTTTGTTTTTGTCTTCTCTCTTGAAAGCAGCCCTCCCTCCACACCACTTCACTGGGGCATGGTGTCTTAGCTGTACCTGCTGGCTAAATCATGCTGATGGGGCTTCCCATGGGGCTTATCATCTTTTGCTGGGACTGGTGGGACCTGGGAGATGGATGCAAATAAGCAACACTGAAATGCTCCATGGGTAAACACCAGTTTGATGGAAACTGGCCAGGCTTTGAGTACCATAAGAAGTCACACAGGTGAGAGTCTGGAGTCTTGGCCCCATCATGGTCCAGGTGTCACCACTTCTGATGCTCCAGAGCTGTGAAGCTGGGATCTATTCTGCAGGAAATTGCACATAAATTATTCCCTGACTGGGAATGACACTTATTCCCTCAGAGCAGCTTTTACTGTCAAAGGAGGATCTTAATCTCATAGTTTAGACCTTAGGGATGATTTAAGCCTAAGTGAACCATGTAGCCATGATGCCTGAGGGAGAATGGAGCAGAGCAGAGTACCTTACTCCCTGACAGGTGGCTATAAATCGTCAGGACAGATGTGCCAGGTTAAGGTTAGCCATATGTTGAGATCCAGCACGAAAGGACAGGAAAGCCTGTGTTGGTTTGGTTGTTTTTTTTTTAGTAAAGGACCATCACAAATTCACACATCACCCATTTATGTCCTCTCCCTGATGGCAATGCTTCTAAATCTCAGACATATGCTGCATGGAGTGTATCTCAAGGAGGATTTCCCCAGCCTGGAAGTTCAGAGCGGCTGGGCCGTGTGTGTAACCGGTCTTGTCTCGGCAACCTCCTTCTCTGCCTGCCCGAAATGTGGCACCTGCCGATGCTCCTCCCGCAACCGGCTTTCAGAGGGCGGAGGACAGCCCAGAGCTGCAAGCCCTCAACCTGCTCTTCAGGTGCCAGCCACGCACACACGTAGGTGCCACCTCACCCTGCTATCAGCCACAGTCTTAAACACAGACAGGCTTCTCCTGGCAGGGTTTTGTGGGCGAAGCACCTTGCGCCACCTCCCCCCAGTACCTGCGGCCGAAGGCGTGACTTGGCGACAGGTAAGCGCTGCCTGTCCCCGCCTGTCGCCGCGGCCCCGCTCGCAGGGCAATTCCACTCAGCGCTGCCGGCAGCGGCTGCGGGTGGCCCCGGCCAGGTGGCCCCCGGGGCGCTTCCCACCCCTGCGCAGCGAAGATGGTAGAAGGAGGTTTCGCCAAACTCTTCCAGAAAAGGTCGTTTTTCCGCTTGGCACAGAAATATCAGCCCCTTGGAAGCGGCGAGCCGGAAGAGGAGGTGAGGATTGCCTGTGCCTCTTGCCTGGACCTGCTGAAATAGTTTGTGTGATTTGGGTTAATTTCGGCTACTTTGTCTGCTTTGTCCCACTTGATACCGTCGCCACGGTGCTCTGCGCTCTCCTCTCTCTGCTCCAGTCTTTCCCAGTGCAGCAGGGGCCAAGATTAATGATGTTTGCCAGGCAGCAGGCTGAGATGGGGAGACTTGTTTCTATGCAATGCTCCCCACACCTATAGCTCAGGCCAAAGTCCTGGCCAGGAGCGTTGTTCTCTGCAGGGGGGAGATTGGGAATGAACGAAATGCGTGCGAGAGCAGCTGCCGTGTGGGCCATGGGCGCTGCCAGCCTCAGGCTTTCTCCAGTGCTTGCACAAAATGCAAACGCTGCCTCGGCAGAAGGGTAAAGGAAGAGCCCGGCTAACCCTGTCCCATGGTGTCACTGCTGGTGGACAGGCTGTGAGCCCCTCGGGCTGTTGTTGCAGTCATACTGGTAGCAAATGGCCAAGGAGAGCTTTTACTCAGACCTGCAGAATCCACTCTGAAATAAGGCTGGGGTATGAACTTTGATGGTTGTTTTTTCCCATCCTCCCATCACTGCCTCTTCTCAAGAGTGGCCAGTGGTGGTTTAGGTGACACATTTGCTATTCTCCTGAAGATTATCCTACTGTCACATCTGCTCTGCACAGGGGTTTCCATTGCTCAAGCCCCATTTCCTTCTCCCACAGGAAGATCAGTTGGGTGTCCTCCCAGGTAAACCTGATTTCTCTAATCCCTTCAGCAGGCTGTGTCAGCCAGCAAGCACCATCCATACACTTCAAGATATTCATGCTCTTTTCCACAGCTGTCTGACTGAG
The DNA here is from genome assembly GCF_026170545.1 of Melanerpes formicivorus. Lineage (NCBI taxonomy): Eukaryota > Metazoa > Chordata > Aves > Piciformes > Picidae > Melanerpes > Melanerpes formicivorus. The sequence goes on along the minus strand of NW_027142372.1, from coordinate 12,516,572 downwards.
GTCTTTTCCCAGGTGTCATTTCAGCTAATCCTCTGCTCTCCTCTGAGTCTCAGCTTTCCAGTATGGGGGTTGTTCAGTGCTACAAGGCAAAGTAAATGAGACAGTGAACTCTTACCCCATGCATTGCATGATGCAATGCTGCTCTACACTGTTTTAATGTAGCCCAAAATCCCAGGAAAGGAAGATCTGGATGAGGTTACAGAAAGTGTCTGTATCTTGTTCTGATGGGAAGTTGAGAAAGCTCTGATCATACCTAGGCAGGAGGCCACCAGCAATCAGTCTGGTTTGGTTTTTGGCAGTACCCATTCCTGTTGTGCCAAAATAAATGATGATACGTCTTTGCCTCCAGGTTTAAACCTTCCTGTATTTAGCTCCAGCCTGTGCAGAATGTGATGCATTTATAACAGGACAGGGGATTGACCAGCATTCTGACACAAGCATAGGAAGCAGGAAGTAATGACAACAGGAGCTTGTCTCATCAAGAGTGTATTCTCAGGTTCTGACTTAGGCTGGTAAATGACTCATATTGCCACTAGGAATTATATTTTGCTTCTTGAAAATAGCTGCAGAGTACTCTCAGTCTTATAGATCTTAAGTATTTTGGTCAAAGAGCCATGGAGATGTGAATCCAGGTGACCTGATGGGACTGAGGTCACGATAAACCCCAAAACTCTCCCAGGAAAAGTCCCAGCACTGGTAGCTGTGAAGCGGTGGCCAGCTCACAGGCTCTGGTGTTGTCTGGATGGGGCAGAACAGTAAACTTCCACATCAAAGCTCTTTTTCTGCAGTGGCCCATTTGGAATCACAGGGAGTGTTTGTGGTGTGATTTGTGTTTTATAAGAGCTGTGTTTTTCCTGTGAGAGTCCAAAGAGCATCCAAAGACTTTTCTTCTGAGCATCCAAGCATGTGTGTGTGTGTGTGTGAGTAGTGTGTGTGTGCACGTGTATGAGCACACCTAGCTGTGAGTGTATGTGTGTTTGAAATCAGGAGAAAAAGCCATGCCCTGAATGAGCCACATAACCTTTTCTCTTTAGCCATGCACTAGGGCCATCCCCATAGCACCCACTGACCCCAGTTCATACAGTCCAGGGCAGACATCCTGAAAGTCTGAAGCCCTTTGCTCCCAATATCTTTTACCCTGATGAGTTGGGTGGATTTTGTAACATCATTCAGGGCAATCTTTCTGTCTTCACTTCATGGGATGGTTTCCATTTGTGCAGGTAGGAGAACAATTCATCAGGATCTACTGCCAGCCCATGGGGACCTGCTGCTGGAGGGGCTTTTTCTCCTGTTAGCTTTAGAAAGAGCTGGCTCCTACCCCAGGCACATCCAGGTTACAGAGTTTAGTGCATCTTCAGAGTTTCTTCAGAGCTGCTAGGAATTTTCCTTTGCAGTCACTTCATTTCTCCCTACCAAGTCCCCCCAACACCTGATCCATTCAAGACTCTCTAAGCATGAGATGGAGTCCAGGTATTTCCTAGCCCTGTGCTATACTCAGGGCTAAATCATAATTCCATTTTGGGTTTCACACCAATGAACATTCATCTGCTGGAGAATTTCACAAACTCCATATCCTTCTGGATATGCAGAGCATCCTTATCAGAAGAGCTTTATTATCATGCAGGTACCTTTTTCTTTTAATATGGCCTCAACATAAACTGAGTAGTGCAGCTTTCCTCCCAGAGAAAGAAAGGGAGGCTGTGGGACTGCTTTGGCACAGCCATAACACAGAATTTCCTTCACTACACTTGAGTGTTGTCAGCCTCTTACAGGTGTCAAGCTCAACTTCTCACTTCTGAAAAGCTTGCAGCAGGCAGGGAGTTAACTCCCTCACTGTCTCCTTCCAGCTCCCCCAGGTTTCTGGGCTTAGGGCTGCAGCACCTCCCTCCCAGGAGACTTCGTATAGGAAGTAGCCTTAAAGCCTAGGAGTTTAGTTTCTCTTGGGCATGGGAGGGACTGGTTTACATGGAGAGGAAGCCCCTTATCTGGGAGCTGTGGAGCTGCAGTGGTTGGGCTTTCCTGCAGCAATGCCAATACTACCTTTCAGCTCCAGGGGCTTTGCTCCAGAATAAAGGGAGATTGAGTTGTTTTGTTAATTAAAAAGAAAAATCAGCCAGGTTTAAGCAGGAGAGAGAGAGAGCAGTGCAGTGGAGGGGGATGAGTAGATGGAGGCAATGAGCCCAGGATTTGGAGACTGCCCACCCAGCTTGGGTCTACCTTCTCATACCCCTGAGAGCAACTCAAAATGCAGGGAATCATTTTAAAGCAGTTTTGTGGAAAACCCCTGGCTTTTTGAACAGTCAAAATGTCTATTTTGAGCCTTAGATCTGCAAGCTGGGAGAGCAGAAGAGTTATTTCAAGTAGAAAGTCTGAAATTCTGCAATAGGTGCGGGATGGAGCAAGAAACTCTGTGCATGAGGAGCAGCAGTTGGTGGGACGTGGCTGAGGACTTGGGTAAGGAAGCCCAGCGAGGCAGCCCCTTGCTTGCAGGGCACTGGTTTGCTCCGGGCTGGTTTCATGCTGGCTGCAGCCCTGAAACCCCACTCTGCCTGCTGTGTGCACCAGGATGAGCAGTGCAAAGGGCTTTTGAGGGAATGGTGTATTTATTTCTTTGAGTAAGGAAGAAGAACATACAAGAGAAGAATTTTTGGTTGGTAAACTTAATCTTAAAGGGCTTCTGGTTAGACTAATTAACCCAGCCCACTTCTGGCTGGCTCACATAGGTTGGCTTGTCCAAAATTATCCAAGACAGGAGGAAAAGAATATGCAAAACCTCAGAATTCTCCCCACCTCTGCCTTTACTGAAAACTGATCTTTTGGGCTGGTTGCCAGAGTATACAGAAAGGGCTTTGCACTCTGCAGAAAGCTCCACACCTTCTTCCTTCCCACACGGGCTGCTTGGCACAACAAGTGATGGATTGTTTCGGGATGAGGGATGCGGAGGCAGCAGTGCAGGTACCAGCAGTGCCAGGCATGCTCTGAGCTGTGCTGGGACAGCTGCTTTGCTCAGCCTCCACTATTTCCTAATCTTGCAAGGCACCAGAAACACTTTTTTGATTATTACTATTTAAAACAATGGAAGATAAAGGTTGAGAGTGTAAATGGATGGTGTTGAGAGCCCACACTTGCCTTGCAGTGGAAATAGACAAGAAATTAATGCACAGCAAGAGTTGTGGTGGAGTTAAATCCCGTTGTCAGATGGTCACAAGTGGTGCTCCCCAGGGCTTGGTTTTGGGACCAGTCTTGTTTAGTATCCTTATGAGTGATGTGGGTAAGAGTAACTTCCCAGATGACGTTAAGTTGGGAGGGAATGTTGATCTGATTGAGGGTAGGAAGGCTCTTCAGAGGGACCTGGGCAGGCTGGATTGATAGGCCAAGGTCAGTTGCATGAGGTTTAACAAAGCCAAGTGCCAGGTCTTGCACTTGGGGTCACAACGACCCCATGAACACTCCAGGCTTGGAGGAGAGTGACTTGAAAGATCTCAGGATGCTGGTCAACAGCTGGCTGAAGATGAGCCAGCAGTGTGCTCTGGTGGTGAACAAGGCCAACAGCATCCTGGCCTTTATCAGGATTAATGTGTGCAGTAGGACCAGGGAAACGAATGTCCCTCTGTGAGGCCACACCTTGAGTACTGGGCTTAGTTTTGGGACCCTCACAAGAAAGACACTAATGTGCTGGTGTGTGTTCACAGAGGGGCAATGAAGGTGGTGAAAGGTCTGGAGAACACATCTTAAGAGGAGTGTATGAGGCAACCGGGGTTGTTCATCCTGGAGAAAAGGAGGCTGAGGGGAGTTGGTTTCTTCTCCCTGGTAACAAGAGATAAAATGAAAGCACATGGCCTCAAGTTGCACCAGTAGAGGCTCAGGTTGGATATCAGAAGAAACTCATTCAGTGAAAGAGTTATTAAACACCAGAACAGTCTGCCTGTGGAGATGCTAGAGGTGCTTCAAAGAGGCAGAGATGTGGTGCTGAGAGACAGTTTGGTACCAGACTTGGGAGAATTAGATATGGGTTGGATTCCAGGATCTCAGAGGTCTTTTCCAGCTGAAATGATTCTATGGTTTTAAGAAGGTTTGTGAGGGGGTTTGCTGAGGCCCCTGCCTGGTGCCCAGTAGATGTGGTGTGGGATGCATCTGGGGGTGAAGGGGTCTCCACACCTGCAGCACATGACAGAGGAGGAGGGAGATGGGGGTTCACTGGCACATTTGCAGCTTGTGCATCACTAGAGTAACCTGGTAGGAAAAGCTGCACTGCATTCATCCAGGGGAAACCACTTACAGGTATAAGCTAATCAAGGCAAATTAATTCATCCCTATAAAGCTGTTCATTTCACAGCAGCCCCTGGCTGTCAGGAGCATGGTGCTGGCAGCAGTTCTATCGATCTGGCTGTGCACAGCTCAAGCACATCCAAGTGCTTTTCTTGTTCATTTCCTCCACACCTTTTTGAAGGTAAATATTAGTGACAGAGCTGGGTCCTGCCTTCCCTTGCTGGCTCTGGGCAACTGGAGGCATGTCACCTCTGTGCCTGGATCTTCTTCTGCCCTCCAGCTCCTTTGACTAAAATTGAAACTCTTTTGAGGCAAGGCTCTGCCTTAGAGTCATAGAATGTGTTGTGTTAGAAGGGATCTTTAAAGGTCATCTAGTCCAACCCCCTCTGCAGTAATCAGGGACGTCTGCAACTGGAGCAGGTTGTTCAGTGGCCTGTACAACATGACCTGGAATGTCTCCAGGGATGGGGCCTCCACCACCTCTCTGGGCAACCTGTTCCAGTGTTCCACCACCCTCATACTACAGAATTTCTTCCTTGATACTTGCATGTGTCACCAGCAGCACATAAGAGCTTGTGGAAAGTGTGTTAATTAAATCAGCACAGTAGTGAACTCAAGATATGTGTCTGTAACGGTCGTGGTGTTTTTCCCCAGCAAGTCCTTCCATCTCCTTAGGTGCATGGGTGGCTCTAGAATCTGGCTGTCATCAAAGCTGCAGGAGGCTGATGAATTTGCACAAGTAGGAATAAACCACTTTTAAAGGTGGAAGGATATTTCTGTCCCTTCTAGGGATGTCTGGTAAGGAAATATTGAAATAAGGGTGATGTCTGTTGGTAGTACACCTTGAAACAGCAGAGAGGTCCTGCAGCTTCTTTGGGCAAAACGTGGTTGCCAGCAAAAGGGAAACAGAGCAGCAGGAAAAGCCTTGAACATCTTGGGCAAATTTCTGGGGACGTGGAAAAGCCAGGTTGTGCCTAGGGCAAAACTGTTTCTAAGTGAGCACTGCAGAGACCAAGGGATCACAGCAAACTCTTCTGTGTATACTCCAGGAGCAGGTCAATATCTCATGTGTTAGCAGCTCTCCTGTGGGACAGGGACCAGTGATAAAAAAGGGGGCTGCAACACGTGGCCAAAGTTGGTTGGTGTTTTGGTGGTTTCTCTGGATTCATCACTCATGGATTCTCTGCATTTGTCCTCACCTTTGGATTGCAAAACATTGGATGCTCCTTAGCAACCTCTGTGAATACTCACAGAAGGGCTAATTTTTCATATACCATTTCTGGCAGCTCTGAAGTCTTCCAGATCCCTGCTCGGGTGCTGATGAGCCAGATCTGAGCTCCAGGTGTTGGTATTGGAGAACCAGTGCCAAATTCCTCCCCCTCTGCTGAGTGAGAGCTGGCTGTGGGGCTGAGCACGAGGCTCTATCAGGATCCTTCTCATAATGAGCACCCACCCTTGTGTTTCATGAATGAAGGTGAATGGGAATGGATTTTCTTGTCCCTTGGGAAGGGTGAGGTTTCTCCCTCTCCATGCAATAGTGATCACACTGCCTCTGTGCTGTGCCTGGCTGAGATTTAGAGGATGCTGCTGCTCTGGGAAGAATGCTTTGGAAAAGGAGATGAGGGATCTCCAAAGGGAAGAGAAGTGGAGTCTTTTGGTTCAGGCCTTGAGTTGCCTGGATGGAGAAAGAAAAGCCATTTGCCCCTCTCAGAAGTGTTTGTAGAACTGTCTTGCAGGTAAACAGAGGTGGAGATGAGGAAGGAGGCTTTTGCTTTCTCCCACTGGCTCAAAAATCTTTCTATCTCACCTCTTCTGTTCATTTGTTATGTTTTTAACAAGGGCAAAAGTTTTAACTTACTCTGAGCATTGAGCATGGGGTGGGCTGTGAGACACTGACACAGAAGAATGCTCATCTTGGGCGTGCTATCTGCAAGCAGCAGACCTGGCACACTTTTCTGACCACAGTCATGCAACTAGCTTCTCTTTTTGGTAACCCAGCTCCTAACAGCCTTCCTTCCAAGGCAGGGATGTGCACCTGTCTTTGAGGCTGTAATGAGGATTAATTAGTGGTATGAAGGGCTGTGATTTAGGGAGTGTTTGAGCTAACAGTGAGGTCATGCCTGGCAAGGTGAGGGACCGGAATGGGATTAAGGGAAGCAGCAAAGAGATGATTAAATGCTTTCATTAACTGTGCTCCCGCCTAACAATTGCTTTATCTTATTTACTCAGCGCCATGAGGAGTGTGAGCTGAAAATAATCAAGCAGGAGAAGGAGGTGACAGTTCTGCCCCCCAAAGAGGCATGTAAATGCCATAAAGAAGACTTGGCAAAAGCTTTAAAGGTAAGGGGTTTAGAGGTGTTTGTGAACACAGCAATGAGCTCTCTGTCACCTGACTGCGGGGAGACCAAGCAGCAAAATTTGCCTTCAGTTTCACATGCAAACTCCTGGAGTGCCCAATTCCTCTGCCTTCATGTGGGATGAATCCTTGTGTTGGCTGTGTTGGAGGCTCAGCATTGGGCATTTGTGTTTCATTTTGTCCTGGGGCTGGATTTCACTGGGGTGGGTGGATCTGTGAGCTGCAGCTGAAAGAATTCCATTGTCCAGCCTGGTAAAGAAGCTCTCCAGTGCTCTGCCAAAGCTGTCAGAGGAGCCCCATGATATTTTGCTAAGGATTATCATTTGCTAACTAATAAATCAGCAATAAATCTGACCTTGTTGGTTTTTTTTAATCCAGGGAAAATGGATTTTATTCCTTCTCCATTTGTTCTCTTTGAATGTTGTCAGGGTACTTTTACCTTCTCTTTAACTGCACAGTGAAACCAGAAATCAATTCTTTACTACTTTAGATTTCTTATTTGTCATCTATTATGCAAGCTCTCACTTGTGGGAATATGTTCTAGAGGTTTTTGTTTTGTTTTGGGGTTTTCTTTTATTAACTTGTGCTTACGTTATGGATTTCTGTGATGGTAAAGTTTTGTAGTTTAACAAACATTCCTCAACAGAAAAACAGAAGGTAGATTTATTATGTTAGAGGGTAGCAGGGCTCTGCAGAGGGACCTTGACAGGCTGGACAGATGGGCAGAATCCAATGGCATGAGATTGAACACATCCCAGTGCTGGGTTCTGCACATCGGCCACAGCAACCCCAGGCAGTGCTACAGGCTGGGGTCAGAGTGGCTGGAGAGCAGCCAGGCAGAGAGGGACCTGGGGGTGCTGGTCAATGGTAGGATGAACATGAGCCAGCAGTGTGCCCAGGTGGCCAAGAAGGCCAGTGGCATCCTGGCCTGTATCAGGAACAGTGTAGCCAGCAGGAGCAGGGAGGTCATTCTGCCCCTGTACACTGCACTGGTTAGGGCAGAATGACCTTGAGTCCTGTGTCCAGTTCTGGGTGCCTCAGTTTAGGAAGGAGGTTGAGTTGCTGGAAGGTGTCCAGAGAAGGGCAACAAAGTTGGTGAGGGGTTTGGAGCACAAGCCCTATGGAGATAGGCTGAGGGAGCTGGGGTTGCTTAGCCTGGAGAGGAGGAGGCTCAGGGGAGACCTTACTGCTCTCTACATCTACCTGAAGGGAGGTTGTAGATAGGTGGGAGCTGGTCTCTTCTCCCAGGCAACCAGCATCAGAACAAGAGGACACAGCCTCAGGCTGCACCAGGGGAGGTTTAGGCTGGATGTTAGGAAGAAATTCTTCACAGAAAGAGAGATTTGCCATTGGAATGTGCTGCCCAGGGAGGTGGTGGAGTCACCATCACTGGAGGTGTTTAGGAAGAGACTTGATGGGGTGCTTGGTGCCATGGTTTAGTTGATTAGGTGGTGTTGGGTGATAGGTTGGCCACGATGATCTTGAAAGTCTCTTCCAACCTGGTTAATTCTATTCTATGCTATTTCATTCTAATGGAGGGCCAAACTATGAATATCTTGCAGAAGCTTTCTGTAACTGTTCAACAGAAGGTTTCTGTAACTATTGGACAGCATGTAACAGTGGATTTTTTCATTTCCCTCTAGGTGGATTTGCAGAGTGGACTTTCTGAGTTTTCTGTGCTACAGCGAAGGTCAAAACATGGCTGGAATGAATTTTCAGTGGAGAATACAGAACCCATATGGAAGAAATACCTAGACCAGGTAAGGATCTTCTGCACAGATTCTCATTTCCTGGTGAAAACCCTCTGCCTGGGTTGGCCTGAGTGTGTCTGCATCCAAATATTCAGAGTTTCTACATCCACAGATTCAGCCTTGGAACAGGCTGTGTCCTGGACACAACATGTCCATTCCCTGGGGAAAGCTATTGTGAGATTGAGATGTGGGGGTCAATTCCTGTGAAGATAACATCTTAAAATAAAAATAAGCCCTTTTATCTCCACACAGTCCACAAATCAAAAGCCTAGATCAGTGACCTGATTTCTGCAGCATATTTATTCCCTTTAAAGCAAGTGATAAAATCATGAAAGGCTTGAGCAAAAACCGATAGCAGCTGAAAGCCTCTCTGATTCCAGTTAACCCAGTGAAGGAAAGCCCCAAACCTCCAGCAGAGGCAGATGTAGAGCTGGGGTGAGTGTTGGTGTCTTAATCAGTAACAGACAGATCCATGCATGGTGACAGGTGCTATGAAGAGCTACAGTTTCAAGCCAGCTGCCCCAAAATGCTGGGTAGAAGGTGGGTTTTTTTTCCCCCAGCTGAGTTTTTCTTGAGCTTTGCTTTTGTTAACTGGTTCTCATCAGTATTTAATGCACCTTTCACCTATCTTTATGGCTTTGAATTAAACAAGGGAAGGACTTTTATTTTCCAACTAGCAATTTGATCGATTTTCTTCTTGCTTAGCTGGATCATGGAGATTTTACATGCTTTGAAAGACTTTATTTCATGGGCCATGCCTTTTTTTCCTAGGTGATCAATAGTCTTTAAGCACTCCCCAATCTCTTTGTGATGTTTACAAAGATTCTTTTACTCATAACTTTTACTCTTTTACTCTTTCTTTTTTTGCTCATCTTCAACAAGCTGTGTCTCCTATGGCGACACCAAACAAACTCTTCAGTGCATCTCGGATTCTTCTGCAACCTGTCACTGTCTCTGGAGTTGCTGCCTGCATTCCCACACCATCCACAGCTCTGCACTCGAGCGCTGTGCCTCAGCCACTTCACGTGGCTCCTTCAGGCTGCTGTGTTTTTGTAACATCTTCCCTTCAGCCCAGTCTCTCCACAGAGAAACAAAGGACACTTTCACCTTTAGCTTTAGCCAGGAACAAATCTAAACTGCGGCTTTCCTACTGTGCACCACCATGCTCCTGCTACCCAATCCAGGCAGCCTGGTCTTTACTTAATTCCCTTTCATCAATTCCCACATTAACTAAACAGAACTGCAACTAGTTCAGGTAAGGAAAAGATCCTTCTGTGGTTAAAAATGAAAACATTGAGGACCTGACTCTCACAGCACTGGGTCCAGTGCAGAGTTTAGCAGATATACAAAGGGAAAGAAGAAGGAAAAGGTTTTCTGGTTTCAAATTCTAGCTTCAAATTCTAAGAAGACAATCAATATTTTGTTTGTACCTTTCATGCTTCCAAGTAGCTTTCAGAGTCATCCCTGTGCTGAATGCCTGCAAAGGTGTGCCTGGCCTGTGCAAGCAGGGGAAAAGAGACAAAATCCACACCTCTTGGTGTGACCTTGTCCTGCTGGTCCCTGATGCTGCCCATCTCCTGTACAGGTGCAGAATTTGGTATCAGCCTGACCACAAGTGCTGAACCACCTGTGTCCAGGCAGGGGGATGCTGCTGTCACAAGCAAGGAGGGTCCATGCAGCGAAACCCCACAGCCAATCCTTTCTGATGAGACCTGGGGCCAGCTCAGCTTCCACAGCTCCATGTTTAATTTCATATTGCAGTTTGGTTTTCTTTCCTCAGTTTAAAAATCCCCTCATCCTCCTGCTGCTGGCTTCTGCCTTGGTGAGTGTCATCACAAAAGAGTATGAGGACGCTGCAAGCATCACCATGGTAGGTGGTACCCCTCCAGCAACCCAACCCCCTGCTCTCTGCAGCCGTTGTGCCCACACCTGTGACGCCTCTCTGTTTGCAGGCAGTGCTCATCGTGGTCACCGTGGCCTTCATCCAGGTGCGTCCCCCAGAGCTCAGCTCCATGGCCAGGGCTGTCAGGAGCAAATCCCCTCACATGTAACTTGGCTTTCCTCTCCTTTCTCCTTTCAAAGGAATACCGCTCAGAGAAATCTCTGGAGGAACTGAACAAGCTGGTGCCCCCTGAATGCAACTGGTGAGGCACGCCTGCTTCAGCAGGGTTTAGCAGGGTTTGGGCTGTGGGGCCAGAACCAACCTGAGAAGAAAATTGCTTTACATTTACATGGGTGGCACCGTGTGTGGGTGCAGCTGTAAGGCACAGTGAAAGGGGATGAAATAACTGGATTTTTAAAGTAGCCCCCACCATGAGGAATTAAATGCTGAAAGAGGAAGGTCCCAGAACGTCCTGTGTCACACACCACATAAGGATTCCTGCAGCTTCCTGTGTGTCATAGATTCATAGAATGGGTTGGGTTGGAAGAAACCTTTCAAGGTCACCTAGTGCAACACGCTGCAGTCAGCAGGGACATGCAACTAGAGCAAGTTGCTCAGAGCCCCATGCAACCTGATCTGGGACGGTTCCATGGATAGGGCATCTACCACCTTTCTGGGCAGCCTGGGCCAGTGTCCCTCACCACCCTCAGCACAAAAAAATTTCTCTCTTAGATCTAGTCTAAATCTCCCTCTTTTAGTTTTAAACCATCACTCCTTGTCCTGTTGCAACAGGCCCTGTTAAATAGTCTGTCCACAGCTTTCTTATCAGCCTCCTTAAGTACTGAAAACCCACAGGAAGGTTTCCCCAGAGCTTTCTCCAGGCTGAACAACCCCACCTCCCTTAACCTCCCCTCACAGCAGAGGAGTTGCAGCCCTGAAGCTACTGCACAAAAAACTTGACTTGCATAACTTTTTTTTGGCTTTAGGGTGTTTTTACCCCTGTGACATTGACACCAAATGGTTTGTGAGCAGAGGTGCAAGTGGGCAGGATCTCCTCACCCCCACACACCAGTCGCTGTGTGGGGGTGCTGGGCTTGAGCCCACCAGGGGTTTTGATGCAGACTGGCTGTATGTGAGCGCAGCCACAGCACCGCCTGTGGAGCAGCTGTGGGGTGTATCAGATCCTGCTTCCCTGGCTGCTTTGATGTTCCTATCAGCACTTTAGAGCACAGGAAACACTTTTCCTATATATGGCTCAGCAAATCAGTTTTGTCATGGCCAACACAAATAACCTGTGAGGCTCAGAGAAACTTTGCACTTGCAGAAGCAGCATGGGCTATTCATCTGGTCCAAAGTTCATCCAGGTTTGGATCTCACAGCCACCACTGTTTGCTCTTAATTTATTGATGGTATAACACCATGAGCATCTAAACACCCAAGGCTGTACTTTCAATACAATAGTGAAATGCCAGCAGTAATTCTGGCTGTAAAAAATAGATTTCTTTTGTTTGTTTTAGGTTAAAGTATCTGCATTTCATTATTGAAAGCATGAGCCACAGGAAGGCATACCTGGTTACTCCTATCTACTGCTTAAGTCCTGTTGAAGTCACTTATTGCTGGAATGAAAGTTTTCTGTAACCCACCCATCTCTTTGTGAGCTAAAACTGAGCCCAAAGTGAACATAAAAATCTTCAGAGTGATGAGGAGAGATGATCACGTTCTTATTTACGTTGGAAGCTGTTTGGGACAGGGAAGCTTTGCCTTCTTGCCAGCCACATTCCCAAGGCTGCAGAAGAAATATAAACCTCACAGCCTGGTTTCCTTTCTTCTTTTTCCATTTGTCTCATGTAGCCTGAGGGAAGGAAAACTGCAGCACCTTCTAGCACGAGAGCTTGTGCCTGGAGATATCATATACCTGTCTGTGGGCGACAGAGTTCCTGCAGACCTCAGGCTGATCGAGGTAAATACAGCTGTCTGTACAGGAGCCTGTTCTGGAAATGTCTTGTCTTAACAGTGCCAGAAACATGTCTTTTTAACTAGGTTACAGATCTGCTGGTGGATGAATCCAGTTTCACTGGAGAAGCTGAGCCTTGCAACAAGACTGACAGTGTCTTACTGGAAGCCAGAGACATAACCACGCTGAGCAATATTGTTTTCATGGGGACACTGGTGCGATATGGGAAGGGGAAAGTGAGTCCTGGCAGCCTCAATCTTCTCCTCAACATTAATTACACAATGTCTACATTTTCATTTCCATCACTGTTGGTTTTTTTTTTCCCCTTCTTTTCAGGGCATAGTGATTGGGACAGGTGAAAATTCACAGTTTGGAGAGGTGTTCAAAATGATGCAAGCTGAAGAGGTAAAGAAGTCTCTGGGCATTTCTGGAAGTGGTGGATGTTCTGGATGAAAGTTTGTGAGAAGCAGTAGTTCCAAGAGTTTGTGCACTGGGTTCATTTCTGCTTCTGCTCCAAAGCATCTGTGTGATTGAGGGACACCAAAGTGTTGTAGCCAGGAAAAAGAGAAAAGTTATAAGCTGGATTTAGGCTTCTAAATCCAGAGCTGTGATGCTTGGCTTGTGTCTAACTTGGTAGTCACCCAAACACTGTTTTCTTCTCCCCCTCTGCCCACTTTGCATTATGTATATAAAGTTTTTTTTCTATACAAGCCAAAATTTCATGGGCCAGAGCTCAGAGCAAAGACAGATGGGGGGCACCAATTAACTCTTGATCCATTAATATAAGAAATGACAGCAAAGCATAAATAGATGCTTCTGGGTAATGTGTGCATCTCTGAGACATGGATGGGGGTCCAGACTTTGTACCTCTCTCCCAGAAGCTTTGCACAAACGTTATCCAGTCCTGGACTCAGTTGCTAAGGTTTTTCAATTTAGCCCTAAGCCTCCCTCTGCCTTGGCTCCCAAGCTATAACTGAATAGGATTCTTCTTTCTCCCACTTTTATCCTGTCTTAACTGCACTGAGGCAGAGACACCCTCTCTGTGGGACAGTCTGCACCTATCAGATGCCACTGGGGGTCTGGGGTAGGTAAACACTGAGGTGTATCAGTCAGCTGTAGGGACCACAGTAATGATAACCAGGGTGATGTGGGTCTGTGGTTCTGGGCTGACCAACGTCTTCTCATCTCAAATAACAAGTAAAGAAACCCAGATATTCTCTACTGTTTCCAGACTCCCAAAACACCTCTCCAGAAAAGTATGGACAGACTGGGGAAACAACTCACTCTTTTCTCCTTTGGCATAATCGGTGAGTTGAACACAGTGCTTGTGCTTGCATGGTCAGCTCTGAACACCCTCCCTGCTCCAGGGCCACTTCTTGCAAAAGGAGCTGGTGAGTTCTTGGAGTTTAAGGGTTCAAGCATAGAATCAATAAGGTTGGAAAAGACTTCAAGTCCACCCTGTCACCCAACACCTCATAACTACTAAACCATGGCACCAAGTGCCACGTCCAATCCCCTCTTGAACACCTCCAGGGACATCGACTCCACCTTCCTGGGCAGCACATCCCAATGGCCAACAACTCTTTCTGTGAAAATATTTCTCCTCACTTTGAGCCTAAACTTCCCCTGGTGCAGCTTGAGATATCTCAGAGAGAAATGTGGGGAATTCATTGAAGAGTTGAGTCCCCAACAGCAGCTAAAGCAGGTTAAAGATTGATGAATGTCTTGGAGATTTTTAATCAGATGGTTTTCCCCTCCAGGTTTAATCATGCTCATTGGCTGGTTACAAGGGAAGCATCTCCTCAGCATGTTTACAATTGGAGTCAGGTGAGGCCAGGGGGTGGGGGGCATCTTTCTCCTTGGTTTCTAATGAAACACATCCCAGGGAATTCCCTGTTCAAAACAATGGTCATATCACAAAAGAGAAACTGAGCAAGACCCTTCATAAATGCACATTATTCCTGACCTGGTGACATTAGTGTGAGCTTTACAGCAGAGATTAGCGGGGGGGAAAGGAAAAACAGCTTTGAGGGTTTCTTTAATTTTGGCTTGGAAATGGGTGCTCTGAAAATCTTTACTGTCATTTCTACCTTGTCCTGCTGTGAATGCCCTTTCGTATCTACACTGTGAAATTAGAGGGAGTGTAGCAACAGCAAATAGTACTCTTTGCTCTTCATACTGCGTGTACGTCTCAAGACAGGAATGCACACTTTATGCAGCATAAAAAAGCATGGTGAACCTCCTAACCAAACATCATAAACCACGTGTTTTCACTGGTGTTGTCATGGCTCTAAAGCCAATCCTTAAAAGGGGAAAAAGAAAAGAAGAATGAAGACAGATTTCTATGGAAACAAGACCAAAATTATGGATGGGGAGACCACAGAGAAGCCAAAGTGGCTCAGCACCTACCCTTCCTTTCTGCTGGGGTGGGGGGGGATGTGGTGGTAAAGAAAAGTGGTTAGGCCTGAGTCTTGGAGAGCAGCCTCTGGTTTTGAAAAACCTCCTTGATATCTTGTTGCATGTACCTGGAAGTGCTCAGAGTTACCCAAGGAATACCTGAAGAACAGATACAGATTGTGTCTGGATTTTTCTGGCATGTCAGGTGTTGCAGGTTTTGGTGTTGCTCTGATTCAGTGTGTGCAGCATGGGGGCATCTGGGAAGATGTTGCTGTCCCACCATAGCTTGTACCCACATGTAAGAGAGAAGATGAGGGGCAGTGTGTGGCCAGGAGCCAGTAGCTAACGTGAGAGCCATGGTGCCAGAGAATATTCAACTTACATCCTCAGCATGTTAAATAAATGAAATGAAATCCAACCCCCCCTAAATCCCTGCTTAGGCAGAAATCAATGCTCTTTGGCAATGTAAAGAAGAAAAGCAATTGCTCTGTCGAAAAACATCCAGAGAAAGGGCAAAGGGTTGGATAAATGCTCTACTTCAGTTCAGAGTGTGCCGAGAGCCCCAGCAGTGAGCCCTGCGTACTGCCATTCAGGTGTGTACAACATGTACATATCTGTACAGATATGTACAAGCAGGAAGACTCACCCCCTGGAAACGTCCCTTTGGCATGTTTTGGTTGGTACTTGCGGTTTGAGCCCTGTGTTGAAGCTGTTGTGCCTCTGCTGTCCCCAGCCTGGCGGTGGCTGCCATCCCAGAGGGCCTTCCCATCGTGGTCACCGTAACGCTGGTGCTGGGCGTTCTCCGGATGGCCAAGAAAAGGGTGATTGTGAAGAAGCTGCCCATAGTAGAAACCTTAGGTAAGGCTGCAAAAGGGTGACACAGCCTGGGCATCTCCCAGGCTTCAAAATCTGTTAATTGAATGGCAATGTGCTGGCCAATTCACCCTTGCTCTCATTAAAAAATGAATAAATTTGGTGCTTCCTGGGCCACAGCAACCCCCTCAGATATAAATACACTTTCTACCCTGGATTTCTCACCCCTTCTTCCTTTTTTTAGTGATATTAACACGGGCAGTCACTAGGAATGGTGCAACCCAAGCCATAGCATTGGGTCATGGAAAGCAGAGCCCTTGCTCTGCAGTCATATGTGCCCTGCTCAGCTTGAAGGTTGGTTTCTACTTCCTCCTCGTTCTGTGGAGTCATCCCCCAAGTCCATCCAGTCCACTTCTTCAGTGTCTAGCTAAAAAAATGTTGCAGCCCCTCAAGTCAAGCCTGGTGGCATAAACAAACCCATCTGTCCTTCTGTAGCCTGTGTGGCCATCTCCCAGATATCCAGAGAGTCATGGAAAACAGGAGGACCTTGAGAAGGTGTCCAGCCTAGCCTTACAGCAGCAAGGCAGAATGAACTGCAAGGAAATCATTCTTCTGCTTTCCTCTGCCTTTAAATTGGTCTTCATCCCTAGGTTGCTGTATTCCAGGCTCTGCAACACTGACCTCGGTCAGTCTGGCCATTGTATGAAGGAGAAGCTGTGCTGTGCACTTAGCACCACTCATTAGAAAGCACAGTAAATGCCAAACCTGGCCTGTGCAGCTGCAAATATCTGCTGCACAGATGGATCTTTCAGCTGAAATCTCTTCTTTGGTAATGCTGCTATTGTTTGAGCTGCCCTTGTTTGTTCTGCAGCTAAGTAATCTTATCACCCTTACTTTATTATATCTGCCCTGACCCAGGACATCTGAAACGGCTTTATCTCATGAAGAATTCTGCTCTGGTAGGGCTGTGCCCAAACAGGCGTAACTGCCAGATGCCTGGGTGCTCTGCAAGGCAGCCTAAGCACAGCAAAACCTGCCCTCTCCTGCACACTAACTATGCCATGTCTGTTAAACTTCTGCAAAGGAGGAAAAGAATCCTTCTTTTCTTATTTGGTTCTTTAGTTGTCAGTAACTGAAAATAGTCAACGTGGTGGCTGTTCCTTCAGAGACAATTCATGCAGTCACACTCCAATCTGATTTGTTTGCTCCAGGCTTTTACCTGGTGCTCATCATGTCTGTGCCCAAGCTGTGTGGTCATCCCCAGGGAAGATGGAAGGGAGCTGGCATCTGATTCTTTTTTGCATTTAAGTAATTTTTTCCCCTCCTGGGGAGTGGAAATCACTGAATGTGGTGCCTCTGCTAACTGACTCCTTTGCTCCATTGTGGTGTAAATGGGCCTTGGAAGAGCTGTGCTTCAGTGCAGTAGGACTGCCTCAGAGCAGAGCATATGTTGGGTAGCTGCTGTTAGTAGTTGTGAATTAAGTTTAGAGCTTGTTTAATTTGTTTTGGTAAGAGCCTTTACCACATCTTTACCCTCACAGTCCCTTGGAGGGGCTGGGAAAGGCTTTTATTCCTGATTTAGGATAGCAAGGGTTAAATGGCCCACCTGAGGAAGCATGTGGCAGAGTGGGAATTTGATATGTCCTTTTGGAATACAACAACTGTTCTGTTGTGTGAGAGTACAGCTCAGGAGCATTGATCAGCTTCCTGAAGAGCAGTGCCCTCTCTAACTGCCTGCCATGTGATCCTCCAGACACTGTGGCCCTCCTCCCAGAATCATAGAATTGTTTCAGTTGGAAAATACCTCTTGGATAATCAAGTCCAACCATCAACCCAACACCAGCAGACCCACTAAACCATGCCTCAGAGTGCCATGTCTACATGGTTGTTGTTTTAAACACCACGAGGGATGGTGACTCCACCACTTCCCTGGGCAGCCTGTTCCAGTGCCTGACCACTCTTTCAGTAAAGGAATTTTTCCTAATATCCAAGCTAAACCTCCACTGATACAATTTGATGTCTTTGACCACAGCTCACACCCAAATTATGTGCACTCAGATCCTTTCCATACAACACCCTGCTAGGAAATTTCTCCTTTTCTTGGAGTTTTCTCTCTTTTCTCACTCAGTTGTTTTGAGGACCATTAGAGAAGCATGTTCTCTCTCTTCTGGAACCCTGACTTTCATTTATAATTTACTAGTTCTGATTAAAAAAAACCCCAAACTTTCCCACATCAGGTTGCTGCAACGTCATCTGCTCAGATAAGACAGGCACTCTGACAGCCAACGAGATGACAGTGACTCGACTGGTGACCTCAGATGGGTTCCAGGCAGAGGTATGGCCAAGGTGGCAATATGGACCTTCCTGCTCAAACTCAAATGGGTTGATTTGCTTTCAGTTCAGTTTGGCCCAGGTGAAGGAGTCAGTCCTAGACCAAGCAGTTTCTTGCACATCACTGGTTGTGTCCAAGAAAAGGGCTTTTGCAGTGCTGGGGACTGGTGGAGGTGGGGCTGGCTGTACAAAAGCTGCTGAGGTGTCATAAAGGTGTTCATTGACACCATTTGCTCTTCCCTGCAATTAGTGTAAATACTGAAACCTGCCACTGGCCCTTGAGGGCTCATCGTCTGTAGGAATATTTATCATATGAGTGACCTGCTCCTTCTGCTTGCCTCATTTCCCTGTGTGCAAAGTGGGTGAAAAATGTGAGCATGCAGGATGTCAGGCAGTGAAGAGACAAGCCAGTCATCAGTAGGGTACAACCAGGGAGCTCACTGCTCATGAAGGGCTGAATCCCTCAGCTGAGCTGCAAGAGACTTCTGAACTTGTGGTGAAGAAGTTCTGGCTCTTTTTGTTCCTATCCAGCTATAGTAATGTTGTGCTTTCTCTGCCAGCCTTTCCTGTAAGTGCTGCTTTGAGCTAAAAAGATTAATCCCACCACACCTTAAAAATCAGAAACTTGCTTAAGTGCAGCTCATAGTGCAGTCCTGTCTGGCACTGGGAAACCTCTTCTTTCTGTCTCTCCCTTCCTCAGGTCAGTGGAGTGGGCTACAATGGAGATGGAAATGTTTATCTTCTGCCATCAAAGGAGGTTCTTAAAGAATTCTCTAACATCTCAGTTGGGAAACTAGTGGAGGTAAGTATAAATTATGAACCCACTGGTCATATTTACATTAATTTTCCATTGCACAGATTGCTTTGATTAATGGGTGGGGAGAAAAAAAACCACTTTTGTAACCCTAAACCCTGAATGCCTTGTTGGAATTCTGAGTACCTGTGATACAGTACCTGAAACTTATGGGGGAAAAGTGGCAATCAAAAGGCATGCAGGGGGAGAGCAGAGCCATCAGTTGAAAGTGTTAATGAAGTTTGGGATAAAAATGCTATTCTGGCAGAAGAGAGACTGATCAATTTTATCATTCTTTAGGTTTTTCATGTAGGCAGATTCTAGACTTTATCTACATGACCAGTTTATAAAAGTACTGGGATGGTCTCTGCGTTTTGTTGTTAGCATTAAGTAACACCTTGTACCCTCAGCTGTAGACTGAAGTGAAGTGGTTGGTAGTGAATTTATCTGAGCTGGAATCTCAAATTGAGATTAGATTTTCTTCTATCCATACTCTATGTTAGAAGTAGTAGGAGGGACCACCTTTCATGCTCATGATTTCTCAAGCTCCATAGATCATACAGGATGTTTTACTTGATCCACAAGAGCTCTCAAGAGATGCTGCTATGGGGGATAGGACATCTTTTGCCATATGACTGCTTTCATTCTCCAGCCTTTCATTACTTCCTTTAAAGAGAGGAGAGGGCTATGAGTTTAGTTATGGGGGAAAAAAATAAACCATGTAATTCTGTCCCTTTCTCCAGGCTGGCTGTGTGGTCAATAATGCCATCATCAGGAAAAACAGCGTGATAGGACAGCCCACCGAAGGAGCTCTTGTTGCTCTTGCAATGAAGGTGAGATGGTTAAGACCTAAAATTTTCCAAAAATTTTCCAAAAATTAAAAAGAAAACCCAAAAAAATCATGAGAGGTAGAATTGTTAGATCTGACAACAGTGATCAGAGTTCTGTAAAGTCCCCAGACTGGGTTTAATCTGCTTGCGTCAGAAATAGTGTGGCCAGCAGGAGCAGGGAAGTCATTGTGCCCCTGTACTCAGTACTGGCTATGCTACACCTTGAGTCCTTGTCCAGTTCTGGGCCTCTCAGTTTAAGAAGGACATTGAGACTCTTGAATGTGTCCAGAGAAGGGCAACAAAGTTGGTGAGGGGTTTGGAACACAAGCCCTATGAGGAGAGGCTGAGGGAGCTGGGGTTGCTTAGCCTGGAGAAGAGGAGGCTCAGGGGAGACCTTACTGCTCTCTACAACTCCCTGAAGGGAGGTCGTAGCCAGGAAGGAGTTGGTCTCTTCTCCTAGGCAACCAGCACCAGAACAAGAGGACACAGTCTCAAGCTGTGCCAGGGGAGGCTCAAGGTGAGGAGAAAGTTCTATACAGATAGAGTTGTTAGCCACTGGAATGTGCTGCCCAGGGAGGTGGTAGAGTCATCGTCCCTGGAGGTGTTCAAGAAGGGATTGGATGTGGCACTTGGTGCCGTGATTTATTCATCATGAGGTGTTGGGTGACAGGTTGGACTTGATGATCTCTGAGATCTTTTCCAACCTTATTGTTTCTATTATTCTATGATTCTAATCTTTTTCTCTTCTCCACAAGGTCATAAGTGTACACCTTTCCCATGTAAGCCTCTTGTCATGGACAAACACATTCCCTGAGCTTCTGTGCTAACAGCAATAATTGTTTTGCTTAGTTAATCTCTCTGCAATTAAGATGCATAATGGCATTATCCCAGGCTGAGCCCAGACTGCCTTTCTTATATTTTCTGTACATGCCAATTAAGAGTTCAGGACAAACAGAAGAGAGTGAAAAATGAGCAGGAACAGAGGATCACCTTCCCTTGGGGTCATCTGCTGGCTTTTACTTTTTTCTAGTCATGATCATGTAAAGCAAGATTTCTTTAAATGAATATTGTGTCCAAGCTCTTAGGCAGGGGGCTGTAAAACACCTCAAGGTATCATCTAATCGGTGTTATGCAGCCTGTGGTTCACAGACCTCAGGTGGGTTGTAAAGCACAGAAGGTGCCTGATGAAATGATGCAGCTACATACATCTGTTCCGGCCTCCTATTTTTTCAAGCCTGTACCTTTGCTTTTGTAAAACAATGACATCCTGCTTCCCTACATGCTAAAGTAAATCTTCCTTTGGCTCCACCATCCTGTAGCCAAGCAACAGCAGAACAGAAGGGAGGTTGTCTCTTCTATTTTAATTTCTTAATTTAGTGGGAGCCTGGGGACAGAGAGACTGGAAGCTACTTCTGACCCCTAGCACTTCGGCCAGAGCAGCCGTGTGTGCTGCTAACGCAGGCATGTATCCGTTTGGGCTGTTGTACTTTATAGCTGAAGGCTCTTCTTGTGGAGAATTGCTTCTGGAGTTTAATTCACCATCACATGATCTGACACCACATCCACAAGTGACCAGCCTTTTGTTTGCAATCTTCCTTTTATTTTTTGCCCCTCAAGAAAGGAGGTGGCTGGGAGCAAAACCAAAGTAGAGAGGGGAGCTTGAGCTTGGGCTGGGAGGAATCTGCTCTGTCCATCACTTTGTTGCAGGTTTAGGGAAAGGGCCTGATCCTCCTGTGACCTGAAGCCCCAGCAAGAGAGCAACTCCCTAGTTTTTGCAAAATTGACAGAGATCAAGCCTCAAACTCCAATTTAACTTACTCCAAAAGGAAAAGATGGGTTTGAAGTATGGATTTTACTCTCCCCATGCTTTCTCCTGCACTCTGTGGTATGGGACTGCTTGAAAGTACCTGGACAACAGTCAATGACTGCAATACGGGAAATACATAGCAGCTTCGGCATTGCTCAGCACTGCATTGCTCTTTCTGTTTTACTTTAGATGGATTTAGCTGACATAAAAGATATTTATGTAAGAAAGAAGGAAATCCCGTTCAGCTCTGAACAGAAGTGGATGGCTGTGAAATGCACGCTGAAAACTCAGGTAAAGCAAACAGCGGCGCTGGCTGGTTTCATGTTTCTGATTGTGCACCTCAACAATGGGCATGAAATGGTATCTCTTCAGCAAATACTGTTTTCAGAAGTTAACCATGTCAGGAGAAAGGGGAACAAGCCTCAAAATTCCTAGCTTGGGTGTAACTGTAGTTTGTAAAGCTGTGTTTGAATGGGAGAAGATAATGCTTTCCATATAGTGGTTGGAGCAGCAGAACAAAAGCTTTGCAGAGATCACTGGGAGGGGAAGAAAGAGATGATGTTTGGAGGGAAATGTTGGCCTGTTTTCCCTTAGAGGGTTAAAGAGCTCATTTTGGCTGATGCTGTGCTCCCCTTTTAAAACTCACCAACCTTTTCATTACCATTCTCTCTGAACATGAAAAATGGCTAGAGCAAAAATATCACAGCTTGTAAATAATACATGCATCTGGGCATTTACAGGTAAGAGAGCAAACAAAAGGTTCTTAACCTAGCATGTAAAGCCCTGTGCATCTGCAGTGTTTTAAAAACATGCTCTTCTCTCTTTGTCTGATCAAGTATATCTCCTTACTTTAAAGGATCAGGAGGATATTTACTTCATGAAAGGAGCATTTGAAGAAGTTATTCAGCACTGCACTCTGTATAACAGCAGTGGCATCTCATTATCCATTACACCCCAGCAGAAAGCCTTCTACCAGCAGGAAGAGAAACGAATGGGCTCCTCAGGTCTACGGGGTCAGTCATTCATGTCTATTCCCTTAAGCTGACAGGTTTTCATGCCCTAACACTGTCCAGCTCTCTCTTGGTGAGGATGGACAGAGGCTTAGTCCTTGGCATCATTTAGATCACAGAATCACAGAATGACAGAATCACCAAGGTGGGAAGAGACCTCAAAGATCATCAAGTCCAACCTGTCCACAGACCTCATGACTAAACCATGGCACCAAGTGCCACAACCAATCCCCTCCTGAACACCTCCAGTGATGGTGACTCCACCACCTCCCCAGGCAGCACATTCCAATGGCAAACAACTCTCACAGTGAAGAACTTTCTCCTCACCTTGAGTCTAAACTTCCTCTGGCACAGCTTGAGACTGTGTCCTCTTGTTCTGGTGCTGGTTGCCTGGGAGAAGAGACCAACTCCCTTCTGGCTACAATCACCCTTCAGGTAGTTGTAGACAGCAATAAGGTCTCCCCTGAGCCTCCTCTTCTCCAGGCTAAACAATCCCAGCTCCCTCAGCCTCTCCTCGTAGGGCTTGTGCTCGAGGCCCCTCCCCAGCCTCGTTGCCCTTCTCTGGACACGTTCAAGTGTCTTCCTAATATTTGTCAGCTTGACAAGTCCCACACCTTGGGACTGCTGGCTGCTTCCTTTTCACAAACCTTTTTTTTTCTGGGTCTAAATTTGTGAGACTGAAAGGAGCTGGAAAAAGCACTGGAAATGGTGGATGTCTTTCTGCTGTGGAGAGTTGTGATTGCCTGGGATGTGGTTTGAGCTTGGTTTGAAAAGCTTTGTGCTGAACCCAATCTTAAGTGCTCCTCTGCCAAGTTTTGCTTTTGGAGTAGCTGTTCCAAGAGCAGCAGAAAGCAACTTTGAAAAGGATTCAAAACATGAATCTGGGCACCAAGATTTTTTTTTTTCACTTGAAGTTTGATTTAATTTGTGATTAGGATCAAACCTAAGGATCTCCTTTTGATCCTAACTGCATGTCAGTGCTCAGCCCACAGAAGTTTTTATACACATGTCATTGACTTCATCTCTAGAAAGATCCCTACAGAAATGTCTCAGGCTTTCATGCAAGAATGAAGCCCCCATCTCCTGTGTGTGTTCCCAGCTCATAAGCAGATGAGAGCAAGCCTCAGCAGCTGGGTTTGGAAGATGGTGTAGTTAATGTACATATTCTCCAGCCCTGTTTTGTGGTTAGTAACCCGTGTACTGAGCTTGCTTTACAATATCTGAATCATCTGCTGTTGTGAATGGCAAATTACTGCTCTGAAGAAAAGTGATTAGCTCAGGCAGCTGCTGCAAGCTTGTGATTCCATCATCAAAGCAACACTGACATGAACCCCTGGCAAAACATACTTGAGTGATTTAAGACTGATTGAGTTATATGCTTAGGTGCTGAGAACAGAAGCAGAATGATCAGTGCCTTGATGTTTACAAGATGAAAGTTTCACTGGTTTAACTGAATTTGCATGTCACATTTTCAGGTTAAAGATAAAGTTCACATTTCTGCAGGAGCACTCTTTGTTAGCATATTAGTTTCCCAGTGTCTGGTCTAACACTGCACTACCCCAGCTTAATCCATCTGGTTTTCAGGGAAGACTTGGTGGACAGCATTAAAGCAGAAGGGAATAAACCCTCAGGGAAACTTGTGGAACAGAAATGCTCTAATTCAGATAAACTGGTGTTATGTGAGTGGACCAAATGTTTGCACAAGATCTGAATATAATGACTAAGTGTCTGGGTTTAATGACCTTTTTCTTTCTTTCCTGCTGGAAATCTGGCAATTTAATGTCTCCTGCAAATGGTTGGCGGGGGGGGGGGTGGGGGGTTGAGGTTTGTTTTTTGTTTGCTTGGTTTTGTTTTGTTGTTTTTTTTCTAATGTATAGAAACATACTGTTACTAATTCAGTGTTGTCTTTTCCCCTCCCCACTCCTCTGTTTCTAGTACTTGCTTTGGCTTCAGGTCCAGAACTTGGCAAACTAACCTTTTTAGGTCTGGTTGGAATAATCGATCCCCCGAGGGCTGGAGTGAGAGAAGCTGTTCAAGTCCTCCTTGAGTCTGGTGTATCAGTAAAGATGATAACTGGAGATGCCCTGGAGACTGCTGTGGCTATAGGTAGCAAACTTATCTTCTTTCCTGTGGATCTATATTATGTCTATAAGATCAGTCAAATTTTCCATAATAATCAGCTTTCTATTTTTTGGATGTGTGTGCTAGGAGAAGTTTGAAATGCCACTGAGCTCTCTCTTTTCCACTGAAACAAATCATATTTGATGTAGTAATTAGAGCAGCTATGAACTATGGGCCAGATTCCAGAAACCTCCAATATTTAGTCTAAGAGCCTCAAATGAGACAGATGGCAATGGTGTGATCATGGACTCCACTATTGTTCAGAGTGTGAACATCCCTATGTTTCCCATTGGAAATGCAAAGAACAAGCAGCAGAGAAGAGAGTGACACATTTAGTATTGGCTCCAGTTCTGGGTATTGTATGGCTTCCATTAACTGCAGTTGAGTAGGACAGGGTGACCAGCCCAGCCTGGAGTCAAAGAGCTGTGTGCCCTGTTAGATGCTCCAGGTTCAGATGTATTTCCTGGTAAATTCTTTAATTGCTGCCTCTGGTTTTTGAGTCAGGAAATAATTGTCTTTTTCCAGAGCTGATGGGCAGATCTCACTTTTAGGCTTTTCTTTGCAGGACAGAATATTGGTCTTTGCAATGGGAAGCTGAAAGCCATGTCTGGAGAAGAGCTGGAGCAATTGGCAGAGGCAGAGCTATCCTCCACCATCAGAAATGTAAGAGTTTTGATTGCAAAACCAAGGTCTCTTTCCAACTGTCTCCACCTAATACAAGATTGCATTTTTTGTTTTCCAGGTTTCCATTTTCTTCAGAACAACCCCAAAGCACAAACTAAAAATCATAAAGGTACTAAAAGCCTCTCAAATACTTTGTCTGCTTTACAAAACCAAGATGTAAGGTGGGGAAGTCGCAGTTCTACCAAGGCAGGGGCACCTCAAGCTAAAGGACCATAAAGCCCAAGCTAGAGAATTGATGCTGTTTGCACTGAATGTATTAACATTTCTCTTGCAGATCTGGCTTGGATTATTTGAAAGGTGCTAGTGAGCTATTATAGGAGAATTGAAACAAGCTGTTCAGGGAGGTGGTGGACTCCTCATTCCTGAAGGTGTTCAAAAACCATGTAGATGTGGCACTTTGGGACATGGCTTTGCGGCCAAGGTGGTGTTGGGTTGATAGCTAGATTTGATGACCCTAGAGGTTATCCTAACCTTAATGATTCTATGGTTTTGGATGTTTGGTTTATTCCAGATGGAGTTGTGAGATTCTCCATACTCCTGAAAATCCAGTCCCTTAATTCTTGGTCTGAGTTTTGCCCTCAGTGGGCAGCTGAGCATGCTTTACCCTCAGAGTCACATAGTGCTTCTGCTCTTTCAATGTTACCTGCAAATCCTGTGACTGCCAGCAGGACTGACTTGTCTTCTCCTGGCTCCAGAGCTTCTCACCTGTCCACTCTCACAGGCTCTGCAGAGGGCTGGTGCCATCGTGTCAATGACAGGAGATGGCGTTAATGATGCCGTGGCCCTCAAGTCTGCCGATATCGGGATTGCGATGGGACAGGCTGGCACAGATGTCAGCAAGGAGGCTGCCAACATGATTCTTGTGGATGATGACTTCTCAAAAGTAATGTAGGTCTAGTGACTTTCTTATTCTCAGACTCTTCCTTCAGATGCTTTCTGCCTATCCATTGCAACAAATCTGTTGTGTGACTACCTCTGGAAATTATGCAAGACACAGGATGTGCAAGCCATGGACAGTCCAGGGAGGTACCCAGCGTGGGTCTGCCTCATTTTCAGTTGCACTGACAGCAATGGCTTTTTTGTTTCAAGTGGTTATAACAGAGCTACCTTCCATCTGAAAGCCCTGGTCTCTCATTGCTGTGGCTAGCTGGGGATTTCAAATTGCCTAGAAGTCTGGGTGGATCACAACTCTCTGCTTCACCCAGAAAGATCAGAGGAAAACAGTCATTTGCAGTGCTCTGCTCTTTCTGAACCACAGAGCGAGCAGGCAGAGTAGAATTAGGTTATAAACAGATCACATACCTGCTTTATGCACCAAGACCTGACCATATGAATCAGGGTTTTCAGATCTGCTGATCTCGATAAAGTCATTTTAGCTGAGACACTGAATTTGACCTGAAACACGTGCTAGAGAAATCAACTTAATTGAGTGTCAAGGGGAGTTTAATGTAAAACCATGTGAGTAATGGTTAATTAATATACTCTCCTCTCTCTCCCAGGAATGCAATAGAAGAGGGAAAGGGAATCTTTTACAACATCAAAAACTTTGTCCGGTTCCAGCTGAGCACGTAAGTATCCTTTTTGCTTCAGCTCCAGTGAAAGCTGCCTTTGGCTGAGGCCACACAGGAAAATGTTCTTCTTTACTCTGCAGGAGCATTTCAGCTTTGAGTCTAATTACTCTGTCAACAGTGCTCAACCTACCAAATCCACTCAATGCTATGCAGATCTTATGGATCAACATCATCATGGATGGGCCTCCAGCCCAGAGGTATGGAAAAGCCAAATGAGCAAAACATTCCTGGTTTAACATGCCTGAATTTGGCTTTGGGAACACAATCTGCTGTGATTTCTGATGTATGTGCCAATCATTTGGCGGTTAGATAAGACAAGTGGCACTTCTGGTCCCTCCAGAAGTATTTGCTTCAGGTTACTTGAGGATTTATAGAAGCATTTTGGTTGCAAAAGACCTTTAAGATCATTGAGTCCAACCATTATCTAACTCTGGTGCTAAAATGGTGTCCTTTAGCAACTACATCTCTGTGTCTTTATGTTCTGTGGAGGAATCACTTAACAGCTATTCCACATTTTGGCTAGCAATGGTCTGTTGCCCTGAGTGCATGACTGGCTAGTAGCCCTGCAGATCTGACTGGCAAGGGAATATAGGGTACATACAGGGGTATATCTACCCAAATCACACCACTTAGGAACCTCATTTAACTGCTAATTACAGCTACTGCTAATTACCATTTCCACAATGTGGAAGAGATGTTGGCCACAATCTCCCAGCTAGCTGTCCCTCTGGATGAGGCCCTGATGTGATGCACTGCCTTGGATTAACATGTCATTTTAGCAGCTCAAGATGGTGTTGGTGTTGCAGACATAACCCTGCCAGAATGCTCATGCTGTGTTTCAAAGAACTGCATCCTGCAGATCCATCTTGTTTTATCAGCACTACTATGTTGGAGCAATCTTCATTAACACATCCCTCTGCTTCTTTTTGAGGCAGCCTGGGAGTTGAGCCTGTTGACAGAGATACAATCAAACAGCCACCCCGCTGTATCACAGATACTATCCTCAGCAAATCACTGATCCTGAAAATCTTCATGTCAGCTATTATTATCATCAGTGGAACTCTCTTTGTCTTCTGGAAAGAGGTGAGGAAAATCTGACATCATATCTTGTTTTCATCAGGGTAGAGAACAAAGTAAAGGGCAGTTTTTGAAGGACATTTTGAAATACATCCAGAGGGGAAGGATTAGTATGGGTGGGGGGTTAAGGAACCTGGGTCAGCTCCTAGCTCTGCTTCTGCCTTCCTGTGTTGCTTGAGGTTCCTATCTGGAATGGGAAAACTGTTACTTCATATGGAATCAGTGTTTTGCACCTTTAGCCTTGCATGTATCACAGAATCACCAAGGCTGGATGAGACCTCAAAAATCATCAAGTCCAACCTGTCACCACAGACCTCATGACTAAACCATGGCACCAAGTGCCACCTCCAATCCCCTCTTGAACACCTAATCCCCTCTTGAACAGCTAATCCTCTCTTGAATCCCCTCTTGTGAGTAGAAAATTCCAAGTACATTAGTACTACAGATTGCTGCTGGTAAATAGTGACTCCTATTACAACTGCTGAAGTAATTTAGTTTAGAATATTCTTTATTTAAACTTCAAATCAGTTCAAGAATTTATAACTCAGTTGATAGCATCTTAAACTCAGGTAGCAGACAGAAATTAATGCTACCTATAATAGCTAGAATTAGATTTATTCCTTTCTTTGAGTAAGCTTTGATTTGACTGGAGTCATTAAAGGGACTATTTAGTCTAGTTAGGGACTGTTTATCACTGGTTAGGCCACACCTTGAGTACTGTGTCCAGTTCTGGGCCCCTCAATTTAAGAAGGACATTGAGACTCTTGAATGTGTCCAGAGAAGGGCAATGAAGCTGGTGAGACATCTTGAGCACAAGCCCTATGAGGAGAGGCTGAGGGAGCTGGGATTGTTTAGCCTGGAGAAGAGGAGGCTCAGGGGAGACCTTACTGCTCTCTATAACTACCTGAAGGGAGGTTGTACACAGGTGGGGGTTGGTCTCTTCTCCCAGGCAACCAGCACCAGAACAGGAGGACACAGTCTCAAGCTGTGCCAGGGGAAGTATAGGCTCAAGATGAGGAGAAAGTTCCTCACAGAAAGCTTTATTGGCCAATGGAGTGTGCTGCCCAGGGAGGTGTTCAAAAAGCGATTGGATGTGGCACTTGGATCCATGGTTTAGTAGTCATGAGGTGTTGGGTGACAGGTTGGACTTGATGATCTCTGAGGTCTTTTCCAATCTTATGGATTCTGTGATTCTGTAATTGATCTGTTGAACTGACATATTTTGCAATGCTTAACTAACCCCTGGATTCTCACATGTGCTTTCAGAATCCCAAAAGTGGCATAACTCCTCGAACCACCACCATGACTTTCACCTGTTTTGTGTTTTTTGACCTCTTCAACGCCCTGACCTGCCGCTCTCAGGTGAGACTGCTCTGTCAGCAAACCACTGACGTAAACCAGAACACCAGTATTTCAAGTGGGAAGGTTGGGAGGGATTTTTTTATGTCATTTAAAGCAGCACAATTTTTAATCATCTTTCTAAGTAGAATTATCCATCATAGTTCAACCGCAATCACACTTTCAGCGACGTACATCTGCCTAAGACGGCATTCATGCCACTTGAAAGAGCAATCAAGTTTACATGGAAAGAAAATGTGACATTCAAGTACCAGGAGGAGATTGGGAAATGTTTCTTTTCTCTCATTTTTATCTCTTTATATCCCCCCCCACCACCACCACTTCTCCAGACAAAGTTGATATTTGAAATCGGCTTCTTCCGAAACCGCATGTTCTTGTATTCCGTGCTTGGGTCCTTTTTGGGCCAGCTGGCTGTGATATACATCCCTCCACTACAAAAGATCTTCCAGACAGAGAATTTAGGAGCACTGGGTAAGTTGCAAGATGAATAATGTGTTGCTTTTTCTTCCCCCCCACACTAAAGCTACTTCAAAAAGCAGATGTGATTGCCAAGCCATTACACGATAGCTCCCAACAGGTTGCTGGGAGGTGAAATCAATCAGAGCTCCTACACCTATATCCAGACACAGCTATACACAAGTAGTGATAGCATTTAATGATCTCATCCCAGCCTAGGTTTGGAGTTTTGATTTACTGCACATAAACACATGTAAATGGAGGCATGCCAAGTGTTTCCATGAGCTCTGTATGATGGTATTTCTCCACATAAATCCACCCAGGATCATTATGCAGTCATTCCATTTTGGAAGGGCAGGGTGAATGTTTCCCAGCTGAAGTGCAGTGTATATTTTACTATTTGAATCAGCCTAAGCAAGCTCTGCCACAGTACATAGCGCACAAGGCATGTTAGAAGCAGGGTTTGGTGATCACAAAGGATTAACCTACAGGTTTCACATAGAACTCCAGCATGGTGGGGATTGGAAGGGACCTCTGGAGATTATCTAGTCCAAACCCCCTGCTAAACCCACCAGATCAAGTTGCCCAGGATCACAGTGTCCAGGTGGGTTTGCAATCTCTCCAGAGATGGAGACTCCACAAACTCTCTGGGCAGCCTGATCCTGGGCTCCAGTACCCTCACAGCAAAGCTTCTTCTCGTGTTTAGGTGGAACTTGCTGGGTTCTCATTTGTGCCTGTTGCCCCTGGTTCTGTCACTGGGTACCACTGAAAAGAGCCTGGCCCTATCCTCTTGCACCCCACCCTTTAGGTACTGATCAGCATTGAAAAAATCTCAGTCTTCTCTAGGCTAAATACCCTCAGGTCTCTCAGCCTTTCCTCCTTGGAGATGCTCCAGTCCCCTCAGTGTCTTCATAGCCTCCACTGGACTCTCCAGTAGTTCCCTGTCTCTCTTGAACTGGGGAGCCCAGAACTGGACCCAATACTAACTGGACTCCTATCCCAGCTACTCCTTCTGTACCACAGTGACTTCTCTAATTCTACAGCTAGCAAAGCATGGCTGGGCCACCCATCTGTAGAGTTACAGCAGCACAAATATCCACTGCAGGCAGGCCCTTGGCTGGGGGCTCCTGCCCAGCACCACACCCAGCTCACAGCTGCCCTGTCCCCTCTCTGCAGACCTCCTGTTTCTCACCGGACTGGCTTCCTCAGTTTTCATTGTCTCTGAGCTTGTCAAGCTCTGTGAAAAACACTGCTGTCCACCCAAGCACACAAAGGGATGTCACAACTGAGGCAGACTCCCTCTGAAGATGTACTTGGCTCGGAGCTGTGATGCTGGATAGCTCAAAGGCTCCACTTTCTGAAGCTGCACGTTGTTTCTGAGGATACTCCAGTGAACCTGCACCAGCAGTGCTCCCTGTGCCAGAGTCTGTTCCTTCTACTTGCTCCACCTAAGCTGTTTGAGCTGTCTACAGAAACCTCCAGAGTGGCTCCTGTTTTAACCCAAGAGCAGGTATATTTTTGTAATGTTGATCTGCATCTCAAGTATGGTCTGGCAGACCCAGGCAAAATGAGTTTCACACTTGTACAGACAGATCTATTGTGCATAGAATGACATTTTATTTATTTACATCCAAAATGATTTTTATTAATAAAATCTGGTTTAAAATGTTACTGACAAGTACCTGAATGAGACTCTTGATTTAGACCTGCCTTTTTACATTGAATTAGAGGTGTGGGAAAGAGCTGTCTTCTTGTCCTGTAACTAGTCTATAGTGTTTCTAGATTCCCAGATATTCAGCAAGACTCTCAAGGAAAGGGTAGGGAGCTGCCAGAATAGAGAGCTGAGGTGCCAACCCTCAGCTGTCAGCTTCTGCCAGGCACTGCAGTGAGTTTTTGCTACCTATGTGACTAACAGGAGCAAAGCAGGCAGCTGATGGGATCTGATGCACAGCAGTGGAGGGATTTCATAAGGAGGGGACTGACTTTCACTAGCCCATGAGAATAAAGATGACTCACACACATAAGCAGGGATGTTAAGCTTTGCATGTTGGATTAACAGCTGCATAAAAGTGACTGAGAGATGTTTAGATCATAGTGAAGTCCACTGCTGACAAATGCTTTCTGGAGATGTTGAGATGCATGAATGTGAAGCAGACTGCTTAGTCATTAGGTTGAGTCAATCTTTTTACATTCAAACAACTGATTGGGAGAATCTCATCTGCTGGTTGGATCAGTAGTGTCCTAATAAATAACACTCCACTGATAGGTTTGCTAAAGTGCCATAGTGTCATTTTCCTTCTTGCCCCAGCTTAATGCCATCACTTCAAAGTTAAGATGAAGAGTCTCAGACACAAACTTGTCCAAACCCCCAGTTTCAGAGGTCAAAATTGTGTTGATCTTCACAAGGTGACGTTTAAACAGGATTACATTTTGGATTCATAGCCTAGAAAAGAGTCAGCTATGCTGATGCTTATTTTAAAGGAAAAACTTGCCACAAATGTTTTTTAAGAGCAGCTTTGTGCAATTCACCCTCCCCAGATACAGGCTTACAAATGGCTTTAGTCCTCAGATCAAAATGTCTGCCTTGTAATGGAAGGAAAAGAAAGTCTAGCTGTTCATTTTATGTTCAACTGCAGAAATCAAACTGTGTCTCACTCCTCTATGCTCCCACTTTGGTATTTAGTCAGTGTCTAAGTGAAGAATACCTCTGAGAGGTATGGTGGGAGCTTGAGAGTATTGAAAGTTTAGGAAGGATGTTGACTTGCTGGAACGTCTCCAGAGAAGGGCAACAAAGTTGGTGAGGGGTTTGGAACACAAGCCCTATGAGGAGAGACTGAGGGAGCTGGGGCTGCTGGAGAGGAGGAGACTCAGGGGTGACCTTATTGCTCTCTACAACTACCTGAAGGGAAGTTGTAAACAGGCAGAGGTTGGTCTCTTCTCCCAGGCAGCCAGCACCAGAACAAGAGGACACAGTCTCAGGCTGCACCAGGGGAGGTTTAGGCTGGATGTTAGGAAGAAGTTCTGCACAGAGAGAGTGATTGCCCATTGGAAGGGGCTGCCTGGGGAGGTGATGGAGCCATCATCATTGGAGGTGTTCAGGAAGAGACTTGATGGGGTGCTTGGTGCCATGGATTAGTTGTTTAGGTGGGTTGGATTGGTTGATGTGTTGGACACGATGATCTTGAAGGTCTCTTCCAACTTGGTCTGGTCTATTCTATTCTATTCTATTCAAAAGCCAGCATCACCACTCTTACAGAGAGCATGATGTACTTACTTGCTGTCTGTATAGCACTCCCTGCTTTGTACCAGAGAAGAAAATTACACAGCAGTATCAGTGCACTTGTCTATAAACTTGGGAGACTATTTGGTTTATTTCATCAAGTACAAGATAAAAAAAAACATTAGCTCAGGCCTTTCAGAGCAGAGCCTGTACTGGAACAATAGCACATATGCCCCAATCATCAGTTCAGGTAGCCTACAGAATGCACAGCTGAGTTGTCAGGCATCTGGCTGGAGTGATTTCTTCATGGCTGCTTTTGTATTCTTTATGGTTGGGTTTTTTTAATGGGATCTACATTAAGGCACAAGTGCAGATTATTCAGGCTATTCTAATCTGGCTCCTTCTGAAAAACATCAGGTGGAAAGGAAAGGATTCAAAGAAAACAGACCACATACAAGGAAACACCAAAAGGAAGGAGTGAGAAGGAAGGCCACATGCACAGGAATTGCAGTAGCTTTATAGATTCTTACAGCACATTTGTTGCTCTAAACTGCACAGAAGACAAACTCATGCTAGGACAAAGGGTCCTTGATACAGTTCTCCTTAGGAAGGAGGAGAAAGACTGACAATCATACATACCAACAACCAAACAATTTGCTAATCTGGAGATGGCAGTCTCTGGTAGGAATTAGCATTATCTTTGACAAGTTAATTGCACACAGAATTAGGTCAGCTGCACAACAATTAGGTCAAACAAATAATTGCTGGTAGTTGTGAATGGATTCAAGTGAAAAAGCCCTGAGTGTCAGAAACCTGACAAAACAGGTGTTGGCTGATAAACAGCCAACAAAACAGAGCACAACCCCCAACACACTAGTAACATTTCACACTGTGGGCATTTTTTCCCATAAGAATCAACACAGGGAAGGACATGGACCTGATGGGGCAGGTCCAGGGGATGGCCATGAAAATGATTGGAGAGCTGGAACACCTCTCCTGTGGGAGCTGGGGTTGTTCAGCCTGGAGAAGAGAAGGCTCCAGAAAGGTCTGATAGCAGCCTTCCAGTACCTGAAAGGTGCCTACATGAAGGCTGCAGAAGGACTGTTTACAAAGGCCTGCAGTGATAGGATGAGGGGCAATGGTTTTAAATTAGAGTAGCTTTAGATGGGATATTAGGAACAAGTTCTTTACCATGAGGATGGTGGAACACTGGAACAGGCTACCCAGAGAAGTAGTAAGGTCCCATCCCTGGAGTTGGTCAAGGTTAGGCTCAAAAAGACTCTGAACAACCTGATCTAGTGGAGGATGTTTCTGCTCACTGCAAGGGGCTTGGATTAGATGACCTTCAGAGGCCCCTTCCAACCCTTTTATGTACAGCAGACTGCTTTCAATATGTCACAGTCAGAGCCCCAATTGTTTTTTAACAATGTTCCTGAGACAGTATTTCCAATTAACTGAGAATGCTTCTTGGATGTTTCTTGCTTGATCCCTTTTACAACCTGATCTTTTACTCCAGTCTCCACTGAGGCTACTAAAGAAGGTAGCTTCCCTATGGAATTTCTGCTGGAGGTATGCCACATTCTTGGGACTAACATGGCTGAAGGACTCCCAGTGGCTCTGTTCTCCCAAGTTTAAAAAAGCAACAGGGAAATTTCTGCAGAAACAAGTGAAAAGCACTGAAATCTAATGCAGCACTTCAAAACTGGATGCTGTATATTTAGCTTTCTGTACACCCTGCAGCCCAGAGACCATGAAATTTAATGCTTCAACTGGAGCACTGCAAATTAATAGCATCCTTCATATGGAACCACATGGATTATTCTATCTTTACCTCTGTAAGATATCATTACAATCTGCAAGCTTCACTGAGTAATCTCATTGCATGCAAATAAGTATGTGCAGCTGAAGTAGAATAGCCTTAATCAGTGTCTTGACCAGTCTTCATACAGATGGGTATCAACTCTCCAGGTCAGTAAGCAATACTGTCAATAACTTCTTTGTTTTCAATTCTGTATGCAGACAGGAGCTATCAAGCATGCTAATAAATTCATACTGAGCTGGAACTTAAGAGATGTCTAATGATTAGGCACCTACTGAATTTTGCTGCCCTCCCCACACCAAACCTTTCAGGCAGTACATTGGATCGGACCTAAATATTGGCTAAGTATGAGGCTTAGGCTTTGTCCCAGATGATTAGGTAAATGTGAGGGGGAAAAAATATTCTGTTCAAGGAACATTAACACTCAGGAGCACTAAATAAAAAGGATTTTCATGTTACTGTAATTCTTTTAATTATCATGATCATCATCCTCTTCAATGGGTTCTCGTAGACCTTCGCTCTGACGAGATCTTCCAGCCATTTCCAGGAATGCCTGAGCCTCAGGATCTACATCCAGGATGCTCTTCTTACCTTTAGCCTTCAAACCAAAATGAAGTACAGTCAGTCTAAAACGTTGCTGCAAATGAATCACTGTCAGGCTGCAAGAAAGAGCCGTGCTCAAAGGTCCACAAGTAATCTGGTTTGCAAGCTCGTCACAATGAAGCACAGGCACCTTCCCAGTAAAGCCTGGAAGATTCACTGGGACACATCAAATGATTTTTATTGCTGCAGTTACATAAACCAGGCTCAAACTATTCCTAAGATGACAGGGAACTATTTCAAGTTTAGTCAGGTTACAAGCCAGCCAGAACATCCTGGCTAATGTGACCCCAGTTTGAAGTGCAGATGGGAACTTTTTTTCCTAAAGCTATTCAAGCACAATTCAGTTCCTGTAAACAGTTTGTTCTGCTTCTATTTAGAGCTGTCTGTCCAGTCAACAGGAATTTAGTATGAATTTAGTATGAAGAATAAAATGTAACAAAAAACAACACCAAAGTGTTCAGTTTGAAAAAGAGAATAAATTACAAGGACAGAGGAGAGGTCTCCTACTCATCCCCAGAAACACACCAAGTGCAGAAAGACTAACATAAACCTATTCACCATTTGCTGTAGAACAATAGTAAATGTATAGTTACTGATGGAATCTTTTGGGCTCTCTTCCTGAGCTGTGTAGATAAGGCTTTACTTGTGAGCTTGCTTTCTGTTCTACAAACATTAGGTTTTATTGCACCTCTTCAAGTAGGTTCCTCCTGGAGACCACTCCCCAGTATCAGAAAGGACTTCTGAAATTCAGAATACAGTACAGCTCTCCTGACTCTATCACCTCATGGGTCCTGATGTTCTTTCTTCTTAGCACCCTCAATAATTCCACTACTGTTTTGCCATTTGCTTGCTACAAAATCCATGGCACCACAGGGATAGTTAAAGATTGCAATGGAGAGAGAGTATGCAAGTTTTGCACTTGCATCTCCCATTCCAATCAGGACACAATCTGACAGGTTCACCTACCCCTGTGCTCTCAGGGAGGTCTCCCACTGCCCAAACCTCCATGACATCCAGTGTAAAATCCTCTTTGGCTGACAGCTGGGGACTGTTGTAGGTGGTGCATCGTGGTTTTGCTTTACTGTGTCCCTTCCCATAGTCGCTGTCCAGCCAGAGTCCAAAGTAGCCATGTTGCCCACCCATGCCCTGTGAACCAAAGCAGCACATTGAAAACACTGCCCGTGTGAAAAACAGACAAGTTTCAGTTATGAAACAGAGAATAAATTGCTGGTGGCAGTCTCCAGGCCACACTTCTATGGATGGCTGAAAAAAAGGTATTCTGAGTGAACCTGGGCTTCTGTAGCAGCGTTCCTGAAGCACAGATTTACCTGAGTGGCACTGCCCTCCCTCTGTGGTTGACAGAATGCCAGTATCCACAGTCACTTCGGCTGTGTCTTGTGCCAGAAGTTTAGCTCACTGTTTATTGACTAAGAAGTCCCATTTAAACAGTTTAGAAGGCAAAAACTCACACAAACCCTTCAGTTTTTCTGCCTCTTTTCCATCTCAGAAAGTATCTACAGAAGCAAATGTAATCTGATGCTGTTTGCTTCCTGTAGAGTAAATTTACTCCAGGCTGCTGCAGTTGTCAAAGTTATGGGCACATAATGCCACAAACCTGCAAGACACGTTTCAAAGCAGGTGATGTTTGCAGCTCTGTTAGAAAATCAGCTGCATCTGGAGAGCTCACTCCTGAACTTGAGTAAATGGAGCTTCTGCCACAGTAATTACACAACAGTGGCAGCCTACAGGCAACTCTTGCACTCTAATCCTGCTCAGCTTTCTCACACTTCCATAATTTCAAAAGCAGTTAGTGAGACAGTGAGAACAGCCAGTGGAAGGACCCTTGTTTGTGCTGCTTCAGTGATATGGATACGAGCAGTCAGTTCCTCCAGACCACAGGGAGGGGTCCTAGAAGGGCTTCAGTTACAACAAGCTTGGCAAAAAGACATCTTCCCAGAACCCAATTAAATCTAACCCACTTAAAGTCCAATACTTGGGCCAGAGACAAATCAATTCTTAGCTGATTCAGTACTTCATTACACATATCAACTGTAAAAGCAAAGTACAGACTATCAGTAGTGTAAGCAGCTCTCCATCATTATCCTAATTCACACTTTAACCTGATGCTCTAACACAAGAAAACTCAAAAAACCCCCAAACCCAACAACCCTCCTACTATAAGTGCGACACCAGTAGCACAGAGAAAGGATGAAAACTTCCTTGGAGAATAACAAGTGACATAAATCTGCTCACAATAACGGAAGCAAAAACCATGAAACCAATTTCCAAACTATCCTTTCTTAATACTTACAAGTCCATTTGGCATTGTTTGTTGGCCATGGTTCAAATACATGTAGTGGTCATTGTACCCTGTGCATGTGTACACAGCAAGAGAGGGCAAAACAGAAAACAGAAAGCATCTGTTGTCACCTGGAAACAGAAAAGCATCTGAAGTTAAACAACTGGACAAGCAATAACTTGCCTGCAAACAGGGCAGGAGAAAAAGACTGAAGAAATGCAGCTGAATAAATCAAAGACAGCAGCTGCAATCTCAGAAAGCCAATGCCTGTCTCTGATCAAGATTTAGAGCTATTGTTTACTCTCAGTTAACTCTGTGCAGGGTCACAGGAATCAATGTGATTATATGGCTGTGACCAAGGGCAGAGTCAGAGGCATGACTAGTACATTACCTTACTGTGTAAGGGTACACCTGTCACAAGCTTGCATTGTATCACCTAAAACTGGCCAACCACTTGACCCAAACAAACTGATGTGAGTGCAGACATCCTTAGATCTGACTATACTGATACACAAATCAGCTGATTTAGAGCACAGTTTCCATTATGCCCAGTGTGGTATTCAGAGGGGACCTCTAGTTTGATTGCCTAGTATGTTACAGGTCTTATTCCAGCATGAAAATATACAAGGGAAGTGATGTGTAAACTGCAAGACAACTTTATATTAACTGACTGAAGTGGTAATTATCAAATACTAATTAAGTACAGGAATTTAGTTTTCAGCACAGCAAAAGTGAGGATTCCCAGCAGGACAGATTATCCACCTCTTTTTTTTTCCCAGAAAGCCACTGCAGAAGTTCTTTCTGAAGAGTAACAAAAAACTTCTCTCTTCTCCCCAGACGTTTCAAGCTAACAAAACGTTTAGTGTGCCCAGAAGACCTTTCCACTGCTGGATTTTAAGAGGGAAACAAAGACGGTGCACAAATGGCAACAGGAGGCTTAATCTGGCGTTTGGCTGAGCTGTTCAGAGATGGAAGATTGCCATCTGCTGGACACATTATTTAGTTTCTAGTTCCTCCTCTACATTTGCAACCTGTGCAGCTACCTTTCCTCCCTTTTCAGCTTGTGCAGCTACATGGCTTGATAGATTTCACTGCAAAGAAAACTGGGTCCGTGATCAATTAGCCCTGCAACTTTAAAAGCCTTCTCAAACTATAAACATGAATCAGTAGTGTGCCTGACTGGGTACAAAGCAAGAATAACTTCACATCTATTTTGCATTTTTCCAAAGTTCCTGTTGGTTTTGCCACAGGAAAATACAGTTGGAAGTGTAAGAAATACAATGTGTCATGAGACTAACATTCATTAAGTGGACAAGATCCTTGTACCTATACAGAGTAGGCAATGTTTACCAGAGCCATGAGATCCCAGAAGGAGAAGAGTTTTACCTTGAAACTGTGGCTTCACCTCCCAGGAGTGAGATGCAAACCCACCAAAGATATAACCATCTAAGTCCTTTAAGATAACTATGCAAGGACCTTTCTTCACTATATGCCCACAGAGCTGTGAAAAGCTTTCTCCATGAAGCCTAGAAGAAAATAAGAGCTGCCACTTGTGCTGTAGCTCTGCAGGCAGGTGGGAGTTGATGTATATGATGGATGGGATGTCAAAAAGACTGACAAGTCCTTTTCCTTTGATGCCTTTGCAGCTTGGAACCAGGTTGACTATGTCTTTGGTTTGGTCTGGGAGAGAATGCAGCACATGGAGGCCTTGCCTAATAACAGCACTCAGGAAAATTGAGATCTGTGGCACTCGGTACACCCAATCCTCAATGACACTTTGATCAAAATCTGTCTCCATCAGCTGAGGACCCAGAGGTTTTGTTCCACCTAAATAATAAGACACACAGGGACAGCAGTAAGCCTTCCAGTTTGATTTTTAAGTGTGAACACAGTATTTAGTTACTTCAGCAGACATGAAACCACCTATGAAAGGAGCCAGGGACAGTGAAGTGTCAACCACATTTAGCAGATGCATCCACAAAGCTGAGAAACATTTGCCTGTGACATCCAATGGTTGGGTTGACTAAGAAATATGACTCCTAGTTACAACTTAGGGGATGTTCTTTGCAAGACAACAAAATCTGTGATTACAACAGCACAAAGATAAACCTCTGCTTGATAAGAGGACACACATGCATGTGCATCTGAATGCCCATCATCTACAAGTCAAGCACTTGTCACATAGACATGTTTCATGGCAAATAGTTTTGCATGTCCACTTAAACTGGGACTACAAACCAGACCTCTTCTGAATCAAGCAAAGAAAGATGGTAAGGTAAAATAAATAACATCCCCAAGTTATGCACAAAGCACTAGGCTTGAAATACTGCTCCCACCATTTCAATTCAGAGATTTGGCTGGAAGAGAAAAATTCTTGTGAGATCTGGGACTACACAAGGTCTGTACCATTCTGGGAATACTACAGCAGTGCTGCTTACCTGCC
Organism: Melanerpes formicivorus; assembly: GCF_026170545.1. Lineage (NCBI taxonomy): Eukaryota > Metazoa > Chordata > Aves > Piciformes > Picidae > Melanerpes > Melanerpes formicivorus. Next base: position 12,476,727 of record NW_027142372.1, on the reverse strand, counting down.
ACCTTCAGTTCTGAGAGCAGCTGAGATGCCAGAGCCTTTACTCCACTGGCAGAATCCCTAGTGTTCTCCAAATTCCAGCCTTTCAGTTCATTCCTGTAGCTCAGTACGTGGACTACAGAAGTGATCAGATCCTCTGTGAACTTAAAAGGTTAAAAAGCAGATGGGGGTTGGCCTCTTCTCCCAGGCAAACAGCACCAGAACAAGAGGACACAGTCTCAAGCTGCACCAGGGGAGGTTTAGGCTGGATGTTAGGAAGAAGTTCTTCATAGAAAGAGTGATTTGCCATTGGAATGGGCTGCCCAGGTAGGTGGTGAAGTCACCATCACTGGAGGTGTTTAGGAAGAGACTTGATGGGGTGCTTGGTGCCATGGTTTAGTTGATTAGATAGTGTTGGGTGATAGATTGGACTTGATCTCAGAGGTCTTTTCCAACCTGGTTTATTCCATTCCATTCCATCACCATTTGGGCATTTCTTACATAAAGTTGTCAACAGCTTCAAAGGACTTCAGTATGACAAAAGTCATACTGATGCTCTAATCCCAATGGCAGACACAGCTCTTCCCATGATGAGTTAGAAATTACAGAAATGCTCTTTTCCAAGACATTTTGTAAGTACTTCCCAAAGCATCTCCATCAAACACAGCATGAAAGTGGGAGGGGAAGTCCACATTTTGCAGTAGTAGGAACTGTTAGGGAATTCTGTGACATCTCACTCTTGCACCTTGCAAGCTTCATGTTTGATTCACACTCTATCCTACAATTGCAGCTTTAGAAAGCATTTTGCTCAGTTCTCAGAAGCACCATCCACACCACAACCCTTGCTGGCTCTTAAATAGAGGCAGTCCCTGCACCTTTCAGAGTAAGCCTGCAAGCCCATCAGGTAAAACAGTGTGCTCCACAAGCTCCAGATCTGGGCTCTCAGAGTAGGCATGTCAGCATGGAAAAGATCACAGCTGAAGGAGTGACATCATGTAAACTGGTTTGCCTGCATTGTTTGCCCCAGTTCAGCAAGTTGGTGACAAAGAGGTTATAAAAATGCAAGTCAGGAATCTCTGTTCTGAATCTTGTGCTCTAAAGGTCACCTTCAAATTACCTACCCCTTTCTGTTCTCTTACTATCCCCCAACACACATTTAACTGCCTGCTTACCTCTTGGATTTGTTTGCCCTTCACAGGCCCTTCCACCTTGGAGATCATTCTCATTATTATGGTAATCTTCTCATCTGCATTCCCTTTTAAGAGGTTTGACATAAAAATCACAAACTGCTCCTTAGCAATCTGTTCAGTCAGCCCCGAGGATTTCCCAGTCAGGTCAATACTTTTCATTCCATTGTACAACCGAACAGTCATTTGCTCTGGTAATGGCTCCTGTGTATAGGCCTGTGATGAGAAAGAGAGCAAAGAACTCATTTTACAAATGAAGGCTAAGTGATTCCAGCTAGTCCATGCTGAGATATACCACCATGAATGAAGGGTATCATTACCAACTATCCATTCTCAGCAACAAACCCTTGTTAAATGACTGGTTTTCCGAGAGGAAAATTAAAGAAATCTCTATTTTCATAGTGTCTCCATTCCAGTACTGCTTAGTGATTTGGCACTGGTTTCCTACAAATGCCATGGACTTAAGGGGGAAAAAAAACCCAACACACTGTCAAGTGTTACCAGAGTATTAGCACAGGATTCCCTGGAGGTGTTTAAGAGCAGGCTGGATGAGTCTCTGGCCAGCCTGATCTAGTGTGGGGTGTCCCTGCCCATGGCAGGGGGGTTGGAACTAGATGATCCTTGTGGTCCCTTCCAACCCTGACTGATACTATGATAGGGTAGCTTTATGGCAAAGGTTTAGAACTCTGCCAAACAAGCAATTTAAAACTGTGGTTTAACTGTGCTTTGGATAATGGAGCTCAGATATTAAAACACATCATCTAAAAAACTGAAATTAAAAACCATAATTGAAAACAAAGTGAAAGTAAAGGGTTGTTTTTTTCCTGTATCTCAGTTTTGGCCTCAAGACAATGCAGGCAGAATGTTTAATAACATTAGAATAGAATAGAATAGAATAGAATAGAATAGAATAGAATAGAATAGAATAGAATAGACCAGATCAGGTTGGAAGAGACCTTCAAGATCATCACGTCCAACCTATCATCCAACACCACCTAATCAACTAACCCATGGCACCAAGCACCCTATCAAGTCTCCTCCTGAACACCTCCAGTGATGGTGACTCCACCACCTCCCCGGGCAGTCCATTCCAATGGGCAATCACTTTCTCTGTGTAAAACTTTTTCCTAACCTCCACCCTAAACCTCCCCTGGCACAGCCTGAGACTGTGTTCTCTTGTTCTGGTGCTGGCTGCCTGGGAGAAGAGACCAACCTCTGCCTGTCTACAACCCCCCTTAAGGTAGTTGTAGAGAGCAATAAGGTCACCCCTGAGTCTCCTCTTCTCCAGGCTAAGCAACCCCAGCTCCCTCAGTCTCTCCTCATAGGGCTTGTGTTCCAAGCCCCTCACCAACTTTGTTGCTCTTCTCTGGACACATTCCAGCAAGTCAACCTCCTTCCTAAACTGAGGAGCCCAGAACTGGACACAGTACTCGAGGTGTGGCCTAACCAGTGCAGTGTACAGGGGCAGAATGACCTCCCTGCTCCTGCTGGCCATACTGTTCCTGATGCAGGCCAGGATGCCATTGGCCCTCCTGGCTGCCTGGGCACACTGCAGGCTCATGTTCAGCATGCACACATATAAATAAGGCTGAGAAGTTTCCCTCTAAATAGCAACTTCCCATTCAAGCATGAACCAAAGCCAGTATAATTTCATTTTTATAAGGCACTCCTGATGTAAAGACATTTGAAATCAAAACTTAAATCATCTGAACTGACTGGCCCTCCCAACTGCAATCTAACTGGCATACACCATACCACCACGTGGCAGGCACGATCTGCCTCTGGATTCGAGGCACTTTCACGGTGTTCAAGATAATTACATAGTTTAAAAATAAATGATCTAAAATAGATCCAGGCACCAGGACATGATCACACAGTGCCTTCACAGCACAAAGCACTGTGCCAACACACTGAATGCAACTTGACTCTTACATGCAGGGGTGGAGCCCAGTGGGGACTGACTTAAGTCAATGGAGCTCCACCTGCATGAAAGCTCTGGAGCACCATTCAGTGGAGCTGCTATTACCAGTCTATTTGCTGGCTCAATACCACTCCCATTGAGGCCACCAAGGCTGTTCCATTCTGATGTTAATGTGCATATAGGGTGAGATCCAATATGCCAAGAGCTACTCTGCTTTTGTTGACGTCAGTGGTAAAATTCCCATTGATTACAGGAGGAGCAGAATTAGCAGGGATAGTCACAGGGGGTACAGCTGCCTTTAAGAGGCTTTCTAAAGGCACTGCATGAGCCTAGAGTGAGACAAGCAGCACGGAACATAACCATACTCAAGGGCTTTTTACTTCACACTGCAGTGCTATCTACCTACTCCCTACCCTTTCCCACCCACCTCTAACTTGGTTCCACTGTTTTGTTATGCTTATAGCTATTCCAGTGAGTGGACCTGGGGAGTGAAAAAGGACAGTAAAATGAGACTCTAACAAACACCTAACAAACTCACACCTCTAATAGCTTAAAACCCTTGTCTTAAATGGCTTCAAGACAGTATCTAGAGATACCTGCTCTACCTGCTTTCCAAGCTATGCAGTGCAGCCTGCTCTGGTCCAGAAGCCATGTAGTTTCCTTCTAGTAAAGCACCGAGCCAAAACACACTACACAAAGGTTATGCTTGGGACCTGTCAATGTTATCAGACTGTTGCTGGATCAAATCTGCCATGTTATCAATCCAGGCATGAGCACAGACACCTACAAGGTGGGTTTGCCATTACAATAGTCCTAAGGAATGAGAGACCTATAGGCAGTGTTTCAAAGATTTTAAGCTGGCAAACAAAAAAGCAGGAAGGGAAAAGCAAATGTTCATCAACTATCACACTGATCCAGGGGTAAAGTTAGAAGGTGTGAGCTTCTCTCTCCACGGGTTCACAGGTCCTGCCAGGAGCCTGCTCTAGCAGAGGCCTTCTATAGGGTAACAGCCTCCTTCAGGCATCCACCTGCCCCAGCATGGGATCCTCCTTGGGCTGCAAGTCAGTATTTGTTCTACCAGAGTTTGCAGGTAGACCACTAAACAGATGCTCCACTGTCACTCTCCAAGGGCTGCAGGTGGGCAGCCTGCATCACCATGGTCATCATCACAGACTGCAGGGGAATCTGATCTAGCAACCTCCTCCTTCACTGACCTTGGTCTCTGTAGAGTTGTTTTGCTCTCATATTCTCACTCTTCTTTCTGTTTGCAATTACTCTTGTGCAGTAACACTTCCCTCTTTGTAAACGTTGTCCCAGAGGCACTATCACCATCACTGATGGGCTCAGCCTTGGCCAGCAGGAGGTCTGCCTTGAAGTCAGCTGGTATTGGCTCTATCTAGCAGCTTCTCATAGAAGCCACCCCTCTGGTTCCCCTGCTACCAAACCCCTGCCGCACAAACCCAATGCAAGCTAATAGCTGAGCAGCAGCAGCAGCAACGGTTTCCAAACTGGTGACAGCTCATGAACAGCCAGGCTGGAGGGAAGCTAAAGCTGGTCTCCATGCAGATGCATTGCTAAATACCTTAAAATAACCTCCTGCTTTCGTTGAGTTTTAATTTGATTCCGTTAACTGTGTAACATATATAAAAACACACTTTTAATACTACATTCATTTGGCCACTTGGTTGCTGCCTAACTGAAGTGATCAAGTTATTGCAACAAATCATTTTCCCTCTTCTCTCTTGATTAGAAAATGAATGCAAAGTTAATCAGAAAGTATAATGTATGTTAATTAGCTAAAACAGGAGCCACATCTTAATGAAGTGAAATTGAATTCTCTCCTTTTAATCTAAGTGAAAAGATTAGAGATAGTGAAGCAGCTGAGGGAGAAAAAGATACCTAAATTCAAACTGACTGTGTGACAGCTTCTCAAGACAATCTGTAAATAACCACACACACACTTCAGATCCAGGGGGGAAGAATATGCTTCCCAATTTCCAGGTTTCTGTAAAAAAACAAAGTCATGCATCACATCTTGTTTCAAAATGAGGAAAGCCTCAAATTGCCCCAAGAGTACAATGTATGAGATGAATACAAACCTGAAAGTCACCATCTATGTGAACTGCAAGAAAAAGTTAAATATCCATCCTGTCCCAAAACATTATAACTTGACACAAGCAATCCTTAAAAAGCAACTACTGCCACATCTGTACTTCTGTCTGGAATTATGTTCAATGCACTAACATCCCAGATAGCTCGGGAATAAATAAGATTGTCTTGCCTGTAGTGCTGCTAGAGTCACACTTTTCTTTGAGGCTTTGCCATTTTTCCCTCCAGCTGAGCCACTTGATCCTGATAAAGTATCAAATAGTCCATCAATGTCAGACTGCTCCTCAGGAAGAAATCTGGAAAGGTGATTCCGGTAGGCATTGCTTTCTGCATTTCCCATCTTTTCAACCTGAAGCAAAGGAAAAGGAGTTAAAAAGCAAGCAAGCCAGCAAACAAAACTCCTCAGTAAACACAGAAAAGCATCACAGTGGCCATGAAACACACACCAAACAGACGAACATACCAGTGCAAGTCTTCCAGGAGGAGCAAATTACCAGCCTTCTAAGAAACTCCTACTAAACCCACTGTTCAGATTCTGTTGACACTGAGACTTAATGAACTTGGAGAACATCCATGAACAGTAACACTGCTTTAAAAAATGACAATCTGGCAGCTCTTTGCTAAGACCACCCTGTCCATCAATTCAAACCTCATTTAAGTCTTATCAAATGGAAAAACCAATATGATTTAGTGATTAAATCAGCTTGTACAAAGTGACCATGAGTCTGTCAGCTGGAATAGATCAGCAACATGAAGGGAATAGCATGATTATGGATTATTTATGACAGATTATGCTACATCTTTCTGATGCATTAATGGACTGATGCTAAGTCTGCCAATAATATGTGGCACTAAAACCCATCACTGTAAAGTCTCTGAAGGTGACATGAGGAATTTTTTTCCTAAGGATGCAATACAAAACTAATTCAAAAAGCTGTCAAGAAACACAGCAGCAAAAACACTTAGAAAGATTACTTAGGACTCAGCAAAGAAACACAGCTTCATGCAAAATCAATCCTGGTATCCTCAGAATTCAGTTTGGCAGGGTGAGTTGGGCTGGTTTGGGGTTTGGTTTTTTGTTTGGCACAGGTAATGGTCCAGCTTTGACTTCTCTCATTGTCCCAGGATACATCTGCATTACGGAGACTAAATGTTTAGTGAGTCTGAGCAACATACTCTGGCTTTGTCCCTGGGGCAGCACAGCACAGACCTAACAGTGCTGCAGGAGGGCCTGAAATCCCAAATTCCTCGATGACCACAACAGTCACCACTGTAAATGGCCTTCCCATCTCTCTGAGGCAGACACACTCCTGGGGTGGCAATATAAAAGAGACAAGGAGCAGGTAAAAACCATAATCTTGTGGTTTTCTTTCCACAGACTCCACATTCTTTCTGGCACCTGGACTTTTGATTCAGGATTCCCAGTTCCACAGAAGTCTTTTTGCAGACAGCCTGATCACAGCCTTGCAGCACCCTCAGGACTCTTTGTTTAGCCTAAACCAATCTTTCTGTTGCTAACTGATGCTGACTTTGATCAACAACTGTACACAGGAGGCTGGACTGCGGCTACACTGAACTGTACAGGCCTACAAACCTCATTTGCCTGTGCGGACGGTGTCAGTCATGAGGTAAACAACAAAGGAACCTGGAAGACAAACCGTGAAGACATTATTAATTTAACCGCTGGAGGAAGGAGCTCAACCTCTGCCGCAGCCCGGGGGAGCCCAGGGAACGTGCCCGGGGGAGCAGGGCCGGCACGGCCGCCTGGAGGCGCTGTCACGGGGGCCCGGCCCTCGCACCCCGCTCTCCCCGCACCGCCGCCAGGGCTGGATGGGGGCAGGGTCGCCTGGAGGCGCTGTCACCGGGGCCCGGCCCTCGCACCCCGCTCTCCCCGCACCGCCGCCAGGGCTGGATGGGGACAGGGCCGGCGAAAGGCTTCGCGGTTTGCCATTTTGCCGGTTTATTTCCCGGTATGCATCGCCCGCCCATCCCTCCCTGCCCGGCTCTCAACAGCCCTGGGGTGTCCCTGCCAATCCCGGCAATGGGCGTGAGGCAAGGGCCCCCTCCTCAGGTGCTGGGCGGCACGGCTGGCCCCCCTCTCAGCTTACCGGCAAAGAACCCCCCAGCCCTCTCCGCCCCCCCGGATCGGCCCATGGACTTTTACACACAGAGCGGCAGCCGGCTCCGGCGCCGTCCGGCAGCCACAGGCCGCCCCGCGGGGGCGGAGCGCGGCAGGGGCGGTCCCGGGACCGCCCATCGGGAGGCACCGGCGGGGAGGGACAGTCGCTGTCGGCCCCGTGACGCCCGGCGGGAGGTGTTTGAGCGGGCTGTGGGAGGTGGAGGGTGGAGCGGTAGAGACTCGGGAGTGGTGGCGGGGACACCTGCTGTCTCGGGCAGCTTTTCTTCCTGAGGGGACCCTCCTTTCTAAGAGCACCCTCATCCCTGAGGGGTCACGTCTCCCTGAGGGCTCCTTGCTCCTAAAACGTAGTTCAACAAGAAGGTGAAACTTCATAGTTACAGCTACGGCAAACCCAGCAGCCCCGGCAGCCGCTGTCAGCTGAAGTGCCTGCGGGCCCGGGCTGAAACGGTTTCCAAAAGAGCCGGGGAAGGTCCCAGGAGGGTCTGTACTAGAAGCAGCTGCTGGCCCTCATCTGTGCTGGAAACTCTTGGCGATGGAAAATATTTGTGTGGCTTTGGGGGGGAAAAACAAAATAAGCGTGTGACTTTTGGTTAGGAAAACGACACATTACGTTCAAGGCATACAGCCAGGCTCTGGTAAATTTCCACAAGAACCTCCCAATGACTGAACTTGTGTCCTGCGGCTGGCAGCACCGAGCCAGGCTGCAGGCTGAGATGTAAAAAGGCTTTGCAAGGGCTGAGGTTACAAGCACGGTGCTTAGGGGTCAGCCATGCCTTTGGTCAGAGATGTGAATACTTACTGGGAAAAAATAGCCTCAGTGGCTGTAAAACATCCCAGAACTCGCTTTTTTTTTGCTTTTTTTTTCCAGATCAGTGACTCTTCCATCTCAGTTGCATTACTTCAGCAGTGCCTCTCTTGCACTTTCAGCCCAAAGGTTTGGTTCCTGCAATAAACACACCAAGGCCTTTACCTTCATAGCAGTGACACCTCCTTCGTCCATGGTTCATCTGACTCTGGGTGGTTTGTTTGCAGCCAGAGCTCAGCCCTCTCCTTCCAGCCAGGGGGAAGATGTGCAGATTTCCACAAAGCTGGTGGTGTTTGCATTCCTGCAACCAAATACCAGGGCAACATTTAGCTTTCAATTATAGTTAGATAGATCAATGTGTTTTCAACAGAAACCATCAGTGATCCTTTATGCTTATAAAAGAAAGAAAATATGTAGGAGCCTTGGCAGAGCTCCCATTTTTTGGTTCTTTTGTGTTTGGGTTTTTTTTTTTTTGACAAAGTAAAAATCCTAATAAAGTTCCCAAACTACCCTTTTAAAGAAATAAAATCTTCATGGTATGCAAAACTTCCTGAAAGCCTGCAGAATGTTCTTGTTGCGAGCTCAGAGTTGGAAGCACTTTGACCAGAACTCCCAAGATGGGCACTGATTCAGGTTTGTTCTGGTTATCACTAGAGCCACAGAAGTGAACCGGTGTGTATCAGCAGGAGCAGCACACAGCAAGTAAAACTTAAGGAAGTGAATGGTAAGCTCCTGTAGTGTGAGCACAAATTAGGCAACGCTCAGCTGGAAACTGCTTCAGATGCATTTGTCCACACGGTGGCACGGTGTGTTTAGGAAGTCAGCTGTGTAGCCTACACCCCGAGTGCTTCAACGCTGCTGGAGGTGTGGTTAGAGACCCAGGTTTACAGACTGAAGTTAAAGCTCCCATATGAAATTATTATTATCTCTGTCCCATTGACTTTGCAAGCATAGTATGGATCATAAGGACAAAACTCTGTTCCTGGAGAAGTTCCCTTTCTGGGCTACATAAGAGGTGCTGGTAAAAGTCTGCTGTGATGGTTTGCCTTGTTATCAGTGTTAGTGAATTTCCAGTTGATGCCTAAGGAGAAAAATGAAACATGCAGAATAAGAAAATCAAAGCTTTTGGGTTCAACTTAGCTTTTTGTCTTTAATTTGTTTTTAAAGGCTAGTGTTTCTGTAGATGGAGTGTTCCACGTGCAATTAGATTAGGGTGGGGTTTTTGTGTGTGTTTTGTGTTCTCATACTGTAGCTCTCTCTATGAGGCCTTTTCATTCTGTAAATACAGTACTAGAGATTGTGGTCTAAACAACCTTCTACTAAGACTGACCAGTATCATCTTCACAAGAATAGGATAGGATAGGATAGGATAGGATAGAATAGGATAGGATAGGATAGGATAGGATAGGATAGGATAGGATAGGATAGGATAGGACAGGATAGGATAGGATAGGATAGGATAGGATTAACCAGGTTGAAAGTGACCTCTGAGATCATTGAGTCCAACCTATCCAACACCGTCTAATCAACTAAACCACGGCACCAAGCACCCCATCAAGTCTCTCCCTAAACACCTCCAGTGATGGTGACTCCACCACCTCCCTGGGAAGCACATTCCAATGCCCAATCACTCTTTCTATGAAGAACTTCTTCCTAACATCCAGCCTAAACCTCCCCAGCACAGCTTGAGACTGTGTCCTCTTGTTCTGGTGCTGGTTGCCTGGGAGAAGAGACCAACCCCCACCTGGCTACAACCTCACTTCAGGTAGTTGTAGAGAGCAATAAGGTCTCCCCTGAGCCTCCTCTTCTCCAGGGTAAGCAACCCCAGCTCCCTCAGCCTCTCCTCACAGGGCTTGTGCCTTCATGACCTCTTTTTCTCTAACTATTGAGGTCAGAACCAGCCAAAAGCTACATGGCCTTCCTTATCTCCGAGCAGCTGCTTTTGCAAAGAAGATGGTTTTTTTCCTGCTCTGCCTTCTTTTGTTCAAGTCTTGCCTATTTGTAGTGAGGGTGACTATGAACTGTGGGTTTATTTGCCATGCTTGTTAATCTAAATTGCTTCCTGATGCTACTAAATGGCATTTTGCCACTTAGGCTGTAACCTGGAGGGTAGGCATACTCTTAAAGCCACAAGATACTAACACTAAGTCACACAGATTATGCTCCGAGTCACAGCCTAGCACCCTTTCATAGCCTTTTACACTGAGTGTGTATAAAGTCAAGCTAGAATCCTAGTCCATACAGGATTACAACATTCTTTAAATGACTACTCACTTCCTAATGTGTTTTTTCCAATGCGCTAACTGAGCTAGTTAGGTGTCTCAAGTCACTCTGTTTCTGCCAGTCAGAAAGAGAGAATACACTATAAAGCCTTTTAAGGACATTCAAGATTACACTGGTATATAAAAAAAGAGGAAGAAGACACAAGAGGCTTCTGAAAACAATGGTGCATAATTTTGTGGACTGATGATAGATGCATATTCGTTTGCAGAGTGAAAAAACAAAGCCTCCAACCCCCAAATATTTTATTTAAAGTACTGTATACTTTTAAGTTGCATAAAATGAGGTAGGCCTGCTTTTGTGATACATCCCTTCCACGGTGTTCTTATTAGCCAGCTGGGAATGGGGACTTTTCACTGTGCCAGAAACTATGCAGACAGAGAGATGCAGATGATTTCTGTTCCAGTGAGCTGCATGCACACATGCACTGAGCAGAAAGCCAGCCTTCCTAAATCACAGGCATCAGAGAGAATTTTGTGATCTCCAGAGAATGAGGGTACCACATCAGTGGCACTTGTCAGCAGGGTGGTTTTGGGGGTATACTCCCCTTTTGGGAATGGGAGATTGGGACTGTACTTCCAAACAAGAAAATGAGCTTCAAAACTCTCTTCCTGTAGTCTAGATAAGCAGCATTTTAAGTCACATGAATGAAACACATTTGATACTTTTAACTTCCCAAGTATTATTCAGCATTTTTGTTACCTTATATTGCAGGGCCTTTGCAAAAGAAGTCAAACTTGACTTCTCGAAAAGAGTGGAGTTAAATTACAAGAGATCCCTGTCCATGTTTTGGGTTTGAGTGAACAGAAACATTTTACTTCTTTTTAATGCCACTAGGCTCTGTCTTTTGATGTAGCCTTGAATTTTTACGTCTACAGTCAGAGTGAGTGAAATCCTTGCAAGAGTGTTGTTGTTTGATGAGATTAGTAGGCTCAGCCCACTGATTTTCTTGCAACAGTGTGACCTCAGCACAAAATTCTTTTGCCTTTAAAAGGGATAGTCCAAACCTACACACTGATGCCCTTTTATATATGTATTATTCAGCTCTGCATTTGACTGGCTGCTGTGACAGCCACAACCTGGCAGTGCCTCACCTGATTTGTCTTCTGGTTCTCATGGAATTGCCATATTTGGCTAAAAGCCTCTGACTGCAAGCAGAACTGCAGCCTTAGGTAGTCACAAAGGAAGTGCTGGGTTTTGCAAGTCTTTGCACTTCCCTTTACAGAAATCTCTGCCTGCTCCTAACCGACTGCCTTCTATAAAAGGAGAATAAAAGGGTGCAGTGAAGAGGTGAATCTGATTATGGGCAAAGATGGCAATCTGTGATATGTGAGAAAATGTACTTACAGGTGGGATAAAAGCCTCCTGTCACAGCCCATTAACTGAGAGGAAATGCTGTTGCCAAGATGCAGCCTCTGTGTCTACTGCAAAACCACAGTGCCTAACTTTACTAAATTAAATTGTAGTATGTCTTGCATCTACATAGACCATAAAGATTACTCTGGGCTGTGGACTAGAAATGCAGGACCCATAGTCATGGCATAATATGAAGTTCTACTAGGCTGCACTGGCCTCATCTTCCTTGAAATACTGTAGTAGGGAGTTTGAGTGAGGGTTCGATCCATAGATCCTTTCCATCCTGTCTTACTTGATGATTACTTGAAATGTGGGATAATTTATGCACAAAAGCATTCTAGGTCTTATGTATAGAACACTAATGAAGACAGGAGATGTTGACCATGCTGATTTCTATACTTCACAGAACTAACTGAAATGAAAAATTAACTCTCTGGAATGAGGAGAAAAGATCCTTCAGTCGCTTGCACTCAGGGAGAATTTGGAGGAAGACTCTTGTGTTGTCTGCATTTTCTTTACAAAATCACTGCAAATTATCAGTTATCCTAAACACAGATATAGTTTAACAATCAAAAATGCTGAAGCAGGGCTGACTTTGTTCTTAGAAGAGGTTTACACAAAGACAAAGATGATGCAAATATCTTTAACTAGTCAGCTTGCTTTCAGATTATTGAATGTAGGAAGTGCAGGGCAGCTGAAATATGAGAGAATATAGTTTGGGTCAGATGCTCACAAGATATGGAGGAAAGCAGTCTGGCTGCTTGTGTGGCTGCTCCTGCTGTGAAGCCAATTGAGATTGTTCATGCAACTGAGAAATATGATTGTGCATCAAACTGGAAGAACACCCATCTACTTCAGACTGAAGGGTATTCATTCGCTAGAGAGAGTTTAGGCAGGGTACACATCTGAAATCCTCTCCACTTCTCCAGGCTGTGCAGAAACTATAAAGCCATCTTGTGCCCCAGGTGTCAGGCTTGTGCTGCTCTGGAGCTGTACCTGTTTGTCGAGGGTTGACCTCAAACGGTCACACTGTTGAAACTAAGAAGGAGAGTTCCTGGTTCATCCAGGGATCATAGAATCATGGGATCAGTCAGGGTTGGAAGGGACCACAGGGATCATCTAGTTCCAACCCCCCTGCAGGGACACCTCACACTAGATCAGGCTGGCCAGAGCCTCATCCAGCCTGGTCTTAAACACCTCCAGGGATGGGGCCTCGACCACCTCCCTGGACAACCCACTCCAGGGCTTCACCACTCTCACGGTGAAGAACTTCTTCCTCATGTCCAGGCTGAATCTAGATAAGGCTAGCTGACAAGGTGTCCTGAGCTCAGGCTTTTTCCAGTTTTAGAATGCTTGTGGGATACTTTGGGCTGCTTAAGTTGGCCATTTTAGCATGCTTTTAAGGTAGTTTAATGCACAGAGCTATAAGTTATTACCTAACAAGGATTATGGCCCAGGCTGGAGTAGGAGATCTTTTACTTTCAGAAAACCTCTGCTATAGTCTTTGTATAAACTAGAGCACAAGCCCTATGAGGAGAGGCTGAGGGAGCTGGGCTTGCTTAGCCTGGAGAAGAGGAGGCTCAGGGGAGACCTTATTGCTCTCTACAACTACCTGAAGGGAGGTTGTAGCCAGGTGGGGGTTGGTCTCTTCTCCCAGGCAACCAGCACCAGAACAAGAGGACACAGTCTCAAGCTGCACCAGGAGAGGTTTAGGCTGGATGTTAGGAAGAAATTCTTCATAGAAAGAGTGATTGGCCATTGGAATGGGCTGTCCAGGGACATGGTGGAGTCACCATCACTAGAGGTGTTTAGGAAGAGACTTGATGGAATGCTTGGTGCCATGGTTTAGTTGATTAGATGGTGTTAGGTGATAGGTTGGACTCGATGATCTCGAAGGTCTCTTCCAACCTGGTTAATTCTATTCTATTCTAGAGTAAATTTAAGATGGCAAATAGTCCCTAATAAGAGAACCTTCTCCATTAAACATGCACCTTGTGATGCTTAGAAACTGTACACAAACACTTCTGTTTGGTTTTTTGCTTGCCCCAGCTCTAGTTTGAATTAAATACACCAGGCCAGTTACTGCGTTTCCTAACCCTTTTGTGTTTGTGAAGGTTTGTCATTTGTGTTCAGTACAAACTGTAGAGAAGCAGAGCAAGTCTGTAACTGAATCAAATGGGAGAGTTGTGTCTTTCACTGAGCATCAACAGTCCTTGGGTTTGTTTCTTTTTCTGTTTGTTGTGCTTTGTTTGGTTCTTTTAAAAGGCTGCTCTCCATTGAGGAATTTTCAAATACATTCAGGGAATTTGTCCAAAGGAGGAATTTTCCTACAGAGTCTGACAATTCATAACTTTAGCTGTTGCTATATAAAGTACTTCAGGATGAAAAGCAGAGGGTCCTTTCGCTCTGGAGGGAAGCCAAAGGTCTGCATTTCATCTTTTGGTTGTAGTGTGGGCAATGCTACTCCCAGTAGCACTGTGGCCCAGATTTTCTGAGTTGGATGTGAACACAGATATTCTCACAGTGTGCTGTCACAGTTGTGTTCTTGTGGCCAGACTGTTTGGTCTATCCATCCAAAACCCTGGAAGTGTTAACACCAGCAAAGACAATGAGGTGGAAATAGCATGGGAAAAAAAAACTAATAAATCAAACACTTTAAGAGCATTGTAACCAAAAAGTGTTTGAGTAGGAGATGGGAAAAATCTCACTAACATTCCTGAACTCATTTTCACCCTTGTTCACCTCTTTGATGCATACAGATGCTCTCTTTTTCTCCAAACAGTGGGAGAAACACTCTGACAAACATATTTGTAGTTACTGCTGAAGGAAGTCTTTTTCAGCAGGACAGCTGTGTTTCTTGGCACCACAGAGTATTTACACCCACCATGTAACAAGAAACCAGTGTTTTGTCATCTGCTGTATGGTCAACTCATATGGTTTTGGAAAGAAGTGATGGTTGTTGAAAGAAGTGATGAGCAGAGCTTGTGTGATTTGTAAGAGCCATTAAGTAAAAGAATGCATTACTTGCAATTTTAGGGTGTTTGTGCAACTAGCATTGTGACAATTTAATTGTTACCTGCAGTTTCTTTTGCCATATCATACCTTCTTCCCCACCACCTGGGCTGGATTTTACCTCCTAATAACTTGTGTGTGTGTGCAGTGCAGTTTACTTTTCACCACCGCTCATTTTTTTGACTAGTTCCCATAATTCTGTCTGCTTGCCATATTTCTGTCCAGGTTAGGTGGAGTGTGTCTGAGTCTGAAGTCCTTGGCCTGCCTTGCCCAGAGCAAACAAGTGCCCCTGATAGGATGGTTATTGCCCAAAGAAATGCTTGTCTAACCAAGCAGATTATGGCTGCACCCAGTTGTTGCTGACTGCTCAGCGGATGAGACGCAGGATTAAAATGTGAGAGGTGAAGCTGTTCCTGCAATGTGCCTTCCCCAGGGGTTTCTCCTCCATGGCTGCAGCAGTAGTATCACAGCCACATTTAAGCATCCCCAGATTACTCCAATCTGTTACAGGTTTGGGTTTTGTTGGGGTTGTTTGTTTTTTTGCAAAACTTGGGGCTATAAAAGCCTGGTTCTGGAGCAGCTTCCTGTGTGGTCCAGTTGTTCTCCTTATTGGAGCCACAAGCTCTGGGCGGAAGGTAAGACAGTAAATTGCTTCCATCTCTGTGTATATCCCTGTACCTCCACAAAACACACATGGTAGATTTGTCTCTCATAGATACTTTCCAGAGCAGAGCATACCATCTACATTCCCTTTATTTTCTGTTTTCAAGTTGCACTTTATTGCATTAGCTTGAAACCATCATTAACAACAAACAGTCTTAAACTGTAAACCCAACTATTCTCCACAGTATAATGAGCTGTCTTGAGGGTCAGTCTGGCCCTTTGCAGATGAGCCCTATTATGCATTACACAAGCAAGAAGATAACGTGCTTTTATACCAAGTAAGGAACCAGTGAGATCAAGATCACAACAGAGCTGTGATAGCTTTGAAGGGCTGCTGTGCAAACCCCCTGCTGCTAGAGGTGACTCAGAGCGTGTGTCTCCAGGCAGAGCTCAAGTTGCACTTTAAAGTGGTGGTTTCTAGCATTAAACAGGAGAGATGTGACAGATCAGAGACCAGCTCTGCCAGGTCTTTAGACTGGGCTCTCTGCTGACACCTCACATGGGGAAAAGGAGATTCAGGGTATGGGGAAAGAAGGTGAAACAGTGAAATGCTCTATGTGAATTGTTATGATTCACTGGTGAAGGAAAACAAGCTCCTGAACTAAGAGGTAGAAAAACTGAGTGACAAATGAAAAACCACTTTTATTCAAGGTCTGTCCTTGTCTTGTTCTATGGCCTCAGGCAGGTCAGTTGCTCTCTGGTACTCAGAATCACGCTGCAGGCATGCTGTGGCGGAGATTGTCTGCACAAGTGTTGAAAGAGCGCAGGGCATAATGGCCCTGATTTTACTCGTGTGCTGTAGCAATATGCTTTCTATCAACACAGGGAAAAAGTAGCATTGCTGTTACAAGTACCCCTGTAACTACCTTTTGTTCTCATCCTGCAGAAGGAGGCCCCCTCCCTAAGGTCCCATCTTTCAGAGCCGGTGTGCCTGCCAAGCTGTGGAGTTGTGCAGAAGGAAACATGCTTGTTCCAGTGGCTTGAGGTTCACCAACACCACCCCCAACCCCTAAACCCCACCCCTCCTTGCACTGAAAAGCAGCCACACAGCTGGCAGGAGCCTGAGGCCACCACCAAAACCATGTGTTACAGAATACCTTATGCTGCTCAGGAAGAGCAGGCTGTTTCTATGGCTACTAGTGCCTCTCTCTCAGGCACATGTACCATCACTCCTGGTGAGATCGTTCTGTATTACAGAAAATAGTTACTTGGGTGCAGCTTTACATTGCAGCATTTGTTGAGCTAGTAAATATCTAACATCCTATAATAAATATCTTTTCCACTTAATGTGTTGGTATAAGTGGGTAGGATTTGCCTCCTCTCTGCTTTATAAATGCATCCCGTTTGGCCTGGAAAATCCTTGTTCTGGTTTCCATGACAACAGGTCTGATTTTTGAGGCTATTTCTTCCCTTTGCTTCATCTTGGGTGGGAAACAGTTGCTGTCCTCGTCCAGGAACAGTACAATGGGCAAACATATTGATTGTCTGGAAGGAAAATCTGCAAGCCTGAAACCAGGAACTTGAACCAGTTCTTTGAAGCATGGCTGAGAAATGCTTGAGAATGGCACCACAAACCTAGCACAAGCTTGAGTCAGATTTTTAGTACACAGAACATCAAGTGTGTAACGCCAGAAAGTGTAGGCATACCCCACACTGTTACGTACTTAAACTGATCCAGGAGTCCTGAATAACATTGTGTTGGCACACAGGACAATAACCAAAGAGGACCTAGTCAGCCTGTTCATATTGTAACTTTATAGATGAATTAGTACTGAATGAGCTTTATTCTTTGAAACAGACTCTCACTATTTATTTCCCCCCCTCCCCCAATAGATCTCATTTTCAGTAATGGACTGCTAGGACTGTTCTCCTCCATAGATCATTCACAGGTCAACCTTATGCCTTCAGTGTGAAACAGAGCAGTTGAGACTGTGAGTAGTAAAGGCACAGCAAATAATCCACAGCTGCTTTGCAAGGATATTTCTTGTGGCTTTTGCCACTTTTAACATTTCCAGGAAAAATGCAGATAGACAGCTGCTGGTACTCCATGGTCAAAGTGGTTTAGTAACTGCTGTTCGAAAATGATAAAGAGGTGGAGTTTGCAAACTCCTCAGAAAATCCTGAAGAAAGTCTTGGTTCCTTTACCCTGCAAAGAATCTTCTTGATGTGCCTGCATCTCTGTGGGTCATAAGTCCCTTCAAATGTACAGTCCACTAAAGCTGCAGATGAAATATTTGTCTTTTGCTTACCAAAGAGTTCTTAATTTACGTGAGAAAAAGATTTATGGAACCATAATGCCTAAGGTATTGCTGTATTAGGGCATTATATTCCCATTTGTATATCAGGTGGGAACAGCATGATAAATCATCTACCTGTTCTTTCAACTAGCATAGGGTTGCTCCCTATTTAATCCTGGATTTTCCAGCCCATCTTTTGGAGTAGGAGATCCAAGTGTAGGTTAGGTATTCTCCTCTAAGACAGACTGCAGGAATATCTCATTTAGGCATGTTTTCTCCACAGAATTGTAGCCTGTGCAAAGAAAGACCGTATCTGCCATTTAGCTTAGGGGCAAATCTTTGAATGCTAACCAAAGAACATGCAGCCCCTACCATGCAATACCTCATGCATCTCACAGCAGGAGGAGAGTGCTGAGCGTACACAAGCATCGCTGAAAGCTAAGCACAGTTAAGAGCAAATCAATATCAGACACAGCACAAAAGTGATTTAGTGATTCCTTTAAGTACCCATGCACAGGTTTTGTCATGACTAAAACATGATGATCAGCTTGCCGTGACAGCAAGTCCCTCGGTGGGAATGAAGTCATAGCAGTACAATTCCTAGCTGCACAGCCAGCCAGAAACAGTATGAACACACAGGATTTCTCTGCCTTACTGCTACATGTAGGGCCTTCAAAAAGTGAGTCATCTGCTGGAAAATGTACTGATCCTGTGGTAGTAGGATGGCTCTAAACAAAGCTCTTGCGTTCTGTGAGGCTGATGATGAGTGGTGAGTGAGGGGAGGTTTTGCTCTGACTAAAGCAAGGACATAGAAAGAAGACAATAGAAAACGGTGCATCCTATGCAGATGCATGTTGCACTATTAACTTTTCAGATATCAACTTCTCCTGCTCTAAACTGCAATCACACTAAGAAGACTTTTGTGGTTTTGTAACCCAGGGCAGTGGGAAAGGCATGATTTTCACCTGCTTGGGTTTGTCTTCATTTCTTCTTGTACAACCTCGTGTGACATTGCACACCAACGAAGTTTTGTGTTGGATTTCTAAATCTTGTTTGCAGCACTCCTCCAAACAGTTAACTGATTTCTGCTTTTCCCATAGCCCAGGGCAAGTATAGAGGAAATAAATGTAACATGAGTTAGTCATCCTTAAATAATCTTAAAGCAGGGAGCCCTACATTAACAGCAGGCTGATAATAAGCTCTGCAGTGCCGTCTCCAGTAAGGCTTTTCTCATGACTTGGAATAAATTTATCAGCTGCCATTTATTTATTTGTTTGCTTTTCCTCAGTGGGAGAATTTGCTGTCTGGCTGATGAAGTATCAATTACTCCTGCAAAATTGAACAGTAGTGGTTTAGGATTACACCCAGAGAAGCTAGCATAATGGGAGAAATGATAAAAATTAATAAGATACCAACTCTGATAAAGGCATCTGTGTCAGGGACATTTTTTTTGTGCCAGAGGATAAGTCTTTTGTTAGAAGGAGAGCAAAGAATGGGGTTGAAAAGAAGCAGCAGACTTGCTCTAACCCTGTCATTTTTTATTTGTGCAGGCTTCTGCTGTCAGACCATCTGCAGCTGTTGTCGGTCAACCATTGGTCTGACCTCTGCGAGGCAAGAACCCTTTCTGTTCCCTCGCTGGTCGTTCCAGCCTTTTTTATTCTGGCATTTAAATTGGATGTTATTTGATTTTATTTAAATCCCTTATATCAACACTTAATGAACAGAAGTCCTCCCACTCTGGTCTGTGGCATCCCATTGTGTAGCAGCATTTTGTTCTTTGCTGTGTCCCATACATATTCATTTCCCTTAATCTTTCATGCAAATGTATGTTTCCCTTTCCCATTCGTTTTCTCTTCTTGATTGTTATTAAATGCCTGGCTGATATTTAAATGTCAAAAAAGCCCTGAGAAATGTCACATACTGGAGGAGAATGCAATAGTTGATGCTCAAAATGCCCTGAGCATGGCAATATCTGCTTTTCAGGCTACCTCTCGGGGAAGGAAAAAGAAGAGATGTCTTGAGAGAAATAGATTTATATGGTTGATGGTGTTTTGATTTTGAACTTTGATACCGAAATGGGAGATTCAGAAATGAATCCTATCTTCTCTCTGGTTCATCTCTGCCCTTACATGGTAGTGGGTCACTTGGAACAATCAGCTGTTTGCATTAATTATTAATGCTAACACATGGCAAGAGCAATTTGGAGATTCACTGGATGGCGGGGGGGTGTGTGTGTCTGCTGATGGAATTGTGAAGGGGGCAATTATCACTCTGAAAATAAATGAGAGTGGCAAGCGCCAAAGAGGAGGAGATATCACCAAAAGGGTTAGGTATGACAGGAAAAATATTTTACTTTGCACTTAGGTGCATATCTTAAGTTGCATTGAAGTGAATATTCCTAAAGCAGGGCATGTAGTTCACACAAGTGTTAGGTTACTTGGCTGAACTGTGGTCTATGCAAATACACATTTATAAACCTTCACAAGAATCCTGATACTTGCTGAGTGTGTAGTGAAAGCAGAAAGCTGTTCAGTACTAGGGAACTGGATACCTAGGCAAACAAGGATAGAGCTCTCATGCACGCACCTTAGCAGTTTGTGTCTTTATGCTGAGAGGAGAAAACAGAAGTCTTGAGACCAGAGAATAAGAGCACCTGAACAACATGAGTGCTACTTGAAGAAGGTGTCTTTTTATCTGTGCCAGCCTAGGTAGTATAATGAACAAAGATGCTTACTGCCACTGCCTAGCAGGAACTATGTATGAATTTGTGGGAAGAGGGTTGTTTTCAGATAGCTTTAGAAGACTATAGGGAAGATTTGCCTTTGCTCTAGTTAGAGAAAGCTATGTTTTGTCTTTGACTCTGAGAGTAATGTAAACACCTTGTAACTGAAGGAGAGAAGCTGGGCAGAATCTGGTTGGATGTGTTAAAATATTGTTTTGTTATTCTTATAGAATAGAGTAGAATAGAATAGAATAGAATAGAATAGAATAGAATAGAATAGAATAGAATAGAATAGAATAGAATAGAATAGAATAGAATAGAATAGGTTGGAAGGGACCTCCAAGATCATCGTGTCCAACCATCACCCAACACCACCTAATCAACTAAACCATGCAACCAAGCACCCTATCAAGTCTCCTCCTGAACACCTCCAGGGATGGTGACTCCACCACCTCCCCGGGCAGCCCATTCCAATGGGCAATCACTCTCTCTGTGTAGAACTTCCTCCCAACCTCCAGCCTAAACCTCCCCTGGCACAGCTTGAGACTGTGTCCTCTTGTTCTGGTGCTGGTTGCCTGGGAGAAGAGACCAACCTCCGCCTGTCTACAACCTCCCTTCAGGTAGTTGTAGAGAGCAATAAGGTCTCCCCTGAGCCTCCTCTTCCTCAGGCTAAGTAACCCCAGCTCCCTCAGCCTCTCCTCATAGGGCTTGTGTTCCAAATCCCTCACCAACTTTGTTGCCCTTCTCTGGACACGTTCCAGCAAGTCAACATCCTTCTTAAACTGAGGGGCCCAGAACTGGACAGAGGACTCAAGGTGTGACCTATTGTATGCCTTAATTACACGTATGTCAGTAGAAAATGACTAATTGAGAGGTGACACGTGCCTTCTGATAGACTATATACCTTTGCTGTATAACATCATAAACGTCTTTGCCTGCTTACATCTCCTCTGGGAAGCATTGCTCTGAGTGCTTAAAACATCTATACTACAATACAAATTTGCTTCAAAAGGTGATACAGTGGGAGGAGCTATTTCTATGGCCTCTCCCTCTGTTTGCTGCATAGAGACCATGCATTAGAACAGGGGCCTGTGTTCTGGTAGGTTCAAAATGGCCAAAAAATTCAGGAGCAGAAGGAGCTCTCTGTACATTTCTATCTCCTGAAGGAAAAAGACTGCATTGACAAGCTTTGTGCACACTGATTATGTCTTATTTGAACATTTTAAAGAGCAGCTCCTGAGAGAGTGGTGTGTTCAAAACCCCTGTCCTAGTCTGTGATGTATTGCCAAGCTCTGATGGCCTCCTCTGGATGTTGTCTGGATTCAGGATCCAGGAAAGCTTTCCCTCCTGATGGCCGCAGGCCCCAGTGAGAGCAGAGCCATCTGTGACACAGACACAGCTCCAAATATATCATCCCAGTTTTATCCTGCATTAGCTAACCACAGTGGCACTGGAGGGCAAGGCTAGAAAGGTTAACAACTCCCTCCTGCCCCCAAAATTGCTAAGGAGGCTTGGCACTGGGGACAATAAAACACGAGGCAGCTTTCTTTTTCTTATGCTGCTTCAGTTCATGCAATGCTGTGGATTAATGAAACTCCAGACTGTCTGATGGAGTTTTTTCCCACAGAGCAAAATATTAACTAAGTCAATTGATTGCATTTTCATTTCTTGAGAGAGCATTCAGCCCACACATCACATTGTCTGTCTGATCACAAAGACACATCTGCTGCGGCAATACTGGGTTATCTCACAGATGCTTTGTGCTACATCTTGTGCTGTTGCCTCTGATGTAAAAGGAAGTGGAAGTTCTCACTGGGAAGACCAACCTGACAAAGAAATAAATTCTGGAAAAGTCAGTGTCCCAAACTTAGGAAATTACAGGAGCTGCTACTGAAAAAGACTGTGATAAACCCTCATCCATCTGGAATGCTTCCATAATCCACTTCAGATTGCCAACTAATTGTATACTTAGTTCTGTCTAATAAGGACAGATAATAGGCTGTATTTGTGCAAGTCCCCCAGAGACAGTGGAAATACATCATCATATTCTTAAATAGCATATTTTTATTAAGGCAATGCCTGCAAGCCTCTGTCTAATGCTAGACACCTATTGTGCTAGGAACTGTGCATGTAATGAAACACCAGATTTACAGCACAGAGTCCTATTAGGTGAAGAACTTAATTGCTTACTTCAAGTACCACGTTAAATAAACTGATCTCATCTATTTTCTAATTAAATGTGGGAAAATACAGTGTGGCTGATTGGGACACAAGGCTTTAAAATCCTCTTCTAGAGCAGGAGGAACTGTAAATAGTCTGGTTTCATAGTTTCATAGTTTCATTCAGGGTTGGAAGGGACCACAAAGATCATCTAGTTCCAACCCCCCTGCCATGGGCAGGGATACCCCACACTAGATCAGGCTGGCCACAGCCTCATCCAGCCTGCTCTTAAACACCTCCAGGGATGGGGCCTCAACCACCTCCCTGGACAACCCATTCCAGGGTTTCACCACTCTCATGGTGAAGAACCTCCTCCTCACATCTAGCCTGAATCTCCCCACCTCCAGCTTCATTCCATTCCCCCTAGTCCTATCACTACCTGAGATCCTGAGAAGTCCCTCCCCAGCCTTCCTGTAGGCCCCCTTCAGATACTGGAAGGCCACAATGAGGTCACCTCGGAGCCTTCTCTTCTGCAGACTGAACAGCCCCAACTCCTTCAGTCTGTCCTCATAGGAGAGGTGCTCCAGCCCTCTGATCATCCTTGTGGCCCTTCTCTGGTTTATTCTGTTAAAATGAGACTTGTATCACAGAAAGATACCTTTGAACAGTGGTGCATGAAACAGTTAGGATTTTGCATACACAAATAAATCACAGGGTTTTTTTTTTTTGTTGCTAACTTATGAAGACCTTTTTTTGTGACTGGTTTGGTTTTAGACCAGAGTTCCTATTCATTAAACCAGTTACATAATGGGAAATGCAGTGTTTAAAAAGACATAGGTTTCCTCTCATTTGAATTAATCAACTTTTCCTGTGCTCTGCTGAACATAATGTAAGTGTTGACCTTTTCTTGCTTAAAATAGTTGTAATATCTTCTGCAATGTAAAATATTTCTGGGAAGCAACTCAGAGAGCAGTAGTTGTTGCCTGGAGGATGAAAAACTAAAAGGAATATTCTGTGGTTTTTGAAATCAAGTCAAATTGTCACAGGTTTGTTAGGGTCTAAGGAAATGAAGCATCTTCACATTTTATTTCATTTGCTGCCACAGTCGTTCCTGCACACCTGTGACAACCAGAAGGGAGTCATGTAGGGTTTTTTCAGCTTAGATTTTTCTCAACATTTTATGTTTGTCTTATGTAACTAGGAACATTTTACTGCACCAAGTTGTAACACTAGAAGGCCAACGGCATCCTGGCCTGCATTAGGAATAGTGTGGCCAGCAGGAGCAGGGAGGTCATTGTGCCCCTGTACTCTGCATTGGTTAGGACACACCTTGAGTACTGTGTCCAGTTCTGGGCCCCTCAGTTTAAGAAGGACATCGAGACACTTGAACGTGTCCAGAGAAGGGCAACAAGGCTGGGGAGAGGCCTTGAGCACAGCCCTGTGAGGAGAGGCTGAGGGAGCTGGGATTGTTTAGCCTGGAGAAGAGGAGGCTCAGGGGTGACCTCATTGCTCTCTACAACTACCTGAAAGGTGGTTTTAGCCAGGAAGGGGTTGGTCTTTTCTCCCAGGCAACCAGCACCAGAACAAGGGGACAAAGTCTCAAGGTGTGCCAGGGGAAGTTTAGGCTGGAGGTGAGGAGAAAGTTCTTCACCAAGAGAGTCATTAGTCATTGGAATGTGCTGCCCAGGGAGGTGGTGGAGACACCATCCCTGGAGGTGTTCAAGAGGGGATTGGACGTGGCACTTTGTGCCATGGTCTAGTCATGAGGTCTGTGGTGACAGGTTGGACCTGATGATCTTTGAGGTCTCTTCCAACCTTGGTGATACTGTGATATAACTCTGTAGATCCACATGAAAGTAGGAATGTGGTACCAGCGATGGCTGCAGTGGTACAGAGAGTTCATTTTGACTCTAGCATTCTGTGGTGGGCTCTCACTGAAACACCTTTGCCTGTAACCCTAACTTGTCCCCAAAACGAGATGATGTTTGATTTTCCAAACACATTGCTCCTGTGTGTGAGATTTTCACAAAGGAGAAAGACAACCACTTAGAATTGTTTGCTGCTATCAAAAAAAAAAAAAATTGTCTTTGCTATTTTCTTTCTTGAGGTTGCTACATGACTGATGAGACAAAAATTCTGTCATGAGCCACTACATGTAAGAAAAGCCAGATTAAGCCTGGACCTCATAGCCTCCTCATGTGTACTGCATCTGAAATTCATGATAATTTCTTAGGAGTTCACTCTAAAAATAGTATCTCTGGGTCTTGTTAGTAGCAGGTACCACATAAACTTAGCATTCAGATTAGGCTTAGGTGTAGGTGTTAGAGTTAGGATAGTTTCATAGTTTCATTCAGGGTTGGAAGGGACCACAAGGATCATCTAGTTCCAACCCCCCTGCCATGGGCAGGGACACCCCACACTAGACCAGGCTGGACAGAGCCTCGTCCAGCCTGCTCTTAAACACCTCCAGGGACGGGGCCTCGACCACCTCCCTGGACAACACATTCCAGGGTTTCACCACTCTCATGGTGAAGAACCTCCTCCTCACATCTAGCCTGAATCTCCCCACCTCCAGCTTCATTCCATTCCCCCTAGTCCTGTCACTACCTGAGATCCTGAGAAGTCCTTCCCCAGCCTTCCTGTAGGCCCCCTTCAGATACTGGAAGGCCACAATTAGGATTAGGATTCATAGTACATCTTGACATTCTCCAGACCACTTCATGCTTCAGTTCCCCACTATTTACTGCAATTGTTTATGTAGGTGTCATTTTTTGGGGGTGAGTGTTGCAGAATCCAAAACACTGGCTCAGAGATGATTGACACAATTTTGCAGGCTTTACAACAGCAGCTACGTGACTATTGTAAGACAATTTCCCTCCACCTTAAATGGAGAAGCATGTCTGCTGCCATTGTGAGCTTTAATCACTCCAATTACAGTGCTTTTCCCATCCTGACAGCTGGCACACACGGGAGTCCCTTGTTAAGGCTTGCATGAGAGGTGGATTTTTTTTGTTTCAGTCAAGCAAATGACCACAGCACTAAGCACAATCCCAACAACACCCAGCAATTTACTCAGCTGGAGAGTTTGCTGATTTCACACAGCAGATGTTTAATGCAGCACCCACTATAATGTGCACAATAACTGCCCTTCCAGAGCATGCAGCAACACTGAAGCTAGGACATTGTTCAAAAGGAACTATATCAGAGTTAACATTAAACAAAAGCTCTGTTAAAAATGCTGTGCTCGTTGTAGCTGAAGGTCTAGCAACACAGGCTGCTTGGATTTTGAGTCAGAAGTGGGCAAACAGAACAAAAATACATGTGTCTGTAGAAAGAAACATTCTTCAGGCCAAAGAATTGACTGACATTGTCTCAAGTGTTAGGAGAAGTTCAAGTACCCAGCTTCGCTGTTTTGCAACCCCCTGTATGGCCACACTGTACTGACTTCTCCAACAAGATTATTGTGGTGTTTTTGGCTTATGAAGGTGAACATTTCCCCTTCCTAGCATCATGAAAAGTTCTGGCATGTTCACTGGGAACCCAGCTTCCCAAGTCTTTGTTGGACAAAGAAACAAAATCCAGTCCCAGCTGCACCGCGTTTTCACAGCAATCAGAATCTGCCTCTTTCAACACTGCTGTCCCAGAGCAGATCCTGTTGCTCTTACACAAATTGAGTACCAGAGCCTGAAGAAAGGCTATGAATTTCATCCATCATGAGGCCTGTCATGACTTCTGATGGGTCAAAGGTTTAATAACTAGTCAAAGGCCAGAGAAGAAGTTTGGTATCTGGGTTTGTTTTGTGTTTGTTTGGGGTTTTTTTGTCTTAATGGCAATGCCAGCTTCTGCAGCAACCTGGCTGACTATCCAGTGTCCTGAGCTGTGGAACTAGTGAGGCTGAAAAGTTGTGGGGGGTTTTTGTTTGTTTGGGTTTAATAATAATAATAATAATAATAATAATAATAATAATAATAATAATAATAATAATAATAATAATAATTTGGTTGTGTGGTTTTGGTTTTGTTTGGTTCTTTACCCCTGTGATATCGCCTGCTCTTTTCCTTCACTTGACTTATCCTAGCAGCTGGATACATGCTTCTTCTGGCACAACAGAGGAGATGGCTCTGGATCCTGCATAGTTGTCTCTTACAGATGTGTTACCTGGTATCTGAATGGTATTGCAGTGTCAGTAAATTCCAGGAGTTCCTCAGAATACCTTCAGAAATGTGTTCTTTGGAAATCTCCTCTAAACAGCACTGAGTTGAGAGCCCCAACTTAAAACAGACTGTTTAAGTCAGATGCAAAAAACCCTGTTAGAGAAGAAACAAATCAGTGCATTTGCCACCTTAGCCCATTAACACAAATTAACCTAGGCACCAAAAGCAGCTGCATTGCAAAGTTCTCCAAAGGCATCAGGATAACCTGATCAGTTCCTTCATCCCCATCTCACCTTTTCATAGAGAGTGGGTAACCCCTGGGACATGCAAAGCTGTGTTAACAGATTCCAGGTCTCTGCCTAGTAAAGAACTTGCCTGAGAAGAATGAGTCTACAGCAACTCCCTTGAAAGTATTTCCTCCTAATCCCAGTGGGCCTCACAGCTCTGTGGGGCTGGATCTTTGACTTTTTTTGTTTCTGACCTGTGTTTTTAACTTCTCTTCACTGTTCAGCTGGACCTGTAGCTGCCAGTGCCTTCTCTAGTGATCAGAAAGACTTGCAGAAGTATTGGCTTCAGCTCCCATACAAATAACAATGAAACCAGGAGCCAAGAAATGAGAACAAAACACAAATACCCTGGAGAGAGATGTGTCATGGCTGTGGTTTTACACCCGCCTCCTGAGCTTTCCTCCTCCCTGCTGTAAAAGTTTGTTTGAAGAATGCAGAATGAAAGTTGCTGTGGGATTTCTTTCTAGTTTATAATAGTTCAGGCTTTGTTTTGTATATGACCCAAGAGAAACTGCCTGCAGGAGTAAGTGCTTACCCTCCACCTGTCCTGGGAGCTAAAAGACCCTTTTGGGATTGCAGGTGTGCTCTAGCAAGTAAATGGGTGCTGGTTGTGTTCTGCACCTTGGTGTGTTGTGGGGCAGAAGGGGGCAGTTTAGGGTCTTTCTTTGTTGTTCCCCTCCTCCAAGATTTAGTCCTGCTGTCTGAAGGTAAGTTCATACTTTCACTGATTTCACTGGGAGAAGGAGGGGATCTATATTACATCTTTGCTGTGTCCTGAATCTCCCCAGTCAGACCATGCACCATAAGACCCTGAAAACTTGCTCTAAAGACCCAGCTTTGAGTGTTTGTGCCCAGCAACCCTTGTCCTTCTCTGAAGAAGTTGGTTTATCATGCCTAGGCAACAGGTTTTGAAATAAGAATTTCTGTTTAAAGGGCACTTTTCTGTTGTGATGATTAATTGTACTTATCCTTACCCAGTCTGTGATAAAGGCATGTGCTTGGTGAGATTGGCAGCTGCAGGTGCCCAGGCTATAGGAGGGCTGCCCTGAATGTGTGCAGGCACCAGAGTGGGCACAAACACTGCCCACTTGTATGTTGCTTTAGATCTACCTTTGTTTAGAAAGGCTTAGGATTGCTATGGCAACCCCAGTCACAAACTGTAAAGGATTCATGCTCAAACCCAGAAGGGCCCACACTTTAAGGGCTTTTCTCTCTTCCTCTTTCGTATTTTCTCCCCTCACAGAAATTGCTTCCGAGCAGATGGGACTGTAGCAGCTTTATCACGGACTCTTTGTGTACTAGGAGCCCTTTGTTCCCTGGCTTTACAAGGCTGAGCAAATGCAGCTGCTCTTGGAGTCAATGGGAATATCAGATGTTTGTTTTCCAGTTACTTGGATCAGCAGGATCCTTGCAATGAGATCACCCAGTCCAGTGGCTCTTTTCAGCCCCAGAATATCTTGGTGTGGTGAGATTTATAACTGCTGGTCTTGCACTGCTGTTTGGAAAGGCTCTCCCTTACTACAGCCAGAAAAGCATTGGTGCATTTTCTGTGTGCCAAAACTTTTGGTCCCTGGGAGGTGAGTTCTGTTAGGCCTTGTAGGAGTGGTGGAAGAGATCATTGCCTCATTTACTCGTTACACCCTGCTCTGAAATGTTATTAACTTGATTGCAGAACTTCTCACTGGCACTATATGCACACCTCTGGCTTCAGCTTAGAAGAGTACTGTGGGCTTCCATGGATGTGAATTTATTTGGCTGCCTCTTGGATTGTGGTGATTTTTCTCTGTCTAGCTGCTTGCTTAGTCCCATCTCAGACATCTGTCTACCATGGCACGATCACACTTTTTCTATCCTTATCCTACTATTCTGCAAATAGTAGGTTGATACAAAGCTCTGTCCACAGAATGAGCTTTGAGATAAACAG
The DNA here is from genome assembly GCF_026170545.1 of Melanerpes formicivorus. Taxonomy (NCBI): domain Eukaryota; kingdom Metazoa; phylum Chordata; class Aves; order Piciformes; family Picidae; genus Melanerpes; species Melanerpes formicivorus. Next base: position 12,447,794 of record NW_027142372.1, on the reverse strand, counting down.
GGGATGGGGGCAATTGCTTTGCTTGCCCACAACGTAGCAGAATAGCTCAGGGAGATCTCTCATCATACTTAATGCTCTGTGTGTTCTATATACTTCAGAACCATCTTCCGGTCTCAAACTGAAATGTGAAAAGCTTTTCCATTCAACTCACTGACCTCCAGGTCCTTGTCCCTTCTGGGAAGAAGTAATTCTTATACAGGTAATACTTCTCTCTGTTTCTGAGGAAAACTTCTTTATCTACTCTGAGTCACGTTGGATATTATCAGTGGATCCTTGGTTAGGCAGCTCACCCTTTTGCTTCCTGCCCAGAATTTATGACAAGATTAGTAAGTGACAGAAAGTAGATTCTGACCATCTGCTAAGAACCCATCCCAGGTTTTACACAAACAGCTGTGGTGTGCACAACTTACAGAACACCACATTTGTGCTTGCATCCTTTGGCTGAAAGGGGAACCAGCTGTGTGGGGTGAGGGTGTGGGGGGAATTTCCTGCATCATAGGAGATGAAACAGGAAATAGGGAAAACTCAGCCAGAAAGACTTTTTCAGTTCTCTAAAGAACTTGCCTCTGTGAGCTTCCAGACAAATCTGTCTTTGATTGTTTCTTACTTACTTGAGTTAAAGATATAGGAACAGATATAAGGAAAAGAGAGACATCCTATTTCTTCCTCTATTTTAAAACCAAAGTAGCAGATCAGCATGGCCAAAAGTGAATAGTAACAATCTGAGGCACTGCTAATTTACTAAAGGCAATGTGAGAGGTTATATTTGTGCTCTCTGAGCTGTAAAGAACAGAATGTACAGTATTTAGTCATACAATCTTGTGTGATTGTGGTTTATGCATATGTTTGTTAAATAGTGTGGTTGGCTCAGTAGTGCCCATGGTGCCTACTGTGGAAAGATCTTGGTTTGCTGGGGGTTTTTTTTGATACCACTAGTCTCTCAAGTGATGTTTCTGATAATGAATTAGCTACAGTGCACATGAAATGACTGGTGCAGCACGAGTGATTACCTCCTCTCTCTGCAACAACAAATGTTTGCAAGGCATGGCAATCAGGCAATAATTGTAGTATCAATCCTATTGCTTCTGAATTAAAATGCACAAAAGAACTGCAGAGAAGGGCAACAAGGCTGGGGAGAGGCCTTAAGCACATGCCCTATGAGGAGAGGCTGAGGGAGCTGGGATTGTTTAGCCCGGAGAAGAGGAGGCTCAGGGGTGACCTCATTGTTCTCTACAACTACCTGAAAGGTGGTTGTAGCCAGGAAGGGGCTGGTCTCTTCTCCCAGGCAACCAGCACCAGAACAAGAGGACACAATGTCAAGCTGAGCCAGGGGAGGTTTAGGCTGGAGGTGAGGAGAAAGTTCTTCACTGAGAGAGTCATTGGTCATTGGAATGTGCTGCCCAGGGAGGTGGTGGAGTCAGCATCCCTGGAGGTGTTCAAGAGGGGATTGGACATGGCACTTGGTGCCATGGTCTAGTCATGAGGTCTGTGGTGACAGGTTGGACTCGATGATCCTCGAGGTCTCTTCCAACCTTAGTGATACTGTGATGTACAAACCCCCTAAATATTTCCTGGACATAAAGCCAAAGAAAAAAAGTCCTTTAACCACATGGAAGTATTTCATGTTTTGGGGACTTTTGGACATGCCAGCACATGAAAATCAACATGTTCCCAAAGGAAAGCAGAGGTTTTGCAGGAAGTCCTTTGCAGCAGCAGAATACTTCACTGCATTTTGACCCATTTTCCTAAAGGAATCTCGAGAGGCCTAATGTTCACAACTCAGGTGCATGTGCAAATTAAGAGTAAAAGTCTTAATTTGCACATGTGTTTGCCATGACTAGAAGAACAGCATTACACTGAACTGGTGTTAGGGGATTAATAATACTCTGGGTCTGAACAGAAGTGTGAGGGGGTGGGAGGTGGTTCTAATTTCATGATTCCTGCCAATGTCAGCCCTGGCATATGCACAATTAGCCTACTTGATCAGCATCACAGAATAAAAATATGAATGAGAGAGCTATTCTACTCTGCCAGCCTCGAGGGTGAGGAGCTGGAAAGAGCAGGGAAAGAGTGAGGGGTGGGCAGTGAAGCCTTGTGGATGTAACAGTTGGTAATGAACTTTTGCTGGCTGGAGGCTTAGCATGACTTCCTTTTCCCCTGTTCATGGCACAGCTCCAGTCACAGCCTCTTTCCTGAAGCCATAATCTCTCTCCAAGACACAAGGCAGCTTGTACAGTCCTGTTCTCCTTGCTCTGTTAAAAGTCACAGAGAAATGACTGCTCTGCCTCTTGACAAGCTGCAGAGTCACAGATATGTGTTCCCTGGGCCCTCTTGTTAAGTACAACAGCCTTCCAGAATGAATAACTGCAACAGTTCTTGCTGGGTAACACAATTCACACAGACAAAGGAGAGAGTATTAGTTGCTTGCTTTTATTCTGTCTGCAAGCAAAATAACCAAGGCAATCCATCCCTCCCCCAGAAAGTGGCAGTAGGAATAAGTAGCTGCAGAATGAATCCTAAGGGCAGATGTCTGATAAGAAATCCATTCAGTTTAGTTCTCCCTCATGGAAAATGAAGGAATATAACAACTCCTTACTACCAGTGCCCCAAGCAGCAGCTTAGCAGCTAGCAGCAGCGACAGCTTAAATTATTAGTGTGTTTATAATAGAGTCTTTTAAATCTGCCACATGGAAGGATTTGTGAGTCAGCAAATCAGCAAATAGGTCTGCAAGGGACAGGCCAGCACAGAAAGGAAAACTGTCAGGAGTTCTTCATCCCCTGAACATGTCCAGCTCTACCTCCTTTTCCTTTAGCAGTAGCTATTGTTGTGGGAATGAGATGCTGCTTGTGTTTAATTTCTTTGAAAGCTTAATGCACAGAAGGCAAAGAGAAGCACTGGTTTATGACAGATTACAATAAAGCAGGTCAGCCTCTCAGAGTTGGCATGAGCACAGAGACGAGCTGTGCATAAGGATGTTCCACCAAATCACCCGTAGTGCAAAGACTGCTGCAGTTTACCCTCCTAACCTACATTTGGAAATATATCATGCTTTGCAGATGCACACTGCAGTAGGCTGGGGGGAACTGATTGACTTTCTAATAGGTTTAGAGCTGAAGATACCAATTTAGGGCTCACAGGAAGGATAGTCCTTAATCCATTTCAGGACTGAGACCACACAGAGCCCCAAAACCAAACCACATAAAGGCCTACCCATCAGTTGTTCATCATTTAATCCTTGTTTAATTTACATACTGTGGAAGATCTCAGTGCTACGTAAGTCTTTTGCATTTAAACTTTAGGGAAAAGTAGATTTCACTTACTGCTGTGTCTAGCCAGAGAGCAGCAGCTGAGTGCCCTAAAGGGAAGATTTTAACAAAATGCATAACTTGTTACCCAGATTTGGTTGCACTTAATTCACATCAGTATCTTTAAAAGCTGTTGCTGAGCACAGATCCTAATCGCTGGCGCTCGCCAATGGGCCCATTCGGCTTTTTTTAGCAGTAGTAATCCAGGTAACCTGGACAAACTCCAACTTGAGTAATTATGTTCTCCTGACCTAAATTCTTCTTGGTGTTTCAAATGAACACTATTCTTGATCTGATACCCTAAGTGAGCAGTTGCTGTCGTGTGTACTCTAAGACTTTCCGTGTTTCATCTGTGTTAGCTGGATGTACAGCGTGTCTGGGCTACGTTATGGCATATTTAGAGACTAAATCTCTTTGCAGGGATAAAGGGGGGGAGAGGAATTAGTACATTTCATTTACATTTTACAGCATCTGCTTCAAAATTGGAGACTTGATGGGGTGCTTGGTGCCATGGGTTAGTTGTTTGGGTGGGTTGGATTGGTTGATGGGTTGGACGCGATGATCTTGAAGGTCTCTTCCAACCTGGTTTGGTTTGGTTTAAAATGTCTGTGTTGCTCTATACCAGATCAAACAGTACTGTACCATTACATACATGCTCTGTGACGTGGTCATTGTAGGCACTTTAATAGGCAGTCCTAGAAATCCAGATTTTTCAATTCCAGCTGGTCAGTCAGTACCTGCAACACACCCAGTGGCTCCTGGGACTACATGTGCTTCACTTAGGCTCAGCAGAGACCAACACACAGAGCACAGACTAACACATCCATACAGGTGAACCCTGCTTGGTTTGATTTTTTTTGGGGTTGGCTTGGGGTTTTATTTGCTTTGGGGCTTTTTTTTGTGAGGGAGTGTTTGGGCTTTGTTTGTTTGTTTGGGGGGGATGGTTTGTTTGTTTGTTTGTTTGTTTAATGGAAATTTGAAGATGCAAAAGTATAAAGCAGATCTAGTGGATCACCCTGAGGATATCAGCTGAACCAATATTTACTAGACTTTTAATCATAGAATCATAGAATGTCTTTGGTTGGAAAGACCTATAAGATCATCAAGTCCAACCATCAACACAACACCACCATGACCATTAAACCATGTCCCAAAGTGATAGTGAGACAGAGTACAAAGGGTTTTGGGCTTGAACTTGGACTGTTACTGGAATAATGGTGATAAAACCTGGATGTCACCTCAAGAGGGTATCATTACAGAATCACAGAATTGTTTCAACTGGAAAAAGTCTTCCAAGATCAAGGCCAACCATCACCCAGCAGCACCATGGCCATTACAGTGTCCTGAAGTGCTATGTCCACATACTAATTGAACACCTCCGAGGATGGTGACTCCATCACCACCCAAGACAACCTATTCCAATGCCAGACCACTCTTCCAGTGAAAAACTTTTTCCCAATATCTAACTTAAACCACCCCTTGGCATAGTTTCATGCCATTTCCTCTCATCATGATAGCCTCTTCTCCCTAGTATAACACCCATCTCACTAGAACACTTTACAGGAAGTTGTAGTTTTGTTGCTGTCTTGATTCCAGCCTGCTCTGAGTGTGAAGTATACCCTCACTGTCAGTGTTGTGCTGTTAGTTTTAGGGTTTTGTGCTTTTACCAAGGTCAGTTTACTGTGCCTCTTCATCCTTCAGCTAGTGTTTGGACCTTACCTGCACTTATTCATATGCTGTGGTTTGTTAGAGCTCTCATATACCCTGAGCTTCTGGCACATATCCCTTCACCAGTCAGGCAAGCACAGGAAGACAGCAAAGTGGGACCAACAGTTCAGGGATACGTACAGGAAACCAAGAAATATATGTAGGAAGGTCTCAGAGAAGAAACTAGTGTCAAATCCCCAGATTTGAAGAAGGATGGGACAGGAAGTAGGAAGGTGGCTGAAGAGGAAGAGAAAAGCTGCTGCAGGACGTAGCAGTAGAGTATGAAAAAAGCTGTGTGGCGGAAAGTGGAAAGGTGGAGTGCCAGTGGGTAAAAGGAAAGCATAGAGGATGGAGCCGTGAGCAGAAAGAACAGGACCTGGGACTGGAAAGAGGAAATAGCACAAAGCCCCTGCCAAGAGGAAGGCGGCAAAAATCCGGTCTGATCAGGGCCCAGCCGTGCTGACATTCCTACTCTCCTTTCAAAGTAACACCTACAGTGAGCTGCAGCCATTCACAGCAAAAACACTTTGGTTTATGTCAGGTCACAGCTACAAAGCCATAGCCTTTTCATTTGTGCAGTAAACGCCATGAATTCTATGTGTTTGACTGTGTAAGTCTTGTTCTTTGCTCAGATACAGGCACAGCTCCTGGTTTAAACAGTCAGACACATTGAGATGCACAAAATGGGCCAGATCATTCCCTGATGCATTAAACATGGATGAACTTGACCCAATATCTTTTAAAAGCACATATACTTATCTGGAAGTCTGAGTTATGAATGCTGGAGCCAGCTGAAGCTACTGATTCCTTGAAATAAGGACATCATCTACTTAAACCCACTTGCAATAAGCACAAGAATGATTGCAGTCTGTAGCTTAGTGTCCTGAACAAAACACTCCTGGGATTTTGGAGAGGACTTGGTAGTTAGTGTCCTGTGTTGCTGTAGCCATTCTGAGTGTCTGAACCCAGAGCAGAGCCCACTGGGATGTTTTCCTGAGTTGTTATGGGAATGAAGAAGAGATTATACAATACCTTCCACCTGGCTTCCAAAATGTTTTTGTTACTGGTGTATATGTGAGTAAGCTAAGCAGCTTCGCTGTTCTTTTCTTTTCTTTTATTTCCTTGTACTTCACTGTAAAGAAAAGTAGGGAAACCCCTTGCAAATAAATCTGCCTTGAACTACCTCTGGGTTTTAGCATTATAATTTTCCACTCTTTTTCACTGCTGGTTTAGGGCTACAGTTATGTTCCAGTCTTGGAAGCTTTAGAGAGAGGAGACATTTGATCTTCCAGGATACATGTTGTATCAAGCCCCTTTTCTGTGTAAGCACAGACCTGAAATGACACAAGCACACAAGTAGCCTGAGATATCAACAATTTCTGAGGGGAGCTGAGGAAGAAGAGAGACTTTAATGGGAAGTGGCATATAACAACCAGGGTCAAAAGCCATGTATTTGTGTTACTGCCACTGCTGAGTGTGGTACAGAAGAAAAGGTTCACAGAATCATTTTCAGAACTACATGTTAATTACATGGTTGATGATAACAGCCATGACCACAAGGACACTGTCTTTCTCCAGCCTTTTAGCTCTGATGTGCTCAAAGCACATCACACACATGTTAACTATTAAACTGCATAGCACTACCCTGGAGTAGATAACTGCAGGGAGAATAATTAATGGAACTGGAGTCTCTCAGCATCTACCTCAGCTTACCTCACAGGAAAAAAATGATCTTTTTATATGGTGAAGCTTTGTACGTGCTGGGACGTGCTTTAATCCACAGCAAATTGCCTGACATTTACAGAACAAGGAAATACCAAGGTTTTAGGCTGAACAGATCTTCCTGGTCATTCTGGAGATACCCCAGGCCATATACTGTGTCACCAGAATTTAGACGCAGCCAAGGAGCTTCTCATCATCCTGAGCCATTTCCTTCCTTTCACCCTTACAGATGCCTGTCTCTATCACTGCTTTTATCTCACCCTCTCCTTCCATCCCTGTCACTCTGAAGTGATGTGAAATACCACACTCAGGAAAAAGACCTGAAGTGCTGAGAAGCTGATGTATCTCCAGATTAAAAACTTTCCCCTAGGGCCAGGTTTAAAGACTATGTAGTCCAGATGAGTCCCATGAATTTCAAAAAGATCCAGTGAAACCCCAAACATGAATAATTGCTTCATGGTTTGTGTCTCTCAAAGGAGATGGCTTGAAAGGATGACTCTCCCATCTGCTCCCTCATAGTTTGACATGTGGTCCTAGCACACCATGCACTCATACCATGTAGGCAACCCTACCAGTAAGCTGCAGACAGATCTAGCAAAAAGCCTTTGTATGTTGCAAGGATGACATTATTGTTCAGAGAGACAAAAATCTACACATGCTTATAGCCATGTCTGAGACACAGTGGGCATAGAAAGAGAAAGCAGACACAACTCAGGCACAGACTGGGGGAAAAATAAAGATGATTTCTTCTGCCCACAAAGGTCAAGACTTTTTCACTGGAAGGAATATTTCCCTCCCACTCATTGCCTTCCCACTAATAAAAAGCTGCTTATTTAAAACAACTGGGGGGGGGGGGGGGGGAGTGTGCTGTCTAGCTCTGAATCTGATGTCAGAAATTAGATCATTTAGTCCCATTTTTTTGCAGATCTTTTTTGTGATTAGACAATTAGATCAACATTAAGTTGGAGTTCATACAGAAGATGTATGAACATTTCCTGTGCAAGGCAAAAAGCAGTGAGCAAAAGCATGTAGTGAGTGCCTTGTTAGTTACCATAGAGACAGCACATTCAAATCTTTGTTTTCTTTATTCCTTGTCATTGATCTAGAATTGAAATGGACACCTTTTCTAGTCTTGTTTGAGTCTTTTTGTTTCTGTTGCAATGAGGACACGGTGCTGAATTGCTGGTCACATCCTTGTGCTCAAGACCTGTGATCAGTCTGTTTCGTGTGCACTCCTTAGAGTTGCTGAATATCAAGAATGCAAACTCAGTGCCACCATCTCTGGGGTTGAACAGAGTTCAGGTCTCAGAGCTCTCGACTTTGTTCCTTAAACCATGCTCACACAACTTCCTGTTTAGACTGAAAAAAGCAGAGAGGGGGAGGCTAAAGAGATCTTGGTGCTTCCTGTTCTAGGCTCTGCACAGTTGTTTCTTCCACATCAGCAACTGACTGTCAGGGTGTTTCTCTGAAATGCACTTGAGTTAATTTTTCACATTCTTATCAGTTCAGATGGCTCATTTGCAAGATCACTTTCAAAACCTCATTTCAAGTGCCTTGTAAAAGCATTAGCTGAACAGACTTGGGTTTGTGGCAGGGAAGCACAAAACACTCTGGAGACAGTTAATACCCTAGAAAAGCTCTATAAGCTTTGTGAAGAAGGTACAAGATAGCTGAATCAAAGCTCTGCAGATGTTACTGTTTCTTTGCTGTATTCCCTGCACTTCTCTGAGGTTTAGTAAGGTTTAGTAAAGGCAGCTGGTACTTGTTAGCTCCTACAACTTAAATATATGTTGTCTTCCTGAGCTTGGAGGTGAAGTGATCCATACTGGATGCTGCTGAAATGTGGATTAGGGCAATGGACCTTGCACTCCAGTAGCTCACAGAGATACATAATGTAGCTCAGCCTTGTTGCACAGCACTGGAAGGCTTTGCAGCTGAGGCCCTTTGGTTGTTAATTTCTCCTTGTGGTTTGAGGAAATTGAAGTGTCACAGTGACCAGGGTTAACATATTCCCTGAAAGGTCAGCAAGACACATCACATGTGAGCAATGACAAAGAATTCTGCTTAGACTTCTTTCTTTTTATGGTTGGTTTGACTGAGACCTTTTCAAGATAAAGAGATGCTCTGGAAAAGCCAACAGGGAGACCTGTAAGAAATGCTCAAGGAGGTCAATACAGCTTAGGTGACTGAGGACCCCCTCAAAGGCCTGCCTGCAAAAAACTGCTGAGCGAAAACAAGTCCTCTGTTCCAGAGAATATTTCTTCCCCCAAGACTGATTATGTCCAGGAGACAAGAGGACATAAATCAAGCACTGTCACTGTAGGCCTTTTTCACCACCTTCAGTATCCCCTTCCCAGTTTTAATATCTACCCTGAATCTAGTTTCTGCTCTATATTGTTTTGTCACTAATTGCACAATAATTCTTCTCTCACCATAGAACAGGGAAATCCATCTGTTGGATGCCCTGTGTCCTTATGACTCCTCCTGACCTGAATTTGGAAAGACTGCACATCACACCTCCTTTCCATTCCCTCTGGGTGTTGACTCTCAGGCACTAACAGATTAAACTGAAGTACCAAGTGCCAGCAGTCTGCCCTGTCTACCTCCCAGCAATTAATAGTCTCACAGAAGGGACAGATGAACAGCATATGAAGCAGCATCCTGAATCATGCTGTAATTAGCGGGCCACAGTATTCAAGTCATGAAACCAGAGCTGCTGACTGATGTATGCAAGGGCAGAAACTGGTGATGTAAAATTCACTTTCTGCTTCAGGGGAAAGAAAGTTTTGGATCTCAGAGGGGACCTCTTTAGGAATAAACTGAGATCCTGAATTAGACACTACCACTTCTGTCCCCACCTGAAGAACTGGTGCTGCCTATGGGGTGTGATAAACAGTGACACATAATTCAGGGTCAGAAGGATTCAGCAGTGCTGGTGAGGAAGGAAATGATGTCTGAGGTGTTTAGAAATACTTGTAAGCTGTAACATTATGATTCTGTTGACTCTCCAAGTGCAATAATAAGCACTTTTACATCTTCAAAGTGCTTATAGATCCTATCTCACTTAATCTCCTAAGGAAGGAAAGTAAGAAAATTATCAGTAACAGATAAGTAAATGATGTGATTTTGTCAAAGAACTCACAGTTTAAGGTGAATTAAAGACCTGAAGTCAAGCTAAATCAAAGCAATGGAAATGAGTTGGAACTTGGATCTGTCGAAGGATTCTAGGTGGATGAAGTGTATTGCATCACTCTGAATATGATCTAGGGGTGGATGCCCTTGTCTGGTGAAAGGGCAGAAGAGAGAGAGGACAGAACTATATGAAAAGCTGAGCTCTGTGGGGAGCAGGCTCATGGCTTTATTGCCAGCAGGACAGTGGAGTCTGGCAATAGCTGGTGCAGAGAAAAACCACTCTCCCTCCAGCTCTTTGCAGTGTCCATTTGAGTCCTTCCTACCAGGGCAGCGAGCTCATGCCTCTCCTTGGTAACTGCCTGCTTTGCCCTGGCCAGAGCCAGGCCTGTTACAACCCTTCTGTGACTTGCCAATATCAATATGCTGGGAATAAATGTCACTTGAAGCACTAAATTAGAGCTAGGAGCTCCAGAATCACAGAGAAGTGCCCAGTTGTCAGATTAACACTACCTCTCACAAAGATTGTGGCTTATTTTGCTGTGGGGGAGGCCAGTTGGATAAAAATATATCTTTTGGGATGATAGTTATAGAAGAATAGAAGGACTGGGGTCATAGAAAGCTAAAATCTTTGCAAGAGCCAAGTGCTGGTTTGAATGTGGTCCTTTCTTTCAAGATCTGCAACTCTTCCCTGCATGCTTAGAAAAACTTTCTGAAGAACCATTTTTGAAGTGGTACAGCAGAAGAAAAGCATTCCTCCTCCAGAGAACACTGAATGCTAATTTGCTGTTGGCAGGTTGTGGGGAAAAAAAGACTGATTGCTGTCCCCTTTCCCAAGAATGCTTTTTTTCCTCTCCCTTTTTATTTTAATCATGTGTGAATTTAGGGTTAAAGTGCTTTCTTTCCTCCCCTCTACTCTGGCTTTGATGCTTTAGGAGACCTACCTGACGCTGCTTTTCTGTGTCACTGCTCAAATACAAGAATACCCCAAAGGCCTTCTGCAAAGCTGCTAATTAGACAATGTTAGGCAGTGACAGGTGAAGGCAGTGTGTAAACATAGCAGGCATTATATCCACCCCAATATCCTACACACTGATGGGAACACTGGCACCAGTTAAGGCATGGTTTGTTTTATGTCTGGCCTCACAGCACATCCCAAGAAGGCACCAATCTGGTTTGAAAGCCCTATTCTGTCACCAGCTCTTGGATTCTTTTCTTGTAAGTCAGCTCTCAGATGTTAAGCACTGTTTGGGTGAGGAGCCTCCCTGCCTTCCGTTGGAGTCCATATATGCTGGGTATTTTGCTCTTGTTCAGAATTCCAGTAGAGTAAGCTGAATAATAATGATAATAATGATGATGATGGTGGTAATAATAATAATAATAATATTTCCTCTACAGCTTCTCAAGATTTACAAGTCTAAAAGCTCCTCCTATCCTTGTGGGACATGTCATGGTCCTTTTAGAAACAGCCTGCAGTACTGTTGCAACTGAGACAAATAAAAGCCCCCTCGGATGTGCATTAGTGCAGAGCACAGGCCTGCCCTTTCCCACCAGGGAACCTCCAGCTTGCCTCCAGCCTGTGCTTACTTCACCAGTACAGACATGAGGGAAGTCTAGACTCAGGTGCAAATTGACAGTAATTTCTGAGGCAAGCTAGATTTTATGTTGTAATGAAGGTTCATGGGATTAAATTATGTCTTTAATGACATCGTTGAAGCATTTTATTGTTTTCAGAGATTTAATTATGAAGGCATTCCTGATTTGTGAGGCTTAAATAGGCAAATGCATCTACAGATGTTGCCCATCACTTTTGTTTATAGGATTATATATTAATCTTTTACAGCCATGGAAATTAGTGTTCAGTGGTTCTCTTACCAAACACAGGACAATCCCAATGTCTTAAATGCCTGTAGCTTGGAAAGGCTTTACAAGTGTTGCCTGTGTGGTGGTTAGACCAGAAACTAGGTACTGATTCACTGTAAATGAAAAAATCCACTGCACTCTTAGACCTCCATAAATCTCCAGATGTTTACAGGAATGGTTTCCTCTTTGAATTATGATCCAGTAGTGTTTTAGAGCTGAGCTGGCTGCTAGGCAGAGAATTCAGACGTGTCCGAACCTGCCACACAAACAATAAAATTGATGCACTGGGAGAAGCAGGGACTTAAATCCCTTTTCCTGAGAGGTGCTGAAATGACTCTAAAAAGCTGTCACTAACCACAGTTTGTCTGACCTAGAGCTGAAGGTGTATTTTAAAATGAATCAAACTAAACAGAGCTTTGGAGGACTGTGAGATGTGAAGTGGTGTGTGGTTCATATTCATATCCAGTTCCAGATATTGGATAAGTGAAAAGGTAAATGAGGAAAGAGCAATGAGAGAGTGAAGGGCAGGTATCCAGCTAGCTCACTCTATCCAATGCTTTTATAACTCTGATGTTATCATTTTCTCTTCGGCACAAGCAATGTCAGGAAACAGATGAGAACCTGGTAGTTATTACATTGATCTGAATTCATGCACAAATTTGCTCAGCTCCTGTAGTGATTTTGAGGTGGATTGTACACTGAAATTGCAGAGAATGACCCTGAAAATGACTGGATTCTTTGTAAGCATGCAGTGCACACAAGGCTATGGAAAAGCTATTTTGCAATTTTTATCTTCTCTGGGTGAATTCCTTTAGTGGCATGGTGGGTTTTGGACTTGAAAGGTCCAGCCTGAGGATACTTTCCAATTCTGAATGGTCCCATGCTGGAAAAAGTAGCTTGACTCTAGAGCAAGTCTTCTCCAGAGATCTTATCAAAGAGGCTGCTCTCATACTAAAATGGGATCACAAGCTCTTGTTCTCAGTTTCAGCAGGGCTTCTCTCTGGCCTTTGGCACAGCAGATGTGTTTATATTCATGGCCAGGGGTAATTAATGTAATTAACTGCATCCATGATAAATTTATTTACATAATTTATATCCCCATGTATAATCTGAAAGGAATCAGCACAGGGCAGAGCTATATCAGCCTAGTGTTTAAAGCTGGGTTTTGAAATTATATGTTCTGCATGGCAATTTTCTGAGTTGAAAGCAAGACTCAGCCTAGTCTGTGCAGGCTGGGGCCTTGGTTTTGCCTTCCTCCCCAGCACAATTACAAGGGAGTCTGTGGTAGCTGCACAGAAATTGTTATGGCTAAGACCTTCCTTTTCTGGGTACACAGTCTCAGGCTGTGCCAGGGGAGGTTTCGGCTGGATGTTAGGAAGAAGTTATACGCAGAGAGTGATTGCCCATTGGAATGGGATGCCCGGGGAGGTGGTGGAGTCACCATCATTGGAGGTGTTCAGGAGGAGACTTGATGGGGTGCTTGGTGCCATGGGTTAGCTGTTTAGGTGGGTTGGATTGGTTGATGGGTTGGACGCGATGATCTTGAAGGTCTCTTCCAACCTGGTTTATTCTATTCTATTCTATTCTAAATCTGAGCCCAGCTCTGACTTAGTTGCTGCAACTGCAGCAGAAATCCCCTTAAACCAGAGCAATTCAGTTCTGTCCTCTTCATTCTTGCATCTCTCAGTGTCACAATAGTCCTCCCCAGAACCTTTTGAGAAAAAATACTCATCCTTTCCTCCAGCCTTTTAATTTTAGTACGTTGTTTTCTTCTTTTCTCCCACTGCCTTTTCAGTCTTGTTTTCTCTTTTCCTTCCTCACTTCATCTAAGCTCTGATTCACGCTGAATAAAGTACCATCCCCTCTAACAGGCAATTTAGTTTAAAAAGAGAGAACATTTATTTTTTCATTCCTTTTGTAGCAATCTCCTTCAAGTAGGCAAAGGTTTTATGCTCATTGTATTCAGTAATTAACTTGTCTTTGAGTCAACCAGTACACTCCACCAATGCAAATAATCTTCTAGCTTAGAACATTTATTGGTTGAAAGAAAATTCATGTTTTAATCAAGGTCACATTAAAAACTATCTCATCTGGTTCACTGGTTCTGAAAATTTGGCAATGGGAAATTTGCCAAGGGTGTTTATGAATGCTCTGATGGGATCTGAATGGGGGTGCTCTCTGCATCCTGTAGTTATATATATTTCCTTTTCCAAAGTACTTCCACTCTGTAGTAGAATGGCTTTTGGGCCTTTCAAAAATGTCTAGGAAAAGAATCTGAGGGAGAGGTGACAGAAATGAGGTTGCTTAGCCTGGAGAAGAGGAGACTCAGGGGTGACCTTATTGCTCTCTACAACTACCTGAAGCGGGGTTGTAGACAGGCAGAGGTTGGTCTCTTCTCCCAGGCAACTACTACCAGAACAAGAGGACACAGTCTCAGGCTGCACCAGGGGAGGTTTAGGCTGGAGGTTAGGAGGAAGTTCTACATAGAGAGAGTGATTGCCCATTGGAATGGGTTGCCCAAGGAGGTGGTGGAGTCACCATCACTGGAGGTGTTCAGGAGGAGACTTGATAGGTGCTTGGTGCCATGGTTTAGTTGGTTGAGTGGTGTTGGTTGAGTGGTGTTGGATGATAGGTTGGACACAATGATCTTGAAGGTCTCTTCCAGTCTGGTCTGGTCTGGTCTATTCTATTCTATTCTATTCTATTCTATTCTATTCTATTCTATTCTGCTCAGACAACTTAGTCATTGACTAGAAGTACACCTGTGAGGGATACAGGAGGCTTAAACACCTTCTCCAACACAAAGATCATTTTAGTGTTTCCTAGCTAATGCTTGAATCAGGGAGCTATAAATTGCAGTAGTGGGGCAGAAATACTGCAAAATGTCTTTGTCAGGGAAGAAGGCAGGTGGGAAAGTGTTTAGGATGTTCAAGATCCATCCCAGTATGAGTCTGTTCCAGCCCCTTCCCAGATGAAGGGTGGGATGGGCTTTCTGTCACTCAGAGAATAATTATTCCTGTCCTCAGAGGCTCAGGCCAGAAATTCAAGCCACACTGAACCTAGACCATATGTTCCTACAGAAAGCTCATGTTTCAGCAACCAAATGGTTTTGGCCCAAAAAAGAACACAGAGTTTTTCTGTTGACTTCAGTATGGCCAAGATTCCACTTGTCAATTGCCTTAAAATCTTTGACACTTGGCTGCAGCTCATGTCTCTTACAAATCCCTGAGGCCATGATTCAACAATACAAATAAATCCAGCTTAAGGGCTCCTTGTGTCAGATCAGAAAAGTTGTGACACAGAATCACAGCACAGAGAGCAAGCAGCCTTGCCTGTATTAAAACATTATTGCAAACTTATGTTACAGGCATCCTCTGCAGTGGCTCCTCCAATATTTTTGCTCTGTCAGAAATTGTCCATTCCCTTCTAGGCAGGGGGAAATTAGCATAAACACGATGCTCTGCACTCCAGCTACTTCACCAGAAAACAGATCATGAGCTGATGTCTGATCCACATCAGATGTGTGCTTCTGGCAGGTCAGCAGTGCAGAAGCCTGGTATTAATGATCACAGAACCGGGGCCTCAGCCCGGGAGTGTGGGAAGACACACACACACACAAAGAATCAGCGCTCTTTCAGAGGCAGAGAAGATCAGGGTAACAGTTTGTCCTGGTCCTTTTGTGAGGGAAGTAGGCAAAGCTGCACAGGCAAACCATTGCAAGGAATTCTTCCCTAAGCATCGCAGAGACTTAAAATGTTTCCAAATGCAAAAGAAGATGTGAAATATTCCAGCTGTGGCTGGAGCAGAGAGCTGTTCTTCCCCAGTCCAGCACATGCACATTTCTTAAGCTGGCCCCTGCCAAACATTTTCTGGTAGTAAATGACTGAAGTGCTCAGGATTTTTTTGTGGTAGTAAATGACTGAAGTCCAGGTATTTTGTTATAGCAAGGAAAAGCTTATCAAGTCAAGGTGATTCATTTAATAAAGTCCTTTGGCTAATAGCATCTCATTTTAAGGAAATAAATTATGCTTTCATGTAAAGCAAGCAGCAGTTCCAAACCAAGTTCCTACTGGGAAAAATAACTGATCCCTGATTGAAAATTTACTTCATTTTTTCTGCCTCAGATCCATGTGTGAATTTTCTCTCAGTATTTCAACAAGACACCTTTTCTCTGTGAGAGATGGTATTGTGTAATGAACCCTTTCCACTTGGGCACTTTGGCTCAAGGACTAAATTCGCTGTGCCACACAGGTGCCACGTGAACGTTTCACACTGACTGGGAACCTTGCTTTGTGGTCCTTGACCATGCTGTTAAGTCCTCCTGGTGACAGAGACAATAGCTAAGATATCTGAGGTCACATTCACAGTAGCCAGAACAATCCTGTAGTCTCTTCCAAAACACCAAGAAATTGCAGTAAACAAGGGAGAGGCTTCCCAGAAAGTGTAGCTCACAGCGAGCCTCAGAGAATTGAAGCCCTGTACTGCAGGTCATTCCTCATGGAGAGTGAACATGGATGCTTGCAGTGTTTACACATCTGAAGGCTTTGGCTGATCTTTTTAGGGACAGAGTCCTTCCTGAACCATAGTGCTACTCATCCTTCAGCACAGCTGTTCTCTCTTTATAGCTGTTAAATGCAACCTGTGTTGAAAGGGACAAATGGTAATTAATTCATTAGTGACAATGCTCATTGTTTTCTTGCACAGTTTGTGTACAGAGCACACAAGATAGCACATCCCCAAGGCCTTAGCCACTGCAGCAACCTACGAGGGAGAGCTCCAGAGATGAGTCTTTCCTGTGTCGTGGCACCAATGCTCTGAACCACGCAGGGTGCTTTGTTCTGCTGCGAGGCAAGGTCTCCAGTCAGATCGTTATTATTGATGTCTCCTTCTTCATGAGAAAAAAATGCACCTCCAAAAGTAAACAGAATGAAAATGTGTAAGGAAGGCTGCTGGTTCAGTTTCTTGGAGTCCATAAAACTGGTGGCAGAATGGACAGATTACAGGCACCACAGCAAAGTCAGTGAGGCAGAACAGGGAGAATGATACCTGGGAGTGTAAAATACTCACAGGCAAGATCTGGGTGTTTTTAAGCAAGACAAATGGATAGCAGTGTTATGACAGGGAGGATTACAGAACCATTCAAGTGCTTAAAATTCTAGTCAGGAGTGAGGCTCTGTTGTGCTCAGCCTTATATAAATGCATAATGAGATGCAACCCTTAGCCTGGAGATGCTGCATTCTGAGAGGCAAGACTCTGAGAGGCTGGGGAGGCACACAGGCACAGAGAGGGGAAGCAACATGCCCCAAGTCAGACAATAGCTTGATGGCAGCAGTAAAAATAGAATCAGAGCCTGCCTCTTCCCACATTGATGTGACAGGATCTCACTCCCTCCCTGACTGATTGTGGTGCAATAAATCATTGTTCACAGAAATGAGACACAAACTACTCACATGTGCAGCTACAAATCTATTCCATGCAGAGGTTTTTCAGCTATTTGTTGAGCTGTAGTTTTGTGTTAGCTGTGTGGTCATAGAATGGTAAAGGTTGGAAGGGACCTCTGGGAATCATCTAGTCCAACCCCCCTTGATAAATGCAGATATACCTAAGGCAGGTTGCACAGGAACGTGTCCAGATGGGTTTTGAAAGTCTCCAGGGAAGGAGACTCCACAACCTCTCTGGGCAGCCTGCTCCAGGGCCCTCAAAGTAAAGAATTTTCTCCTTAAGGAGAAGTGAAATCCCTTGTGTTCTAGTTTGCACCCATTGCCCCTTGTTCTCTCACTGGGCACCACTGACAAGAGCCCAACCCCAGCCTCATGACCTCTACCCTCAGCCTCATGACCTCTACCCTCAGCCTCATGACCTCTACCCTGTCCCTGAATAGTGCATTTAAGCCCAGTGAAAATAAGATTGTTTTCCTTAGTAATGTTTCATAAATCCTTTGGAAGTAGTTCTCAGAATCCCAGGTGCCTGCAAATTACAGTTTGAAAGCCTGTGTTTTATACACAGCCTGTTTATACACTCTTGGTCTCCAGTTTTTATTGGTTTCGTTGCTGTTGGGTGTTGTTGTTGTATATTTACACCTAAACCTGACAGCTGCAGAATTTCTGTGTCACCCCATTTCTTGTCACCTCTTTTGAACTAAGGTAAATGGAATAATTGACATTTTCATGCTGTATGGAAACTGTGAAAGTGAATTAAAGTGAACTTTGAAGAGCTCCTACAATAGTTCAGGAATTTAGAGTCAAAACTGCATCCAAGACAATCCTACCTCCTTTGAAACCCAGAACCCCTAAGATGCACCAAGTGCCAAATAATTTGGGGGTCTCCAGATGAATCTCTGATCAATAGTGGAAGCATCTACCCCTGTGGCCCAGGCATTAATATTTTGGAAATCTCCATGGAGATGATTGCCATGGCAATCCAGCAGTGACTTGTATGGGAAACACATTCACATTAACACCTCCAGTTTGTCCACAATGCCCTTTCTCCATCCTTGCAGTGTGCTAGAAAGAGAAAAAGCTCTTGCATGTTGGATTACATTTCCAATTACTAGGAGAATACTCAGTTGTTGACAGATATGTCTTCCTGCTGGAAATAAATGTAAACCAGAATGGGAAAGCTGAAGTGATCAAACTGAGGCCTTTTCAAAGTTGGGGAGGGGAAGAGAGAACAATTGCCGGATGCGAGTAGATAAAAATGTTCCCATGGGACAAAAATTCCTTGGAACGTGCTGGTGTTGCAAAACTATGAAACCTTCCCCAGCAATGAGTCAGTTCAGTTTAGCACCAAGGGGGAGGAGGGGGAAGGAGGCTACATGGAATTGTTTATTAAAAAAAAAAAAAAGTTATTTATTCTTTTTTGATTACATAGCAGTACAAGAAGTGTCACTGTTAGGACAATTTTTATGGCTCATTACACATACACAAATGTCTCAAAATCAACACAAAGTCCTGTGGTTGTGTCAAAAAGAATAATAGGTTTTGCTTTGATAGAACCATCACAATATTTTGTCTCTCCTCCTCTCCTCCTCTCCTCCTCTCCTCCTCTCCTCCTCTCCTCCTCTCCTCCTCTCCTCCTCTCCTCCTCTCCTCCTCTCCTCCTCTCCTCCTCTCCTCCTCTCCTCCTCTCCTCCTCTCCTCCTCTCCTCCTCTCCTCCTCTCCTCCTCTCCTCCTCTCCTCCTCTCCTCCTCTCCTCCTCTCCTCCTCTCCTCCTCTCCTCCTCTCCTCCTCTCCTCCTCTCCTCCTCTCCTCCTCTCCTCCTCTCCTCCTCTCCTCCTCTCCTCCTCTCCTCCTCTCCTCCTCTCCTCCTCTCCTCCTCTCCTCCTCTCCTCCTCTCCTCCTCTCCTCCTCTCCTCCTCTCCTCCTCTCCTCCTCTCCTCCTCTCCTCCTCTCCTCCTCTCCTCCTCTCCTCCTCTCCTCCTCTCCTCCTCTCCTCCTCTCCTCCTCTCCTCCTCTCCTCCTCTCCTCCTCTCCTCCTCTCCTCCTCTCCTCCTCTCCTCCTCTCCTCCTCTCCTCCTCTCCTCCTCTCCTCCTCTCCTCCTCTCCTCCTCTCCTCCTCTCCTCCTCTCCTCCTCTCCTCCTCTCCTCCTCTCCTCCTCTCCTCCTCTCCTCCTCTCCTCCTCTCCTCCTCTCCTCCTCTCCTCCTCTCCTCCTCTCCTCCTCTCCCAAAACAAATCTCAAATTTCAGCCCTATAGAAAAACTGTAATTGGAAGAGAGCTCTGGAGGCCTTGTGGTCCAAGCTCATCCTCAAAGCAGAGCTGGTTTCTGAGTTGGACCAGGTTGTGGAGGACCTCGTCCTCCACGAATTCTGAGGTTACAGAGCCCCTCTGCATCCCTGTTCCAGTGCTTCACCATTCTCCTCATGAACACTTTTTCCCCCTTAGTTTTGATCATGGTTTCCTTTTTTTTTTCCTCCCCTAGCTTGTGACCATCTTCTGTCACACCACAGCACAGCATCACGCCAGGAAGTTGAGCTGGAAAAGGATAAGCACAGAGGTCAGTCGACCGTAACAGCAGGGTTGGGGAAGGCAGGATGTTGTGGTGTTGAGGAAGCTAATTGTGTTGTTTTGGGGTTTTGACTTGTTTTTGTGAAGGATCATCTTAAAAAGAAACTGGCTAATACTGATCACACCAAACATGGAAAAAAGCAGGGTGAGGGACAGGCCAGCTCTGGCAGTGTCTCACTTCCCAAATCCATGGGGTTTAGTTTCTCTCTCACATTCTCCCTGCCCAGCGCTCCTTCACTATCTTTGCCCTCCCTCATCATTGACATCTTTCAGGGAGCCAGTCTTTTCTCAGCAGCAGTTCATCAGTGCAGATCACTTTAGAGACACAGAAAATGTCACTTGGCCTCATCATCCCCTGCAGAAAACTTTAAGCCAAAATAGCCTTCTTACCCTTCTGACAAGGCTCTGCATCATTTTTACCTAAGTGGACAGTGCAAAATGTCAAGGCTTTTATTTCCTGCAGACCTGTAACATTCTTTGCCCTGATTTCTTAGCACTGGGTGGAACTGGAAACTTCTTAACAGCCAGGGAAGTGCCTAGTGTCTGAAGATAAAGACATAAGATGATTTCCTGAGTGCATGAGTAAAGGTGACTGCCTGACACACCAAAAGCTGGGAGGACCAAGCTCAACTGGTTGAAAGGGAAGAGCAAAGCCCATCACAAAAGGCAAACAGCTTGCAGGATTCCTTGGGGGGTTGGTGCAAAATGCAGATGCTGCAGTTGCACTTGTAAGGGGAATAAAAACCAAAGCAGGTTTTTTAATATGTCTGTGATTGAGCAAAATTAAACATCTGATTCTGCAAGAGCAAGCCACAGCCCTCAACCTGGGGACTTTTCAGGAACCAGGAATAAAACTGAACTCATATATCAGACTGGCAAATTGTATTACAGTCGGGCCCACTCAAGAGACATTTGAGCACGTAAGGATGCACCAGTGGAGGGAATTTTCTGTTCAACTGGAGCAGAGCAGGTTCTTCTGTTACTCATTCTTACTATTGCCATCAAGAGGTGCAGGAAGGCAAACATCATAGCTGTAGCACAGACCCCAGCTCTTGTTGTGGCCCTTTACCAACCAGAATACACTGAAACCACCCTCATGTGAATGGGTGCAAGGACATTACAGGGTCAGTGGCAATGATGTGGAACAGAATAATGAAATGCAGGGGCCTCCAGATGAGTCTCAGTGATTGCCATGATCATATATCACACACTACAGCTGCACCTCTGTCACTTGTGTTTTGGGCAGATAGTCTGCAGTCCTGTATCCCTCAGTAATGGGAGAGGGACTAGGCTGATCAAAAAGAGTTTTTCCACGTTTAACTTCTCTGATGCTGTTTCTTTTGAAAAGGGCTGTAGGGTATTGCATTATTTCCACCTTTGTAGGAAAAAAAAAAAAAAGGAGAAAAATTCTTTAAAAGATTCTTATTAAATTGTCTCCTGCTGGGATTGAGTTCCAGAGTTGGGTTATCTGAGCACTCCAGAGCGCTCTGAAAATAGAAGAGGGAAAATGCTTTAATGGGGGGGAAAGTGCATGCCTGCTCTTAAATGTTAATGTGAAATTTCCTAGAGTGTTGTGGACAGAGAGAATCACAGCTATTGAATTAAATTTCTCACTAAAACTATTCTAGTCAACTCCAAATAGTCTTCTCTGCTCTCTCTGTTTCCAAAAGCCTTCTGAAGATTTTTCTCTTTGAAAGCAATCTTCCCTTTATCTTCTACTTGATCATTTTTAGTGATGCTTTTGGGGTCAGGGTTTTTTTCCTGAACACATTTCACTCCTTTGTCAGGCTGGCTTCCATGTAACCATTGCTTTCTGTTCCACTGAAGACATGTATCGGTTGGGGAAGCATCTCAAACCCCACTCATGAATGAGGCCGTAAAGAAGCAGTCCCTCCAGCAAGGAATTTGTGATCTAAGCCCCAGTTAGCAGTCTGGCCCTAGACCCACTCCACTCAGACTAATCCTAACAATCTGATTTACAGTATGAGAGGTCAGATACAAACACCTAGAGACAAATTTCTGATTATGAAGCCACAGGCTTCCTTCAGGGCTGCATGGAAGTTTAAACCTGTGCTGCTGTAGATATGTGTCATAGTAATGATTGAATTCTTGCCTTGGCACTTAGAAGATACTCAAGGTGAGCTGGTAGAAATATCTGCATATACTGGGCAGCTGGAATCTCAGGGCAAAGCTTGTTTACTGTATTGATGTTGAAGAGGGTGTGCTTCCAGGAGTTTGGTTTGCTGTTATGACCTGTGGGTGTACAGATGATACTGTATTGTTTTCTCATTGTGTTATGAAGAGAGAGAACAACTGAATAGAACCACTGAGTAAACTGCCACTAACCAATCCCTTCCAATTGCTCAAAGTTAGTCTGGAATCTGGGACAGGAGATAATTCAAGCCTCTGACAAAACTGCTTCTGAAGGCAATGATTGTGTCATTTCAATGGACTGTGTTGAGAACTTTGGTTTTCACATGTGTTTTCAACAGTTTGTGGAAATTCATAGAATTGTTAGGGTTGGAAGGGACCTCAAGGATCATTCCAACCCCCCTGCCATGGGCAGGGACACCTCACACTAGATCAGGTTGCTCAGAGCCACACCCAGCCTGGCCTTAAAAACCTCCAGGGATGAGGCTTCTACCATCTCCCTGGGCCATCTGTTTCAGTATGTCAGCACCCTTATGGTGAAGAACTTCTTCCTGGCATCCAATCTAAAGCTACCCTCCTCTAGCCTGGATTTGTTCCCCCTAGTCCTGTCACTACCTGACACCCTAGCCATATCAATGCCCAGATTATCCCAAGCACTGAAGTGAGACAAAAACTAAATCCTAATTTAGAGGCTCTGATTATGTCCTCTGAATTTAGCTACCTCTGACTCTGATCCATGTGTGCTACAGGAAGTAAGAACTAGAGAGGAGAGTGATCCAGTCTATGCCATCATCTGTCCTGTGATGCACTGTGATGTCCAGGCACATCTGTACATTCTTAAGTTATCCTGAAAAACTGCTCTGCTGAGTAGAACACTTCAAGAAACTACATCATAGAGGTGGTTACAGCTACTAGAGAGGTCCCACCAGTGGAGATGACCCATTGTCAATATTAAGCTGCTCCTGAAGTCAGTGTGAAGCTGTCACTGAAAGGAAGGCATGCAAATGCAACCACGCTGCAGCGATGAAGCTGTCAAAGTCAGGGCAGTCTAATACATTCTTCTTAGTGATTGCTCTTTCCTGAACTCATCAAGTAGAACATCTTGGCTTGGTGATCTTGCTGAGTGACACCATTTAAATTTAATAGATACCCAGCATGGTGCTCAACCTCCAGCTAACTTTTCTGTAGCACTCTCTGCTTGAAAACTAGTTCAGGACACCTGCTCCTGTGCTCTAGATGAATCAGAACTTGGTTTTAACCAGCAGAGCGAGGAAACTCTGCAGCATCACAGATGTGTGCTTGATTCTCTGTGCCATCGATTTATCAGGGGAAAACCAAATGTACTTTATGGTGTGAGGGGAGCTAGAGGGAAGATAATATTATTTCTGAATTGAATTATCTTTCTGGTTTTGGTACTTAGTTAAGAACTCAGTCTTGCTCGAGGCTGAAAAGCTTTGGCTTCAGTTTACACAGACACGTGGTGCCTGTCTGCCTGTCCAAATTGTTTGCCCTCACACATTCCAGCAGCAGCTCTGTATCTAGTCCTGTAAAAATTGATGACAATTGACTTCAGCTGAGCCAGAGCCAGAAGATGCTGTTTTCACCTGGACAGTGTTCTCTGACAGATGTAGCTCAGTAATAATTCATGTAGTTGGATCCAACATAAAAACAATTAACAACAAATCAGTTCTGAGCCTGTCCTTGTCCTTTCCACTTGATCAACAGGAACAGAGAGAAGGGTGAGATGACCTGTCACAAAAGGTTTCTATAATTTCTTCTGTACTTCACTGCTGAAATGAGCATCAGCTTTCTGTCTGGCAGAGTGAGAAGGTAACACAGCACCCTATTACTATTTATAAGATGTTTTCTTTAGTGACGCTTTTACCACACCAAGTTTGCAACTCTTGAAACCTGATCTAGACCGGAAAGCCTGGTAAAGAGAAAAAGATCATTGTTCTGTACAACAGAGGAGAGTGAGGTACAATTTCAACTATGGGGCAACCAGTAGAGCTTGTATCAGATGACAGAGGACATTGCTGTAACTGATTTACACAAAGGAATAGTGGAAGCATGTTAGTTAATCTCTGCAACAACTTACAGGGTGTCCAAGCCTAAGAGACAGATAAGAGTTCACCACTTCTGTCTTGGAGAATAGAATGGAATAGAATGGAATAGAATAGAATAGAATAGAATAGAATAGAATAGAATA
The DNA here is from genome assembly GCF_026170545.1 of Melanerpes formicivorus. Lineage (NCBI taxonomy): Eukaryota > Metazoa > Chordata > Aves > Piciformes > Picidae > Melanerpes > Melanerpes formicivorus. The sequence continues at coordinate 12,423,700 of NW_027142372.1, read as the reverse complement.
GAATAGAATAGAATAGAATAGAATAGAATAGACCAGACCAGGTTGGAAAAGACCTTTGAGATCATGGAGTCCAATCTATCACCCAACACCATCTAATCAACTAAACCATGGCATCAAGTGCCCCATCCAGTCTCTTCCTAAACACCTCCAGTGATGGTGACTCCACCACCTCCCTGGGCAGCCCATTCCAATGACCAAAAATACTGGAGGTCCCTGGGAGAGTCTGAGTACTTTCAGGTCTCTCAGGAATTTTCAGGACTCCATGAAGGTTTATCCAGCATCCCTCTCATGCAGCAATCCATCTCTGACACCAGGCTGCTGGAGCAGGAGCTCTCTGATCCCTGCTTAATGTTCAATGATTTCTGAAGTGGATTCAAACATAAACTGTGGATGTGTCTTTCTCCCTTCCCTTGAAACAGAGTGGAAGCTCAGACCTGGCTGTGGATTCAGACTCTGAATTTCAGGCCTATCTGTGATTTGTATTGCTCTGTCATGCTTGTAACGTGAAAAGTAGTCTGTTCAGTGAGAAAGTGGACTCTGTTCCTCTTCCAGCTCCCATATCCCTGATTCAATCTAAACCACATGTCCCTCACAAAGAACCTTTCAAAAGCTAAGAATGTCAAAAATCACTGCTATGAATGGTCCAAGAACCTACATTGTAAGGACGTCCCCAGATGATCTATCGCCATGCGGAGCTGTTTGGTAGCTTGGATTTCTCCATCCAGCAATGGGTCAATTTTCACACACATACAAGGAGATCTTTTGTTTTCCCAAATATCTGTGAATCTTATGGAATCCTTTTAGGGGGAAAAAAAAAAAAGGACAACATATCTATAGTTTGAAAGTGTAATGTGCCAGAAACAGCTGCTTTGAAAACATCCTTGCCTCTACATGTTTTTCATTAAGAAAATGCATTCCCTGACAGAAATTAGTACCAGTTTTCACTAAGGACTCAAGCATATTCTTGTCTGGACATCTGTTGGTAGAAATGATGTAGTAAAATGTGAATTCAGAGGAATTGTTTGTGTATGTTTAAGGAGATAACTTGTAACTGGGTTAGGAACTCTGACAAGCTGCTTGCAAATGCAGAGCTGTACTCAATTCAACAACTAAACCCTGCATAACAGAACAATATAACTATTGCTGGATCACACTTGCAGATCAGTTTTACAACTTGCAACCAAACAAAAGAGAGGAATTGCAGAGTGGCACAGAAGTGTCACCAGGGAGCAACCTCGGGAGCAGTTAGGCTCGGAAAAGAAGTTTACAGTGAAAGCTGTTTTGTTGTTGTCATTTACATCTCCACTAAAGCTAAACCCCAGGAGAATTTTGGCCAGTGTTGGGTGTTTGCAAGCTGGTGAACACAGAATGTAGGCTTTCCTCACTAACTGGATTTTTAAATTTGCCCCCCAAAAAATATTCTGGCAAGAATGAAAAGCTGTAAATTCCACATTAATATTGGGGACAGGGGACAGTTGCATTAATAGGACAGTAATTAATTGCTATTTGGCCTAACAGGACTCTTCTGACCTTAATTGAAGATGTAATCTAATGTTTTTGCAGGATTTATTATGCAAAATAACTAGTGAGCAGCCTCCTCCCCCTTCCTAGGAGGCTGCACAAGGGAGTGGTAAATAGATCCATTCTGCAAGGAGATTGACTTGCAGGGAGCAGTTTAAATGCCTAAACGGAAAAGGCAGAAACTTGAGCATACATTTCACTGCTTTCACTTCCATTTTTAAGCATTGTGCTCTCCTTCCTTGACTGAAGGCTCCTACTTCATGGTGTCCACAGCAAGAGTGTAACCAGTATCTCCCCAACAGGCTCCACAGGCACTGGCTGCTGCTCCATTCTGTGCCTCCAGGTTAAGTGAAGGCTTTGTGTGTTCTTGCTGTTTATCTTGTTCAGCGACTTTCTGTTTCTGTTAATCTGCGGAGAAGAAAACTGAGTGATCTGCAAGCAGTTTCAGAGGCGGTTTTCTGGGGAGGCAGCACTTGCCAGGAGAGCAGAGCAGGCAGCTGAGGGCCAATAACCAGTTCCATACCTTCTTTTCATCTGTCCTTCCAGTTCTGTCAGGACTCTTTCCCAGCACATTACTCAGACCTCTCTTCAAATTTTGGTCTAACATACGCTAAACCCAAACTTTTTTTGCTTTCTTGCCTGGTTTGAGTTTAAGAGGATGAGTGTGTGCTGGTTTAATGTAATTCCACATCAATTCTTACATTCCTTTCCCACTGGAAGGCCTCAGCTTTTCTGGCAGTAGCATTTGGAAAAGTCATAAACCCTACTTAAGACAACTTAATCTGTACAAAATGGTGCTGAAAGGGGGAAGGAAAAAAAAAGAGCACACAGCTTATATATCCTTGTAAGTCTGAGAACCTTACAGCTATGAGAGACAGGTTTTGTCTTTGGACCCAGATGTCACACTTTAAGATATTGTTATTTTAGCTGTTTGCTCTGTCCCTCTGCTCAGTCTAGGGCTGGCTCATTTATGTCTTGTGACTGCAAATGCCTCTGAGTTCAGTGAAGATGCAGTTTGAATCAGTTCTTGTAGTGTAGTACCTGAGATATTGAATATACTTGGAGTTCAGATGAGAGATGAGCTCAAATCTAACCATCTGTGCACAGCAGACAATTGTATTTCCCCTGTTTGTTGAGCCCAGTAATTGATGTTTCATTCAAGCATCTGTTCCAGAAGGAGAGTGTTCTTGCTTTGTGTAGTGGAAATGGTGAAACAGTCCATTGCCTTGACTGTTTCTTCAGGAGGCTGATCATCTTGCCTTACAAAAACACCTCTCTAGTTTGTTGTCTCAGTTTGTCTGTCTTCAGCCTCCAGTCACTGGGTCTTGTTCTGTCATGCTGTGCTCAGCTACAAGACACCGCTTCAGCCTCCAGCAAAACATCATCTCCTCTCCTTGCCCCACCAGGTCGTGTGGTTCCCATTTACAAAGCTCAATGCCCCATCACAGTCAGTTTTGTTAATTGGATACAACTGTTAGGTGAATCTCCTTTGCATCCCAGGTTCACAATTCTTCTTGGAATACACCATCCCATTCACTGCAATTAAATCAGCAGCCAGGGCAAAAACGTGCTGGATTTATGACTGACTCCTCCGTGCACTCGTGTAATAATCCGCAGATAAAGTGATCATGAGATTGTGCTACTTAAAGCCAGTGTTTATCTTTCCAAGCACTTAAGGCATTAAGTGTCAGTATGAGAGGAAAATGAAATGTTGGCAGAGAGTTTTCAGAAACAAACATGAACTGGGATATTAAGAGACCTGATGCAAGAAGGGCTGTCTAGCAGATTTATGGTTTCATCTGACAGGTTCTGGCTTTTAAAGACAATAAATTCTGTAGTGTTTCTGATTTACTGCTCTGATATAAGATATACTGCTCTGTATAGATTAAAGTGGAAATTCTCTGTCAGATCACTCCATAATTGCATCCATATTAACCCAGTGGCAGGGTGATTCTGGAAGCTTAAGGATTCTCTACAAAGTTTGCCTGGGTGTGTTAGAAGGAAGACATAGCTAGATGCAAGATATTGTCTGGAAAACAGGTTAAAAGAGAAAGGAAGTGCTTATTTCTGACTCTAAAGGGGTTCTGTGATTCCATCTGAAATGGGTTTTGTTAACCCTATCATTCCAGCTGAACTGGAGGAGTTTGGGGGGGAAAAAAAAGTCAGAACATTTTCAGAGTATGGTATCTGATGGCAGCCAAGAGCTGGCTACTGAAAACAGCTGCTTGCTCACACAGGTACTCAAACTCTTTCATGGCAAAGTAGACAAGGGTCACTTTTCATCTAGAAGAGAATAAAGTGCTTCTCTCTATTCCTCATAGTTGTTTTCAAATACTTTTAATAGTCCATGGGTAAGAGAACAACTTCTCACTTTGTAATTAATACCCCATGGGTAAGAGAACAACTTCTCACTTTGTAACATGAATATAATTTGGTTATAAAGAGTTGTTAGTCTTTTTTTTTTTTGGTGTGTGGGGGGAAGTGATGTTGCAGAAAGCTTTAGGGAGGTTTGCAGCATTTCTGCTCTAAGGAATTGTGACAGCTTTTATTTTTATTTTGGTTTGGAACTTGGCAAAACTGAAGCATTGAAATCAGAAGTTAAAGGCACTTGTTGTGCTCTTTAATATATGTTAACACACCCTTTACACCTGTTGATGCTCCGCTCTGAATAGAGAGGTGATTGCCCCTCTGTACTCAGCACAGGTGAGGCTGCACTTGAATACTGGTTTCTATTTTGGGCCCTTCACTCCAAAAAGTGCTGGAAAGGGTCCAGAGAAGGTTAGAGAAGCTGGTGAAGGCTCTGGAGAACAAGTCCTATAAGGAGTGGGTGAGTGACCTGGGGTTGCTTAGTCTGGAGAAAGAGAGGCTTAAGGGAGACCTTCTTGCTTTCTACAACTCCCTGGAAAGAGGTTGGAGCAAGGCTGGTGTTGGTCTCTTTTCCCAAGTGGCAAGTAACAGCCTCAAGTTGCACCAGGGAATAGAATAGAATAGAATAGAATAGAATAGAATAGAATAGAATAGAATAGAATAGAATAGAATAGAATAGAATAGAATAGAATAGAATAGAATAGAATAGAATAGGTTGGAAGAGACCTTCAAGCTCATCATGTCCAACTTATCATCCAACACCACCTAATCAACCAAACCACGCAACCAAGCACCCTGTCAAGTCTCCTCCTGAACACCTCAGTTTAAGTTGGACAATAGGAAAAAATTTCTCCCCTGAAAAGGTTGTCAAGCCCTAGAACTGGGTGCCTAGGGAAGTGGTGAAATCATTGTCCCTGGAGGTGTTCAACATGCATGTAGGCATGGCACATCAGGATGTGGTTTAGTGGGCATGGTGGTGTTGGATCAGTGATTGGGCTTGATGATCTTAGAGATCTTTCCCAACCGTAATGATTCTTTGATTCCAACATTAAAGGCTGTGTAGGTGTGGTGCTGAGGGACATGGTTTAGCAGCAGACTTGGTAGTGTTAGGCTAATAGTAGGAGACAATGATCTTAAAGGTCTTCTCCAGCCTAAATGATTCCATGATTTGAGATGGAATAAAGCTGAAAATTCAGACGTGGTCACAGTGTGCTTTGAAATCTTTTCTGAGCCCTGTATTCTGTAGTCAGATTCCATCTCCATTTCCTCACATGAAGCTTCTCCTGGTGCACAGTAACCTAGAAATCAGTGTGAGAAGGCATCATTCACATGTTTGCAGAGGGATGATCTCACCACAGCTCCTCTGTTCTCAGGGTCTCTGGCTCCCCTGAGGACACCCCTGAGACCTGTTTGATGTCTGATTTTGGCAAAACACTTCCTCCCATGAAAACTGGCATTAAGAATTAACTTCAGTGGGACAAGATTCAACTCTTATTATTTTGAAATCATGTCACTAATATACTTATTGGAGCCTTGCCCTGGGTGTAATAAAACCTGGTGTAAATTGCCAGAGGGTTCAGCTGCTGCCTTGAACAGCTGCATTGCTGTGATTTGCCAGTAGGATGTATTACATCCTGATTACAGTTTGTGTGGAGTGATAGGCCAAAAATTCAAGGCAGAAATGTGGCTAATCATGACAAAGGAGATAAGTCTATTCATCTACTGTCCATGTTTAATATTTGCAGGGCAGATGCTGTTTGTTCCCCTTCAGCTGCATTTACATGGAAATGCACTTTCACTCTGAAGAAGTCTTAAAGTTAATGCAAAATATTATTGGGCATTTTGATTGTGGAAGCAGGGAGAAAGGTGAAATATCTTGGAAGGCTTCTCTTTGTTTCCCAGCCCTGATAAGCTTACACAAATCAGTCAGATGAGCAAAGTGAGCTACTCCAGGCCAGAAACAGATGTCTGTGAAAGCTGAAGAGACCATGATTTTAGCAGATGGGATGCCAGCAGTGGTGCAAATCACACTAGGAAGGGCTCTGCCACTCCAGGGATTAAGCCTGAGTGGACCTGAATGGCCTTTTATTGCACTCATTCCCACCAAGCATTAGGCAGTTTGTCATGCTGCAATTAAACCATCTCTCAGTGACTTGTCTCCCTGGGCCATAGAGCCAGGCCTCAGGTGGGGGCTGCATTATCACACTACCCCCGTTATACACCAGAGAGCTCCCAAAAGTGTGAAGTCGGGGTGCAGAGGACCTTCATAACTCAGTAAGAGATCTGTTCCACATCCACAGGCCCATGGTTCCAGCCTGGGGAAATCTGTGAGAGATGCCCCAATCCCCTGCTCTCAGCCCCCCGGCCCAGCACCAGCACAACTGTAAGAGTTGCGGTGCCAGGAGCAAGCAGAAGCTCATCGGCCATGGACAAGGCATGAAAATGAGCTGCTGCCCTCCTGCCTGGAGCAGGGCTTCTAGCTCCTGTACTGATGGCAATTAAACAATGTCCCTTTTTGTGCTGTGCCATGGAGTGCTGAACTGAGCTGGACTCGTACTGTAACGCACACAAAGTATCTCACATCTCCCCTTCACCCCTCTCTGCATCTCCTCCAGTGCCTTGCTGCTAAATGGTGCCTTGTTGCTAACTAACTGCAACGATTCAAGCTGGAGAGATTAGATCACCCCAGGGGTCCCTACAGCAGAGCCTACTTAACACCAGGAGTAATCTGGCATTATGCACTTTGGGACAGCAGTCTATAAAAACACAAGCAGAGCAGTTTCCATGGGCCAGCCTGTGCAGCCAGGGTTGCTTGGCTCAGCTATTTTCTCTTCTGCAAAGGCCACTTACTCCTCGGAGTGAGAATTTGTGTGTTGCAGCCAGCTATGACTCAGAGCAGTCTTGCTGCCCCCCTGCAGAAACCATGACTTTGATTCTGAGTACAGAAGCTTTTTCTCCCTGATGATGGCTACCATGACCTCCTAAACATCCCTTGGGGGAGGTCACCCATTCACTCCATTCCTTAGCACCTTCAGACTGCACTGCATAAAAGCCCTCCAGTCTAGGCTTGCTAAAATGAAGTCGTCTCTGGTGTTTGTATTTGCTCAGCTCTGGTGCAGCCTCCCTGCTAAAAGTAGATGCTGCCTCAGATCTGCTGCACTCATCATGTGGAGGGATAGAAGATCCTTTGGTGGTGCCAAATATAAAGCAGCCGTTGAACCGCTTCAATCTGTTCCTTGCCAGACACAGCCCCCAGTGTGCCGTCGCCACCGCTCACACTCTCCCACGCTCTGTTGGAGGCAGAGCAGAGTCTCCCCAGCCTCAAGCCCTGACATACGGCAAAGCCCCCCCCCGACTGCAGCCTGAGGGACACGGCTGGCTCCTGTACCACAGCCCCCAAGCCCTTGTGCAGCAGCAGGTCTGTAAAGCCTGATGAAAAGGCAGATAAGGCTACAGCAGGCTTTGAATACTAAAGGACAAGAAAAAAAAGGGCACCTGACTGTACAGAGCATGTATTAGCAAGGAAAAAGAAAGCCTGTGTTTCATATGGTCATTAGCACAAATCCCAGGATGGAGCACTAACAGCGTTGCTCTGAGCAGGTGAGGGATGCATCTATGAAGAGGTTGAGAAGGTAAGGGATGCATCTATGAAGAGGTTGAGAAGGTGAGGGATGCATCTATGAAGAGGTTGAGAAGGTGAGGGATGCATCTATGAAGAGGTTGAGAAGGTGAGGGATGCATCTATGAAGAGGTTGAGAAGGTGAGGGATGCATCTATTAAGAGGTTGAGAAGGTGAGGAATGCATCTAATAAGAGTCTGACTCCCCGAGGCCCTTTCCTAAACAAGGGTATTGTGCTCCAGGAATGGCAGTATGGTCTGGCTGCTTCTAATCTTGCTGCAACACTCTGAGACCTCCTGATGAGAAGTATCTCAGAAAAAAAAAAACCCACAACAATAGATATTCTTAATTCCTTCTTTGTCTCCACCCCTCTGGGTGCACAATAGAGTCCCTAATATATCTAATCAGAACATGAGCCACTTGAAGACATTCAGCTGCACCAACGTGCTGTGAAGTATGACATCAAAATGGCCTGGAGTTTAAAACAGAGAGCATTTCCAACTGATGTTACTGTAGTATGCCAAACATAAGATCCCAAATGCACCACAAATAATTGGTCTAATGCTTTTACTTTTCATGTCCCAGTCTTTCTTCTGCTCAGTTTTTGTCAACTGTTTCTTGCATTCTTAATTGCTAGCAGGGAAGGATAATGCCTGTGAGCACTGTGGGGTAAATACTTTTCCAGCCAAGTAACAGCAGTCCCCAGAGATAAGTTTTAGCCTTCAGAGCAGATGATAAGTTACACCAGGCCTCTGTGACTAGCTGAGCTGCTCCTCCTATTACAAACATAAGGGTTTGACATAGTACCAGTAAAGTCACTCTCTTGAGGAAAATGAAGACAGTATGGTAATGCTGAAGTATAATCAACATGCTGAAAACAATGCCATTTAATGTTTAATTCAGATTGTTCCTACAGGGGCGATGAGAGGGAGGAAAGCATTGAATTCTTGAATCACTTTTTGCCCCAAACACTCCTTGGCAGCCACCTGGGATGTACATTCGTCAGCTTGGGCTGGGGTCAGGGCTTCCAAGACATTCTTTGTGACAGAGATAATCTTGTATTTGACTGAGGGTTTGACAGGCACAGACTTGATTAACTTGGCCATTGCAGTGTTGTTAGAGGAACAGGGCTGCACAAACAAGAACTCTCCAATGGGTTTTTCAGAGATGACCCACAAGTGCACTCCAGTGAAGCCAGAGACAGAGCAGCAGTGATGCTTTTGTACCTCTCAACCTGTTTTTCCCCCACAAAGTTCTTCAGAGCATTAGCGAGATGGTATGGTTAGGCAGCCTGGCCAAGAAGGTGAACCTGAGGCTGGACTCAAAACAAAACCCCACTAATTGCCTCTTATTGGTATCATTCATTAGGCTAGTTTCTTCCACAAGCATTTGTCCTGATGTCTTATCAGGAAGGAATAATTCCTTCTCTTCCTCTCATTTTCTCATGTCCAGAGAAGGGCAATGAGGCTGGTGAGAGGTCTTGAGCACAAGCCCTATGAGGAGAGGCTGAGGGAGATGGGGTTGCTTAGCCTGGAGAAGAGGAGGCTCAGGGGAGACCTTATTGCTGTCTACAACTACCTGAAGGGTGGTTGTAGCCAGGAGGGGGTTGGTCTCTTCTCCCAGGCAACCAGCACCAGAACAAGAGAACACAGTCTCAAGGTGTGCCAGGGGAAGTTTAGACTCGAGGTGAGGAGAAAGTTCTTCACTGAGAAAGTTGTTTGCCATTGGAATGTGCTGCCCAGGGAGGTGGTGGAGTCACCATCCCTGGAGGTATTCAAGAGGGGATTGGACGTGGCACTTGGTGCCATGGTTTAGTCATGAGGTCTGTGGTGACAGGTTGGACTTGATGATCTTCGAGGTCTCTTCCAACCTTGGTGATTCTGTAATGTTGCTCACGCAGTTGCTGTGCTAGTGACTGCAAGCTCAATAGCCCTGGGATCAAAATAGAGCCACATGTGCCAGTACACCATACTAGTGATTCAGAGGGCAAATACAGGATCTTAGATGTTCTGCAAACTGGGCTGACTAAGGACAAATGGAATGGCTATTTTGTATGAATAATTTGGAGACCCAATTCAAACTACTGCAGAAGTCAGGAGAGAATTCAAGGGAGTGACAAGGCTTGAGTCTCCCCTCCAAGCCCAACCAGTCACTGCTGGGAAGTCAGTTCTGGATGCAGTGGCTGTCAGAAAGGAGATGGAACAGATGTGTCTGGAGTGGTTACCTGGAGGAAACAAATATTCAGGAAAGACTTAGAAAGTTTTTAGAAGAACAGCCTGGGGAGGCATTCGCTGACCAATGAGGTGATGCAGCCTTTTCCTTCACCCATGGAGCCAGCTCGCCACAGGCAGCACAAGTGCTGAGGTGCCTAAGGGGAGCTGAGAAAGCTCTTTTGCCTCTGTGCTGAGCTCTTCTTGAGCAGCTCATCAAGGCCCACACCACAGCTGGTGCTGGTGAATTTCTTGCAATGCTGCTGTTAGGCTTTAAGACCAAACTGAGATGGTTGTCTCAACACCCCACAAACTGCCAAGTAGAAGTTTATCATGATCACTTAACAGTAAGACAAAGCTTCAGAGCATCACAAGTTCTCTGCAAAGCTCTTTCCCATTACTTGTGCCTGGCCTTACTGCCAGTCCAGTAAAAAATAACCATTTCCATTCTTTCAGAGCAAGTTTTAGTAAGTTCAATCCAGAACTGTAACACTCCATGTAACCCTGGGCAGGAAGTTGCAAAACTTCAATCTGAAACTGTTGTTCTTGCTCCCAAATGTGTTCCTGACCTCTCTACATTTACTTTACATGAGTGTGAAATTCTCTTTGACCTAATTACAATTCCCCCTTGGCATTTTGGTGCTGAATATTTAGATGTAGAGCTGCTGAACAAAAAGTGTGTCACATGCACTGTGGTCACCTCTGCCTTTCAGAATGGAGATGAGCAGGCAAGGGCTGCCTGCCCTGAGATCATTTTACATTTAAGCCAGTGTTTAATTCTCCTAATAGCCCCAAGATTGCAAGAGCTCAAAGCCTTATACCCAGGATTAAGAGACCTCCTAAATATAGGCTTGTTGTTGCAGGGAAGGCCAAAGAACAACAGAGTCACTGAGAATTGTTCTTGAAAAACATTTATTTCTGCAATGGGTTTCATAGCACTGACTCCCAAGCCCCAGTACAACACAGTCTCCCCCTTGCATATAATCCTGGGGACAATTAGCTTTGATGGAAAAAAAAAACCAACCCCAAGCCATACAAAGAAGTCCCCCAAACAAACAGTTTGGTACCAAAGCAAAGAGTACTCAGGTTATCTCTGGGCCTCTGCTGTTGAATGTTTCACCCTGACTGGAGCAGCTCTGCCCTGCTTCATCCCTCAGTCACAGGTACAGGATGGTTCACTGCCCCAAGGCCCCAAACAAGTGAGGGTGTTGTGTTTAGCTGTGAAATAACCCAGGGGAGACATGGGTAGAGAAGGCTGGTAGGGCTCAGCAGCTATTTTTGCAGACATCATTTAAAAAGGAAATCTATGCATTTCAGTTTCACCTCCTGAGCCCCAGCATTAGGAAAGTCAAATACAAACCCCAAGATCAATGTACACAAAATAGTGACCAAGTGTCCAAACGTTTCTAAGCCCCTCAATTTACTGTGCCATGATACCTCCAAAAAAAAAACCCCAACCCCCCACATTCAGATCAAGTTGGATTATTTAGAAGAGGGAGGGATAGAGATGCAGCACAGAGCATAGCAACTGTCAAACAAGGTTTAAGGCAAATTTATTCCCATTTATCAGGAGTTGAAGAATTTGTTGTTTAAGCTGTCAGGTAACATCTCAGCTGGACATTTAAGCTCTGACAATTTCATCAAGACTTGAGTGAAGTTAGCTCAAGCTGATGTGAGCCCAGAAAAGCAAAAGAATATCCTTCCCAAGAATATCAGTTGGAACAAATTAAAAAGATAAGATAAAATAATGAGTGTTCAGAATTTCCACAAAACTTTCTCCTCTCAGAGACCAGGTTGAGCCCAAGTAAGACAAACAGACATGCATGCATAGGAAGAAAGACACAATGGCAAGCCTCTACAAACACAATGCTGAATAAGAGCAAAGCAGAGCCAAACCTAAATTCCACAGATGTGTGAAGATGGACAGAGTTGTGAGTAAAAAAAAATACAGGGGGAAAAGAAAACCAGAACCCCAGAGAGGGATGTTTCATGACATGGAATGGAAAATAAAAGTCCACTGTATGCAAAGAAAGGGAGTTCTTAGCTGCACACACAGAAAACTGGGGATTTCAAGTTGCCTCATCTCTCAGTTGTGTTACTTTGTTGTGCCTTTCCCCTCCCTTTGAGATCCAGGTGATGGTGCCAGGAGGTTCCTGTGTTTACTCAGTCTGTGCATCATAATTAGCCCCCCCTGCTTTCTTCAGCTCAGTCTTGATGTAATCTTCATCCAACTCTTTGTGGTCACTGATCACAAATTCTTTGGCAAAGTTCTGCAAGAGATAAAGAAAAAAGCCTGTTAAAAAAGAGGCTACTTAGCCAAGTCCTGACTAAAGATGGGTTATCCACCTTCCAGGGCTGTATGAGCGGCATACCCTGATGATAAATAGGAAGCAATGGATGAGAGAGACGACTAGCTATGGCAAAACCCAGGACTTAACCTGGAAAAGTTTGTGTCTGCTTCTACAGTCACCAGCTGTAACAACCTGTGCAACAACTCCTCCTAGCAATAAATGCACAGGCTAGGTCATGTCTAAGTAGTATGCCAACTAAAAAAGCTCAACATTGTTGACCTTCTTACTGCCACTGCCACTCAGCACAGTTGTGAGCATGTCACTAATCCTATCAGTGTCCTTTTTAGCACCCCTTCTCCTAAAAGAAGGAGAACAGTGCTATAGCACAGTGCTCTACAGCACCATACCCACCAGCTGATAGGAAGACGCTTCAATTAAAGATTGAGCAATGTGCAGATGGTGCCAGGAGCAATTAATTCTACTTCAATAGATTTACTGACTCCTCCTCTCAACCATCTAATACCCATCATGGCCCAAACCAAGACACTGCACCAGACAGGCGGCTGGTGTTGTCAATAGCCTCTGTGGTCTAATGATCCAAAGTGACCTTTAAGAACTTGCTTTATTAATACATTTGTGTGCTGCAGAGAAGCTGTCGAGCTGCTTGAATGCTCCCGGGCAAGGCCTAGGCAGTGTGCTATGATGTGAGACTGTGAACAGAGAAAACCTTTCTCAGAACAGATTACAGTGCCTTTAGGGCATTTGTCACCACAGTGTCACTACAGTCAGGGATTTGTTCCTTTCTGTCCCTCCTGCCTCACAGCAAGGGTGGCATGCATGTGTGTGCACAGATATTTCAGCAAGCATTCACATTCACTTTTCTCTTCAGCGTTTCCCTTCTCTTCCTCCCCACAGCTGAAAACACTGCATATGCCTTTCCCTTCACCCTGACCCACAGCAGGAATAACACAGGCATCCATTGGCCCAGAGGCCAATTGATGACAAAACAAATGAATTAAAATCCCAACAGCCCTGCTGCAAGTGTCTCAGGCAAGTTGCAATGCCTGGCTCCTTGGGCAGAAAGCACTCTGAAGGGTGATGGAGGCTGCCTGGGCAATTGAGGCGATGCTTTGAGAGCGAAGCAGTCATCTTGCCCAGGTCTCCCCAGCCCTGGAACAGCCCCAGCACAACTGTGGAGGGAGGGTTTCTAATTGGTTTCAGACTCTAAGCCATGGGAGAGCTCTTTATTTGGCAGCATCTCAAGGGTCTCAGTTTGGGATCAGAGTCGGCTAAAGGAAGGGGTGGAGAAGGATTCAGCTTGAAAGAGCCTCAGCACCTCTTTCATGCCGTGGAAGAAATGGAAGGGAGAGCAAAACAACTCCCTCCCCCACACCAGTCTCCCAGGCTGCAGCTGATCCTGTTTCACACTGTAGGAAATCCTCACTAGCCAAGAGTTTCTTAGGCAGGGGGGGGGGGGGGGGGGCGGAGAGAAATCAGAGCTTATAGCAGCTACAAGAAGCCTTGTCTGCTCTGCTTTAGTTCATCAGCTGCTAGACAAAGTCCTAAGAAATGACAACTGCACCATTTCGCTCCAGACTTCAATGGCTGGCTTTGCTGGTGTGAGGACAGACAGACATTACAGGCACTTAACAGAGGTCATGAAAAATGGGAAAGAAATTGTTTATTTAGAGGAAAAAGACAAAAAAAAGGTGTGATTTTTTTTGAGATGGGAAGAGGCAAAGGGCCTGAAACATCAGATTCAGTCATCCTCACAAGTGTCCTACTTACAAATCTCTTGTGTGAGATCTGTAAAAGCTCAGCTCTTGCTAAGGCCAAACAAAGGATTTTCAGCTATTTGGTTTTCGCTGGGGTGTGCCTGCCTACACGGGGTTTGGAGCTGAACCTTTTCAATTTCTTTTCTATGTGCAAAAAGGTTTAGCAAATCTCCTTCACCTCAGGAAGCAGATTACCACGGTCTACCTGACCTCAGTGCTAGTGTTTGCCCTGACTTTAGCAAGAACTAAGGCAGGCCCATACAGTAATTTCTGAGAGGGATTCCATGAGAAGCGTGTGTATTTATAAATGCAGGGAGAGTGTTCTTCAATGTCCACTCTTCAGAATCCAGCCAGTTCCAAAGTTAAAACTGCAGGTGTACTCCTACAGGAACAGAGGGGAACTAAACTGTGTGTACCACAAAGTACTTATAATTGCTCAAATGTCTCCTCATCTAGACAGTTATCCAGATGATTCCTGGGTGATGATCTGTGGGCACCAGCCACTATTTCATGTTGTTGCCACCAAGATGCCTTGCAAAGTCTGAGCAACCTTCCCCCTCGCAGTGGCCAGATGGGTTATGTTCCCAGCCACTCTTAAATATCCTCTTAGCTGACTGGGCCACCTCTTGTGCCAGATTTGTACCCTCAGAGTGCAAACTGGGTCATTACTATTAATAACTCTTTGCTTTATTCCTTTCTGCTGGCAGGTGCTTGCAGGTGCTGGCAGGGGCTTCTTCAGTTCTTTGCACCAGCTTGTACCCACCATGATGTCTCATCAGCCCTGGCACCATGGGGAGAAGATGCTTCTGGTGAGTCTGCTGCCTGGAACTTGTGATTTCAATATCCTGACTGACTTTTCTTCAGCCTGAAACCTCTATTATCACTCTGAATTCACTGTTTGAGCTCTTTGGGATTAAGCTTTGTTCAGGGTGCAAATCATAAGGTGAAGAGAGGCATATAAGTATTTCAGAGACAGCTGAAACTGCCTCCTGTGGCATCAGGGCAGACAGACAGGAAAGACTCCAATGTTCAGATAAGGAGACTGGGCAGCCATGATCAACAGCAGCACTCCTCAGCCAAGGGCAATCTGACTCTGAGTTATTATTTCCTTATTTTTCTTTTTTTCTTTTGCCCCCACTGAAACTGCCAGAATGTAAAATTACTCACAGCTGATTTAATTTGGTCTGATGTTAGCTAAACCAGACAGTGGTCCTTACTTGGCATGACTGTCACCTGCAATTACAAATAACCAGTCACAGCAAACCAGCTCTTGCAAAGCACCAGGAAGAAACTCAGCTTCAAGGGGCCAACAGCAGTGCCAGCAGGCATCCAACTGCAGCCAGATTTCTGCTCTGCTACCAGATTTTCTTTCTGCCCTTAAGAGGTTGGGTGGGGTAAGTTCCTGCTTTCTCTTCTCTCACACACACCAGTATCTAGTGCCTTTCAAGAGAACTGCAGAAGTTACATCTGCCTGAGGCGCAGCACATAACTCTGATGCTTGGGCCCTTGCTTTGCTGACATGCATCTCCATTTTACATCTGCCACTTCCTTCTCTCTTCTCCCGCACTATCCACAAGCTTTTTACAACTGGAGCAAGCCCTGTGAGTGAGTTCTAGCTTTTGAACTCACCCCAGAGTCACCATCAGCCTACAGATAACAAAAACAATAATGCCTTTTATCTTCAGCCCTCTCAGGACACAACAGTGATCACAATCTCTTTGCTTTGCCTCTCAAATCCTTGAACACAACACGAAATGCAAGGTTTACTCATAGTTCTTCAATGCACCTATCTAGCACATGCTTCACTTTGTGCCTGAGTAGCAGAGGGTCACCATTTTGCAGTCCAATCCCTTGTGTCAACCTCCACAGGACACTGGAGAGAGAAAAGGGTCCAGCCATGCAGGTCAGGCTGCAAACTGTGAGCCTATGTCTCTCCCTGGGAAGTATGAGATTCATCCAGCAAGCTCAGTCCAGCCTTTCTCTCCCAGACAACTTTATGGGGAGGGAGAAAAAAAAGGTGGAGCAGATTTTCTTTTTCTTCCAGGCTCTGAATGTTTAGCATATGAGGCTATAAAATTTCCCTAAGCTGGCCAAGGGAAAATCTGTCTGGAGCAGATACTGTGCAAGAAGTGGTCTGCAGAGGCCCCTATAAATCCCAGCATGGGTAGGCCTGAGGCCAGAAAGAAAATCCTTGTATCGTCTGCAGACACTTGGGCTCTTAGCAGCTAGGAATGGTGTCAGGTAGTTAAGCAGCTTCTTGCTGCTTTTATTTACACTGGGGCTTGCAGCATCCTCCACTGGTGTTCAAAATCCTCAGGTCTGCTGTGCTTAATGTCACCACTCCCATCCACTGGGTGTCTTGTTTTCAGTGCAGACACACTACAGAGGAGATGACATCTCCCATGGTTCTTTTCCTGCACTCAGATGTCAGAGTCCAAGCCAGCAGCAAAACCCCTCTCTTCAAAGTTACTCCTTGCCAATTTTTATATGGACTGGTTTCAGCCACTGGGAGAAGCCAGCCCAAACGCCTGGCAAACACATCTCAGCAACTGGAACTACATTTCAGCTCATCTGCAAATTCCTCCTAGCTGTGCTGCATCCCACTGGAAAAGTCACAGGGCTGTGTGTCACATGTGGGGTGATGAGAAGCTGCTTATTCTGGCATGAAGAAATTACTTACAACGTTAGCACCTTCTCTAGACTAGGACTAGGAGTTCTTGTACACCCATACCCATTTGGTATGGCAATTAAAATCAACTGGAATAGGAAAAACAGTCAAAAGGAACAATTCTGTTTGCAGGATCCAGCAGGATCCCACCCACCCTCCTGAGGAAGACAGTCTCAAAGCCACCATGATATACCAGCCATTACAGTATGTGTTTGATTTTCTGAGTGCCACTAACAAAGGTATGAAACAATCTTCTCTTCAGGTCACCATATGAAAAACCTAAAGCACAGAGTTATGCATGTTGTATCTGTCCTGAGATAAAAGACAGTAACCCCAGAAGCAGATCCTCCCTCATGAGGTACCAGCATCAGTGCAGTGCAGAATTGAGAGGAAAAAGAGAAGTTGGACAGAAAAAAAAACCCCAAAACACTATCTGGCTGTGAGCTCCAAAGCAGGATCTTAGAAATTGTGTTGATATCACTAAAGCCTGGCAAATTCCTCACTAAAAATAAGAATGAATAAAATGCCACAGATATTTGCTCACAGAAACAGAGCTGTTTTACCCTGAATGCGATTTAGGCAAATAATAGAGCACATGACTCTGTGGGGGAGGAGTGCTGATGAAAACAGAGAAGAGTCAAGATCCATGGAAAATAAGACAAACTTGCAAAGGTTGGGAGGTCCCTTTGCTGAGGCAGGCCTGCAGGGGAGTCCAGTCCCATCAGGAAAAAGACCTCCACGCTGCCTCCTGAAGGGTTAAAATCTCCTGGTAGGAAATGCAGTCGTGAAGGGCAAGGAGTTCACAGAGAGGAAGCAGCACTCAGAAGGAAACCAAGTCCTGTTTTCAGTTCTACAGCACATACATCAAAACAGGACCACTTCAGCACAGGCTGCCACTCCCAGCCTCACAACCATTGTGCCTGGGCTTGTGCTTACTTGAAGAAAAGCACAATAACATCATCCTTCACAGTGAGTGGGGCCATTCACTGGAAGGTCTGACACTGCTGTACTTAAACCCCACAGCTGCCAGGTTTCACCTTTTTTATGGCTGAACTGATCTGGTTTAAAATAGCCTTGATTTTTGGGCTTAAGTTGACCAGCTAGGTCCTCCTGGGCCTCTGGAACAAAAGAGGTCAAAACAACAGGTTGCAGAGAGACTCCCTAGAGTGTTCAAAGCCACGTTGGACAGAGCTTTGAGTACCCTGATGTAGTAGAAGGTGTTCCTGCCCATAGAGAGGGGTTGGAACTAGATGGTTGTTAAGGTCTCTTGCAACCCAAACCATTCTCTGAGTCTATGAACCTCCTTCAGAGCACAGAGAGCCTCCTAAATGGATTTGTACTAATGCTGAATGAGCCACAGCTTGTGCATATAAAAGGAGGTAAAAAGCAGAACTATTCTTACTGCCAGGGACATAAAACATGAATTTAAGACCAGCTTTGAATAATCTCCTTTTAGTCAAGTGAAGAATAGACTCAAAGCCTTGCAGTTCAGCTGGAATCTACTGGTAGCTGGGTACAGCCTTGGCATGGCAACTGGTGGTGCACAGTGACCAAACTGTGCAGAGGACAGAAATGCTGGGGGATCTGCTGCCTGTATGTCTCACAGCAAGCATCTGCCAGTTCATCCATGTGTGCAAGATGACACACTACTGCTGATGACAAAATAGATGTGGCCTTGTAATTTAAGTCATTCTGGCTTACTGCTTCATAAAGTTCCCCCAGCTGTGTAGATCATCCTAGATCTAGATTTAGACTGTACCCCAGAAACTCCCAAACATCTTAACAGTTTGCAAACCATGGGACATTGTACTTCTACCCCCCACCTTTAGGTCTGTCCTTGGCTTGGGCAGAAGCTCAGTGGAGAAAAAAAAGGGATGCTACATCATCTTGCTCTGCATCTCCCTTTACACAAGCAAGTCTCCACACATTACTATCTAGCTGTACCCTTAAAAAGATACAGGTAAATACTTGTTCCCCATCCTGGCCTTTCTTCTAACCTGCTCTCAGCTTAACTACTTGCACCACATCACTGGCTTGACCCAGTATTTCCACCTGAGGTAAAGAGGAAAGGATGGAAATTAGCTCTGAGATAAAGCTACTGAATGTTCCATAAATGCAAAATGCATTTGCATCCAACCCCAAATAAGTGCAATAAATGCAATACCCATTTTCCAAGAAAATTAAAGAGGTAATATGGCAAATCCTGAATAAGCAAGAAGACCTGACTCTCTGCTAGTACAAATCATAACTCAAAGCTATTTGCACCAGATGAGATCCATCCCTGTGATTTTACTGTTATTACAGATAAAAATCAATTGTTCTTTCTTCTTAAGAGAACCTCCTCTACTGACTATCAGTGTGGCTTCCCAAGCCACCTCCCTATAGATTTCAGAGCACCTGCTCCCTCTTCCAAGGGAGGAATACAAAAGGGAAGGCAACCCAGTTCCTCTCCTTGCTTTATATACCATTCTTTTGTTCCCAAGCCCATAATCTACCCTTCAACAGCTAATATCCCTTACGTTTTCCTTATGGCAAGTGCTTCTGGGAGAGCTTTAATAATCACCACGTGTGAACATTCTTTATTCTACAGATGTCACACGGTGGGTTTTGCTGGCTAGGCAGTACTCAAGCTGACTGTCTTTCACTTTGAGTGTCTCAGCAGCAGAACAGCATTTACTGGCATTTGTTCAGCTTTCAGCAGAGCTCAACTGTAGCTCATCAGTGCATCTACAACACAGAGGAGAATATAAAGCAGGTCTCCTTTCACACTGGAGCTTTGGTCTTAAAATAAAGAGTCACAGTTAGCCTTGGCAAATAGTACAAGATAGTGAGAGTCCTTCAAGATTTACTGAGGACTTCTCCGACCAAAGAGCTGTTGTTCTGGAACTCCAACCAGTCACTTCTGTAGATCACAAAATCAAAGCTGTTACCTGCTGCACAAAAAGCCTCCTCCTGCCACACTTCCTTGGAAGGAGAGGCTGAGGGGGCTGGGGTTGTTTAGCCTGGAGAAGAGGCTCAGGGGTGACCTCATTGCCCTCTACAACTACCTGAAGGGTGGTTGTAGCCAGGAAGGGGTTGGTCTCTTCTCCCAGGCAGCCAGCACCAGAACAAGGGGACACAGCCTCAAGCTGCACCAGGGGAAGTTTAGGCTCGAGGTGAGGAGAAAGTTCTTCATGGAGAGGGTCGTTAGCCATTGGAATGTGCTGTCCAGGGAGGTGGTGGGGTCACCATCCCTGGAGGTGTTCAAGAGGGGATTGGACGTGGCACTTGGTGCCACGGTTTAGTCATGAGGTCTGTGGTGACAGGTTGGACTTGATGATCTTTGAGGACTCTTCCAACCTTGGTGATTCTGTAATTGCACAGGGTAGGTGGACCTAGGAGCCATGCTCACAACTAAAACTGCAGAGAGCCAAACTGCATCAGCAGCCTAGATTCTCTCCAGGGTGTCTAAGGAAAAAAATCATCCCACTTTAATGTACCACTTATTCCAAATGATGAACCAACACTGAGTCAGATTTGTAGTTTGTCATTACAGCAAACAGCCAACTGTAGTTTCCTATGTATAACTCATATCTCAAATAGTCTCTGTCAAGATCAGAAGCAGTGGGGTGATGGAGAACATATACTTGAAGGTCAAGAGAACCAGTAAGAGCGAAATAGCTGTGGGATAAATTCCCTCCACTACATTTCAGTTGCACCTTCTGGTGCAACTTTTGATTTGATTATCACAGTATCACAGTATCACCAAGGTTGGAAGAGACCTCAAGGATCATCGAGTCCAACCTGTCACCACAGACCTCATGACTAGACCATGGCACCAAGTGCCACGTCCAATCCCCTCTTGAACACCTCCAGGGATGGTGACTCCACCACCTCCCTGGGCAGCCCATTCCAATGACGAATGACTCTCCCGGTGAAGAACTTTCTCCTCACCTCGAGTCTAAACTTCCCCTGGCACACCTTGAGACTGTGTCCCCTTGTTCTGGTGCTGGTTGCCTGGGAGAAGAGACCAACCCCTTCCTGGCCACAACCACCTTTCAGGTAGTTGTAGAGAGCAATGAGGTCACCCCTGAGCCTCCTCTTCTCCAGGCTGAACAACCCCAGCTCCCTCAGCCTCTCCTCACAGGGCTGTGCTCAAGGCCTCTCCCCAGCCTTGTTGCCCTTCTCTGGACACGTTCAAGTGTCTCAATGTCCTTCCTAAACTGAGGGGCCCAGAACTGGACACAGTACTCAAGGACTCAGTACTCAAGTGCTCAGCTCTGCTTTTATCCCACTCCACTCAGAGGGACTCGGTTACACATATGGAACTGTTCAAAATAGTTGTCAAGGTAATTTCTTATGGGAAGGAGATAACCACTGACATGACATTCAGAAATGCTTTGGAGTGGGTTATAGACCTGGCTGCTTAGTAAGAGTGTATTAGGCACTAGCTGTATTGTTGTCATATTTTAGTGTAAATTAATTGGAATATGAAAGCTTTTAAGTAACAGCCAAGAATGATTAATGTTCCACCAGATTATTAACTCAGGCAGACTACTAATCAACAATGAAACAGGAGAAATTGCAAATTATACATAACAGACCTGAGGGACAGATCTTGGAGCAGCACTCTGGAATGCTGTTCAGCTCAACAGGAATAAACTGTCTAAACATGTAGTTTTTTTTTCAGTCTCAGGCTTTGTGAC
This sequence comes from Melanerpes formicivorus, assembly GCF_026170545.1. Classification (NCBI taxonomy): domain Eukaryota; kingdom Metazoa; phylum Chordata; class Aves; order Piciformes; family Picidae; genus Melanerpes; species Melanerpes formicivorus. The sequence continues at coordinate 12,402,564 of NW_027142372.1, read as the reverse complement.
TCTTATATGAGTCATTCATTAGTGCTCTGTAATTTCACCTTCAGCTACAATTACACAGTTTCAGCTGCTTCACATGAAGAGAGATTTGCTTTCCTGTCTCTCAGGTGTCGTCATTATTTTTCAGCATGGACCCCTCTGCGTGGTTGCCATTTTGAAACATTTAGCACCAGTGCTTATCTTCTGGAAGGACAGGAATTTATTACATTCATGGTTCTTATCTAAATATCATCTTCTCTGTCATAAAAACTACCAGTGAGTGAGGGGAACTTCATTCTCATCCTTCATATGGGAGATTATGGAATCACAGAATAGAATCACAGAATTGTTTCAGTTGTAAAAGACCTTTAATATCATTGAGTCCAACCATTATCTAACTACCAAGTCTGGTGCTAAACCATGTCCCTCAACAGTACATCTCTGGATCTTTTGAACACCTCCAGGGATGGGGACTCAACCACTTCCCTGAGGAACCTGTTCCAGTGTTTGAAAAACCTTTCAATGAAGAAGTTGCTTCTAATATGCAACTTCAGACTCTTTCCTCTTGTCTGGTCACTTGCTACTAGGGAGAAGAGAGTATCATAGTATCAGTCAGGATTGGAAGGGACCACAAGGATCATCTAGTTCCAACCCCCCTGCCATGGGCAGGGACACCCCACACTAGATCAGCCTGGCCAGAGCCTCATCCAGCCTGGGCTTAAACACCTCCAGGGACAGGGCCTCAACCACCTCCCTGGACAACCCATTCCAGGGTCTCACCACTCTCATGGTGAAGAACCTCCTCCTCACATCTAGTGATCCCCAGTGCACCACAACCTCTTTTCAGGTAGTTGTAGAGGGCAATAAGGTCTCAGCCTCCTTTTCTCCAGGCTAAACAACCCCAATTCCCTCAGCTGCTCCTCACAAGAGCTGTTCTCCAGACCCTTCACCAACTTTGTTGCCCTTCTCTGGACTCACTCCAGCACCTCAGTATCTTTCATGCAGTGAGGATCCCAAAACTGAACCTGGTACTCAAAGTGCTGAGTACAGGGGGACAGATTTCTTTACATAGGCAAGAACACAGTTATTGAAGAAGATTATGCCAGAGGTCAGCCTGTTCTCCAAGTGTGTAAGAAAGGTGTTTTCTCAGGCATTGCAGATGTGAGCCTAGGTTTAGTTGAAAGAGTTCATTGTGCTTTAAACACTTTTTCAGAGGAAATATGCCAACCATTAACATCCTCTCCATTAAAGTCAATTTCCCTGCAGCAGTTCTCTGCAGCCTTCCACAACTTACTCCTCTTGTGGCTCTTGCTTGTTTTCACTCACTTGGACTGAGCTTGAAGCACCATGGAGTTAGCCCACCTCAGAATGTCCTGGGAGGCCTTGACAGAGTTAACTGAGCCCAGCTGGGGCAGACAAACTCCAGTGAAGCCCTTCCAAGGTGTGTACTAAGCACATTTCTCCTTGTCCCTGATACGCCCAAGGCCAAACAGAAGACTATTCAAACCTAGTTAGCTATTAAGAGCTGTTAGTTAATTGGTAGAGATAGGGACTTCAGACTTCAGACTTCAGTTGATTAGGTCCATGAATTCATTGTGCAGAGACAAAAGGCCTCAAGAGCAGTTTAAACAAAGATGTGGGTTTTTTCAGTTTGATTTTACCTGCTTAACTTAATACTGCCTTGTTCTCTACCATTCAAAATTGTATTACTTCCATATCACAGAAGGAAAAGAGGAGCAGCTTAATGATGACACGAAGGGGAGTGCAGATATTCCCTGCTCATCAAATTCTTGTGACAGCCTTAAGCTCAGGTGCTTCTTTATGCCTGAATGTTCAAAGGGCAGATAAGTTAAGTCTTCCTTGTATGAAGACAAGCAATAGGGAACTCTCTTCTTTACAAAGGATTGACTGCTAAATTGAAAGACGATCCAGTTCTCCCCCCTCTCTCCCCTTGTGCTGGTGTTTGTAGAGCTAAAAGCAAAGAGAATTGGTGGTTACAAGCAATAGGAAGAGGTTACCTGTACTACTTCTTTGACCAGAGTCTTGTCAGTCCCAGTTTTGGCTCTCTGCAGACCACTGACATCCTCTCCAATCCAAGTGATGAGAGCAAACTTGACTCTCTTGCTCATGGCATCACCAGTGGTGAACCGGACAAAGCCAAACAATCGAACATCATCTGCACAGACAAAGCAAACAGGAGAAAATGATTAAAACCAAAAACATCCTTGCCTGGCCATTTTCTGCAATGAGACTATTGCTCTCAACTCAAAGTCCCAGCCAAGGCACTAATCCTGTGTTACAATACCACCGTTTGGGATGAACAGGGCTCTGCTCAGATGCCCTTTAATTGCAGGGTGTATTTGTCCAGTGTTAGGTCTGCCTCTTTCAAGGGTGCTTTGAGTTACTGGGAGGAAACCGTCTGTGCTGGCCACCCCACATTAGTGTGCTGCTAGCATATCTGGAAATGCCTAAAATACAGCCAGCAGATAATTCAAGAGCACAGAGCTAACCCTACTCACGCATTTCACCATATTCATCTGCAGGTCACTGGTCAAGAAGAGAAGAAAGTGTTTCCCAGCATCTCTTTCTTAAGGATAGCAGGATTAATCACATTTTGTAACATATACCTAGAAACTGGCCATTGTGCACATCTGACTTTTCTCTCTTTGCCTCCAGCCACGTATCTGGCTCACTTGTAATATGAGTTCACAAGGAGAGGAGAAGCAGGAGCAAAAGAAAAGTCTGCAATGACTTCCCCAGATGTGTTTTTCTACTCCTTCCAAAGCCCTGTAGAGAAAGGCCTTGGATTTTAGGACTGTTCTCATCTTCCTTTCACAGCTGGTTTCTGCTATATCACAACAGACTACAATTATTTAGTCTGGCCATCTGTGTAAAAACCTTGTAAACTCCTTGTCTCAAAGAGTTTGTTCCTTGACTGCAGGGTGACTCATCACCCAAGGCAGTTGGACGCCTTCACACGCAGAGGCGCTTCCCAAGCGTGTGACACCATCCGCTCCCATCCCCAGCCTCGGCGGCGTGCACCATGCTGGAGCCTTCAACCAGGGCTGTGCAGAAAAGCTGAGCAGATGGGCAGTTGTGCAATCGTGGAATGCATCTAATCATAGCCATTTCTGTTACAGGTCACTCAAGACCTTTTCAGTGAAGACAGACTGAGAGAGTTGGGGCTGTTCAGTCTGCAGAAGGGAAGGCTCTGAGGAGACCTTATTGTGGCCTTCCAGTATCTGAAGGGGGCCTACAAGAAAGCTGGGGAGGGACTTTTTAGGGTATTAGGTAATGACAGGACTAGGGGGAATGGAACAAAAATAGAAGTGGGTAGATTCAGATTGGAAGTTAGGAAGAAATTCTTCCAGATGAGGGTGGTGAGACTCTGGAACAGGTTACCCAGGGAGGTGGTAAAGCTTCATCCCTGGGGGTTTTTAAGGCCAGGATGGATGTGGCTCTGAGCAACCTGATCTAGTGTGAGGTGTCCATACCCATGGCAGGGGGGTTGGAACTGGATGATCCTTGAGGTGCCTTCCAACTCTAACAATTCTATGATTCTGTGAAATGAGATGACTCAAAACAGATGAGCAAACTTGCTGTTTGAAAGGAATCATGTTAATCCTGGCTGCACTTGTCATGACCAGTTCAACATCTTTTATGATTATTTGTTATCTTGACTACTGGCTGCTGAAAATGCAGGCTCCAGGTGCAGTGAGGTTTAACAACATCCCCATCCTTGGATCCATCACAACATGCTCCATGAAGGGTCAGAGCAGCTTCAGAGACAGCTCAGGGACAGGAATGAAGCAGCTCTAAATTGCTCATCCCCAGAAAATAAGTTGCTAGAAATCAGTGCAAAAAAACAAGGAAGAAGTGAGACTTTCTCTGAAAGCTGGCAGGTCTCAGAGCTTCTTTCCCACTTCTTGTTGCCGAAGTGTGAGTAAAGACAACTTCCCCTTGAGAAAAGGTAAGGTTTTAAGTCTGAAAAAAACCCACCTATGGTCTTCTGTGCTGTCCTCTATGTATTTTTTTTCCACTGACAGAGGACTACTGGGGAAAATGGAAAATGTATGTAGAGAGGTGTGTGAGCCAGTGCAAGGTTTAAAACAGACCCCTCTGAGGATTTGAAATTTGAAAGGTCTCATTCAAAAGAAAAATCCACATGGATCTCTGGAAGGAGAAGGAGCCCTGTGGATTGTGAGTGCAGGCAAGCAAAACTTCTCTCCCAGATACCTGTTACTGGCAAGTACAAGAAACGCAGGGAGAGACTCCTGTTTCTGACAGTAAATCCTCTTCCCAAGATTGATTAGAACCATAAATGAACCGACAGCCAGGAAATACCCAAGGTGAGGAAGAGCCAGTAAATCCCCTAACGTTACTATTAACAGTTCTGTGGAAAAAAAATTGCTTTCCCTGAGCTGACAGTAAAGGAGGCCACGCTCCACTAAGAACTGTACTGTGGTTCCTTTGGGAACACAGACCTGGAAGGCACTTTAATGTCACCAAGTTCTGGCCCCTACTATACTGTAAGCGTTTCACAGACCTTCCCGTGGACCCTTCACTTTCTACCTTGAGTATGTAGGTTTTTCATCCCTGCCCCTTTCACCAAAGGCAGCTACTGATCATGATGGCTGTTTTGGAATATGTCCCTTTATAATACAAATAATGTCAGAATATAACAAATGTGAAAAATTCCAAGCTGTCTTGCAGAGCTTTTTTCATAGCTACGTGGAAAGGAGGTTGAAAGAATGTACCTGTCAGTATGAACTTAAATTTGACATGAACCTACAGATCACTGGCAGCAGCAGGATCTGCTTCTCAGCAGAAGAGTTGGAGTGCTTTCCTGTCCTGTCTGAAAGCAGCTTGATCAGTGCCACCAAAGAGAGCCAAACCCTGCAATCCCATGTGAGCTTTTATCTACTAGATCACCTACTACTCAGTGACTATGAGCAACTCTTACTTCATCATCTTAAGTCCCAATAAGTTTAATGAGCATCTGAGGTTAGATGTGGGCCTCTGAGTCACCATTTTGGGCAGAATTTACCTGGGGGTGGTTTACTTGTGGGGGCTTGAAAGGTTACACCCAAGCTGTGTGTGCCTTCTCCTCCTGCCTCCCAGGGGAGGTTGTATCCCCACAGTAGCCAGAACAGGCTCTTCAGCTGCCCCTGAACACACAGTCCAGTGTGTTTAATACAAAATACCACTACAGGACACTTTGTCTTGGATGTGCCAGTCTGAACTGCAGCAGCTGAGGAGCATTTCAGCAGCTGCAGATAAAGCCAAGAGGGAATCTGAATTGGAGCCCTTAGCAATTAACATAGCTCTTTTCCTAAAAGGGCAACAGGGACAGACATGGAGGTTCTTAGCACTAGCTCAGTCTGGGTATGAGCTCTTACAACTGCAGGTCAAAATCCCTGAGCAGAAGTGGCTGAGTTTCACAATTAGTCTTGAAGCATGTTCAGAGTGATAACAGGATCAAAATACAAGTTCTTTTATACACCCAGATTTCCTCTTTCACAGTTAATTAGTTCTATCCTGCCAGATCACCTCGCTGAGTGGAAGTCATCAATGCCATCAGTGCCAACTCCCCTGTAAATCTCAAAGTATTAATATCCAGCCCTCACTCTCCCCTTGCACACAAAACCACTTATAGTGGGTTTAGGAATTTGCTGGGTGCATGGAGCTGGGGGTGTAACAAATCATAGAGAGACAGTAGGTTTCCTCTGAAAGAGGAAATCCTGCCTTGCCCCATGCAGCCACCTTCCTAGTCACTGAGCCCTGAATTTCAGCAGAGAGAAGCAAATAATAGCTCTGGACAGAACGGAAATAGCAGCTTTATTTGATTAGACCTTACAAGTTACAAACAGCAGATATTAACAACCTTAATTCCCACTAATATCACTACCCCTTTGACTATGGTTGTAGAGCTTGACAGTAAGGCTGCACAAACAATGAAAAGTACAATGGATGCCTTAATGAGCATCACTTAGTATTTTTCCCCAAACCCCTTACTTATCAGGAGGCAGGGTTTTCCAAATATACTGATTAAGCTTCCCTTGGCTGACAACAAACCTCGATGCCAAGCTGCAGAGATTTCCCTGATGGTATTTTCCTTTTTATCATCCACTCAAACCCTTTGCTGCAGCTATACTAAAAAACTCCCCATTAGATTAAAATGCACTGACTCATCAGGAAAAGACACTAGCTGCAGGACAGAAATACACTGTCAAAAGCTTCACAGTTTTTAGCTGTATGGCTCTGAATGGCAAAGCCAGAGACATGCCAACGTAAGGCCACCACTCCCAGCTCCACCTGCATGCTCAGTCAAGGTCATGTACAGAAAGGCAGCTGATGGAATTATCTGCTTTTGTGTTCTCTCCAACAATGACTTACTGAAAGCACGTGACGGGTTTCATGAAGGATTTATTATGTTTGTTTCAGTTGGATTCAGTTTAGATTAATTTCTCAGTTTTCCACCTCCTCAGTCACCCCTGTAGTCACATGGATAGAAGTGCAGACAGAAAACCTTCCCTACACTGATTTTCCCCCTCTTTGTCCCAGTACTTTAAGCCCCTCTATTTCTGATGCAGTGCTGCCTTGCACCATGCAGACGTTCACTGAAGTCGTAAGACATATACAAAATCTTTGACCTCAGGACCATGGCCTCAGGACCATAGCCACAGGACCTGCTGTGGTGGGGCATCAGTCTCACCCATGTAAGCTGACATTAGTACAGGGTACTCAGGACACAAGTGCATAGGGAGGATGACACCATGCTGACTTGTCTGGCTTGCTCTGATCCATTGGAACCACCAGCAGTGTTTCATCAGAATGAATTGCTGCTACCCCAGTGACAGCGGTCCTGTAGTGGTCTCTCTGCAGACCTGAGTGTAAGTGGGAGGAAGCAAAGGATCCGGCTAATCTTTGCTCCCCTTCCCTGAAGGAAGGAATGGTTGTGTTAGTTGGTGAGAGGTAAGGGCCAGGCAGGCCCCACATCAGAGGGCACACAAAAGATGTAACTCTTCTTTACCTGCTCTTATGCCTGACACAAGATGGTAAAATGCAGCTCCACAGCCATGCTACTTTAATCATGCATCACAAAGCTAAACTGAATGCAAAGAGTTACTCCCATGAAAATGAATGAGAATATTCCCTAAAACATCCTCCTGTCCATTACAAAGGACAGTCTAAGCCACAGCTCTAACTGGCAGCTACTGAGCTGATGCTCCCCGGAGCACGACTTCACAGTGAGAAGGGAGGGCACAGGGGCATGGAAACTCTGCAAAGACAGTATGACATTCCCATGAGCCACCCATGGCCCCAGGTCTTCCTTTAAATAGATATTAAGGGAAAGCAGGCAGGAGGAACAGTAAAGGGGAAAAACAAAAGCAGTAGGAGACTGATTTACAAAGCCCATTTTAGCAACTTAAGATGTAGCCAAAGACAGATAAGCAGCTATCTCATTACATGTCCTCGTGCACTTTTACAAGTCTTTCCTACAACCCAAGCTGCCAGTGTAATCTTGGTGATCTCTCAGTGCTTAGCTCCTAATTTTTATATGCAGACCAGGCTTTATAGGACAACTGTCATAAACCCAAACGAGCCTTCACTTGTCTTCAGAGCCAATTCTACTTCTATTTGCTTCCTGATCCTTTGTGTCAACCAGAAATGGTTTTATAGGGCATTTATTTCAGACCAAAGATTTCCAGTTCTTTCTCATGCTGAATGCACAGTGTGGTTCTGGTTTGATCTTTTCAGACACTTGGGTAACTATCCCTTTTCATGCTGTCATTGCAATTATTTATCCGGACTGGGGGTTTCCAAATAAAAGGCTCATTATTTCTTTTGTCAGAGATGCACTGAAAAACAACTGCTCACATGTGGCATAGAGGGGGAAGCACAGCCTTCTGACCTCTCTGTCACTTCATGGCAGAATACACCCTTTAAAAAAAAACCAAAATGAAGTAAACCACAGAGAGAGGCAGTGAGATGCTCTGCTGCTTCCTAATACAGAAACAGAGACAAGCTGGCCGGGGCACCCAAGTGTTACTGACACACACAACAGTCCAGGCAGATGTTTTTGATTGGACTTTTAGTTCAGTATCTCACTTGTAAGTCATTGTGCTCTTCTCAGCAACGCTATCACCAACCCAGTTGGGAGACTCTGAAATTAAAAACAACAACAACAAAACCCAAGAGCCTTCACATCCTTCCGTACAATAACCTTCAGCTGTTATCTGCGTTTCTGGCTTCAAACCCACCAGCTCAGCTGGTTTTTGAAGAAGTGTACTGATGGCACATACTACCCAAACACCAAATTAATGCTGCTTCTGGAGCCATGCCATCTGCAGAGGCAAGAGCTGTAACTGTGAAGTAAAATGGATCAAAAGCCTTGAATTAAGTCCTTGTTTAATGCAGAGGTAATCTCTGCTGTTAAGTCCAACCGAAACAGTCCTTAACCAGAAGACACAGGAGGTGTCTGCACTGTGTGTTTAATGACCCTGACACAATCAACGTCCTCAGCTTTGGTTTCCAGACTCTCTCTATCAGACAAAGGCAAATACAGCCACATACTTTGGTCATTATGTAGGACTGCAAGAGGAAGAGGTACCAGTGACTACCTTCTAATCATACAAGGACTTTATTGTGCCAGTGGTTTAAACCAACCTCCTTGAATTTAGTTTGGGGTAAGCTGGAGAGGTGCTCATGTATCTGCTGTAGGTCTTTGGAGGACAGAGAAAACTACTACTGCCTAAGGCCAAAGCAGAGTCTACTACCCGCCAGCTAAAGTGTTTGAGTCATCTTGTGGTCTGACACAGACTGTGACAGCAACAGTGTGACAGCACCTGATGTACAAAAGTCCAGGGTTCAGGCTGTGTTTGCAGCATAATCCTGGGACTGTGAACAAAAGGGCACTAAAGAAGCTTTTCTTACCATTCTTTCTTCCTTTAAAAAGAATTGGCAAGTGCTGTCCCCAAATAGTGGAACAGGGAAAGGATGATACTTTGGTTATGCAGCTCTTTTAACTTTTATACTCATCCACAAAGGTTAGTAAAGAGCTTAGGAAGGACAAGCCTCCACCCCAGGATATGTGGCATGCAGGTCTGATGTGCACTGTGTGTCTGAGAGTAGAGCAGTGAGAGTGATGAAACCCAGACAAGGCAGGCTGGGTGCAGCCACAGTTCCTGGATCAGGGCACAGGCCTCACTGCCCCAGGAACTCAGCATCTCAGTCTGTTGTGTGTTCAACAGCAGCCCACAGAGCATTGCTGGAGTTTGCAGAGAGCTGGTTTCGAACATGGGCTTTTTGAACTGCCACTTCCATTAAAAGACACAATTTCAGTCCCTTGCTTTTCCCTTTGTCCTCAACCACTCTTGCTGCTTGAGGAGGTTTGCAGAATTGATAATGGATTGGGCCAGTCTGCATGAAAAGGGTTATGTAGAGGGTGAGGAAAAAGCAAAAATACAACCCTGTTACCAGCAACCCCCTCCAGCCCTTCCTAACCTCTCTCATTGCACAAGGCAGGATATCCACCACAGGCAAATGTCTTCCTAACTGGTACAAAAGACCTTTTTTAGTCTCAGAACCACATGAATTAGCACACACTGACACCCCCTGCTCTGAGGAAAGCAGTATGTACCCCTTGCTGAAGGTGCTTTTAACAAGAATGGTTATTAAAGAAAGCAGGGGACACAGAGGTTTGCCACTCAAAATGGCACTGAAATAGATGATAAATGTAGAACAGAGCAAGCTCAGATGGAGGAACCTGGTGACACTCTGCACACTGAGGTTTTTCAGTTCCAGCTCCTGCTCTAACCTTTGACCACCACATTATGCTCAGCTTCTACCAGAGGCAGTTGCAGCACTTTGTGGCTTTCAGGGCAGTGTTTTTCACAAAACAGGAATTCAAAACAAGGAAGGAAGTTTATTCTGCTGCCAGTTTTTCTCATCACAATTTCAAGCTGTTTACATTGATAGTAGCTCTTCTCCCCTTCAGCACAATGTGGAAGGAGTTTGGGTGTGGAGCAGGAGGGAAGAGATGTTGCAATGGGAAGGAATAATATTTAACAGCTCTTCCCATCCCTTTTTGCTCTTTTTTTTTTACTGATTTTGTTTCAGTAGGAATATTCCAACCATCTCTACTTCATGGTAACATTTGGCACCTTTCTTCCAGATGGGAAGGGAAGCTCTAACTTCACTGCTGGCACAAGCCTTGTTTTCTGACTACATCTCTAGTGTTCCAGGTGAAGGGCTGCTGCACAGATGGAGGCACCAAAACTTGCATCACTTGCTTCCCCAAGTGCTCCACCACTATAAGTTGTGGGTGGTGGGAGATCCATTCTGGCACTCAGCCAAGAACCTGGTACCTGAATTTGCCTCATTCTTTAAGCCTTCAAGGACTCTGCTCCAGAGGTGGGTTTGAGGACAACCTCTTGCCCTGGTCTGCCAAGGAGCAGGTTCATGGGAAGGAAGAGGAAAAGAAAGAAGAGAGAAAAGGAGCAATGGAGCAGCTATAAGGGGTTTATTTCCATATTACAGTTTAACAATAGGCCACAGTCTACCCCCTAGATGCCTTGTTTTTAACTCTTCTCTTACCATGCTTATGCCTAAAATACGCAAAATTTCCTTTTTGCTGTACAAATGCTTCAATATTGGGGCCAGCTTGGCACTTTGATGGTATCAAACAAGCTTTCCTTGAACTCTGTCTATAATATTCATAAACTCTATTTATAAATAAGGGTTTGGCACATGCAGATGATGGCAAGAAAACAAACCTCACCATATTCCAAAGTGCAGTATGTTCCTCCATTAACTGTTATAGGCATTCTACCCAGCCCAATCAGTGCTTGGTCTCTGCCAAAGCCTCTCTGCCTGCTTAGCCAATGGATAAAAGTATGCCCCTTGCTACAGAAGGGAATACAGGAACTCATCTTGAGAGGGTGCCAATCCAGAAAAAAAAACACACCAAAACAAACCAAAAAGCATTAAAAATCCGTTTAGATAAAACAAGATCTCTTAAAAATGAGGAGAGAAAATAAATAGGGAAGGTTCCTCTGCAAGCTTCAGATGTCTGGAGATGCTGGAGATTTTGGCCACAAGAGGAGACAGAAAACATGACATTCAGATGCTGAAACTGTTGACCTCCCCAGAAACCTACTAACCCTTCAGATAATGTTGACATGAACCTCAGAAGTGCTGAACCCTGGGTTTCCTTGCATGCCAGGTAATTGTTTTTTCCTTATGGTGCCCACTGAGAAAAGTTGAGTGGGAAGGAGCTCTTGCAATACAGGGTACCAACTCTTCTGATACCAACTACAAAGAGATCCTTTTCAGTTCTGTGAGTACTCCCTGCAGAGGTCTCAAGAAAAACTGGAAACAAGTGGCTGGGTTAATCCCTGTAAGACCCCACTGCAAATGTTGGTAGCAGAGCAGCCTAAACCCACTTGATTTAGTGGCTGCTTTCCAAGGACTACCATGTACTTTCCTCCTGTGATATTTATTGACTGATCAGACCAGTCCTACCCTCATTTAAGTTACTGGGAAGTTCTTCCTTCCAACTCAAGCCCTAGGATGTGGCAGACCAATTTTTGCAGACACCAGCATTTCAATAGCTGTAGGACTCTTGTCTACAGTGCCTCTGGGACTTGCCCCACCTTGAAAAGGGAGAGGCTGCTCAACACACAATTCCTTTGCAGTACAGATACCTAATTCTAAAAATACAGGTTAACCATAATTCTAGAATTGCAGAGCAGCCAGGTGACTCAAGAAGACTTTTTTTTATAGCCCAGTATTAGTTCCAAATGCTTTGTAGCCCATTGGTGAAATCGCTGAACAGCCTCTGAGACAGGAGGAAAAGCTCTACAATTCCCCCCCTAGAAGTTATTTTGAGCAAAGCCAAACCCTTCTTTTATAAAACACATCATCAGTTAAGATCAGCTGAAGTTCCTCAGTTTATTTCCATATTCCCCAGGCTTTGTTTTGTCCTGTTAATGTTCTACCACCGCCAGTTAAACAATCAACTGCCACGTTCAAACCTAGAGCAGCAGCTGTAAGGGGTTGTGCAACGCCTCGCACAGGATTGTTCCCAGGGCTGTATTGTTCCAACCATTCTTAGGCACAACCACTACCCTACCCCCTCCCCACCCCACCCCCTCGGGTTTCATGCTCTTAAAAAAATCCAAGCAAGCCTTCTAACTGCAGTTACTTTAGTGCTGTGAATACACATTTTACAGCAGAATTTTATGGCAAAATGATCTGTGTGACTGCTTTATTTTAGTCACAAAAACTGAGTCTCTTTTGCTCTGAAATCGCAGTGCTAAGCAAGGAGACCGTTGCTAATCAAGCGTTTCATCTTGCTTATAACCAAGAAGCAATGAAAAATTGTGCAAAGAGGGGAAGAAAAGCCCAAAGGACCTTAAGTCTAAGTCTGAGACAAAGGACTGGCTGCTGGACTATGGACTTCAGTGAGCTGCACTCTGTGGTGGCTGCAAACCTGATCATGCAGGACAGGGCAGCACTAATTCCAGTTTACCCAAGTTTTCTCTCATCCTTTCCCCCCTTAAACTAGGCAGCAAGGAATACTGTAAGGTGGCAAAGCAATCATGATGGAGCTTACCTGTGCACTTCCTTTTAAAGGTTTCATAGTCTACCCCTTGGTCTCCAGGGACGATTGTAGAGCCATTGTACTTAAAAGTCACCCTTTGGGAAAGGGGAAAGAAAAGGGGAATGGTACATTTAAAAGTCACCATTTGGGATGGGGGAAAGGGAATTGTTCAGTTAAGAGTCACCCTTTGGGATGGGGAAAGGGAAGGGCACAGTTCAAAGTCACCCCTTGGGATGGGGGAAAGGGATGTGGGGTACTATCTTTAACAGTCCCCCTTTGGGATGGGGGAAGGAGGAGATAGGGAAGAATATACTGTAAGAACCCATTCTTTAGCAAGAGAGAAAGAGGAGAAGAGGAATAAGGTCTCTAACATTCAGCGGAAGGGTAGAGAAGAAGGGGAATCCCAGAACACCGGTTCCTGTCCGGGAGATGCCGGGGGACACTTACCAATTCACGTCGGTGGCATCGTCCCTAACGAGGTTGTACGCCTCCCTGCACGCCTCCTTGTCGATTTTGGTGGCCATGGGGGCGGCCGGGGGTGGGGATGGGGGGAAGCGCGGAGCGGCGCGGAGCTGGGGGGACCGCTGCCGCCACCGATGCTGCCACTACCGCTGCCGCACCGCGCAGAGCCGCGCAGAGCCGAGCCCGCTGCCGCCCGCCCCCACCCCGCCGTCGGCCGCCAATGGCTCCGCAGCGAGCGCTGAGCCTGCCCCCGCCCGCCCCTCCCGGCCCCGGCGCGGGGGTTCGGGGGTGATGCAATAACCCAGGGACGGGGGGACGGCGGGGAAAGGGGAAGGGGAAAGGGGAGGGGGGGGGGATCCTGTCTGGAGGATGCAAAGCCGAAGCGCTGCCTGGGCAAGGTGGGCGAGGGGCTATTCCCGGCGCCGTGGGCCCGCCGCGGTGATGCGGATTTTGGGCCGGTGATATTTTTCCAGACCCCCGATGTTTCTGCAGCCCGTGACGGAAGGGTGGAGGAAGGAGGGAGAATCGATGCGCAAGATGGAGCAGCCGCTGCCGGCGCGGCGGGGCCGGGAGCCGGGCCGGGCGCACGGGAGGTAGCGGAGCCGCAGCGCGGAGCAGGTAGGCGAGGGGGAGGCAGGGGGAAGGCGGGGGACCGGCTCCGGCCGGGGGCTGGAGGATGGCATGCGGGGCAGCGCTGCCGGGGTAGGGTCAGGAGCTGGGCAAAGCTGCTTGTGAGACTGCGAGGGGGGAGCCGGGGTGGGGAGCCGGGCTGGGAGCTGTGAGTACTCCTCTCCCTACATGCGGGCCTCTTACAGGGGCTGTGAGGGTGACTTTGAGCCGTCACCGCTTGCTGCAGCTAGCTTCAGGTGTGTGTGCAGGCTCTGGAGGCCTGTCTGTGTCTCTTGTGTTTGTCTCACCCCGTTTCGGATGCAGCGATCTCCCCCTACTGGGCTCCACTTCAGCGCTACTAATTAAAAACAGAAAATCGAACCCGAGTCAATAGGCTAATGAGAGATGCTGGGCTTTGGGCAAAGGGACAAGGGCCGTCTGTAAGACTGCACATTGGTCTGGTGTGCAGGGACGGCGGGACAGGGACGGCTCATTTGCTGTGCAGAACGCAGCTAGAAATAAATGTCACCAGATGTTGTCCCCAAAGACTGGAGTTTTAAGACCCAGTCCTTACACCTCTCAGTGGGTTTCTAGCCTGAGCATGAGAGACTGGATATTGCAGTTTTAATAAAAAACTACATTCTGGGATAAAAGTTATCACATGTTGTTTCTTTTGACGTTTGCATTGGCATGTTCATTCTTTATTTCACATCGATACGCTGTAACGGTGAAGTCTGAACAGGGGAAAAAAATCTCTTTACCAAATGCAGTGGTTCAGCTTTTCCAAACATCTGGAGAAACAAGATAGCCAGAGCATGTGCCAATTGTAGGAGACCTCATTTTCTACCGCAGAATACGAAGCTCTAATCCTGCATGCAGCTTCTTCCAGAGAGTCCTGAATGATGTGAGGTTCCCTGTAGCATCGGGGCCCAAAACATAAGCATCTTGCTGCAGTGCATCTCCGTGATGTGGATGAGGTCATAGGGAAGAGAGAAATATTTCTAAGTCAGTACAAGTGTAGGACATGGCACTGGGGTGAATCACACTCTTATCTGTAGACTGCAGGCTCTAGATGATGATCACACAGAAATAGTTCTGAATTTCTATTGATTTTCTTTTGGCTCTGTCTTTGGGAACACTCCTTTTATGCTGACCATTATCTACTCATAAACATTTTTTTTTCATAGTCTGCATTTATCATCCCTTGGCACTGCCTTCCTGGCACTGCCTTCCTTCTGTTTACACCTGTAACAAATGCTGGTTGTCCTTGTCTTTTCACTCTTGCTCCTCAAGTCCTGATGTCTCCTAGGGCAGCAGTGGGTCTTTTTCCTTAGAAGGAGAAAACATCAACCTTATTTCAGTCCCTGTGACCCAGGGGCTGGAGTGGCTGAATTATATTCCTAAAGAGCTTCATGCCTCACACTTAGAAGTGCCAGATTCCCACCTGTCTGTGTGGGATCAAACCTCTGTGCTTATTTTCTTTGTCTTTGACACATTTTCAGGAATCTTTTAATGCATGGGGGAGTAAGTATTTTGTTCAGTTTCATCAGGCTGTAATTGGAGAGGAAAAAATACTTGTCTGGCTCTGCTTTGCTTTTCATATGGGAGTTTTGAGACCTCCATCTTGTGCACATGGATCTTTTCAGCGTGTGCAGGACGGTGTTACTGGCCTGGCAGCAGCATCTGTCCATTTCATAAGAGTCCTCAGAGAGGAAGCACAGACAACAGAGAAAGTGGAAGGACTTAAAAGAGGACTTGTGGATTTCCTCAATAGCAAAAAAAACTCTCCAGCAGGCAGGAAGTCTTGGATATCTGGACTGACCTTCAGATGTCCAGACTCTACTAATGAAGTTCAAGGAGGGCCTCAGAATGGGTAGGGGCAGCTGAACAAACAGGGTAGCTCTGCAGAGCTCTGGTCCCACGGGAGGTTTAACTGTTCTCCTAAAATATATTGCTACTGCCTTGCTCCTGCCTTGCCATCACAGAGTTTTGCTCCTTTTCTCATCTTGATTGTCCCCAGTCCTGTTTCTCCATCTGTCTTTCTAGTGCAGGAGCAGAGAGAGTAATGGAGAGAGTAAGACCCTCTTGAAGGAAAGGCTGCTGTAAATTCATGGGTCACGGTTAGCATTAGGGTTGGCAAAAAAGTAGGTTTTTTACTTAGGTCTTTATCCTGGGTTCCTATGATCAGAAGGGCTACAGCATTGTCTCAAAAGTGGGGGCATTAACATGGTGTGCAACAGCCAATACACACACAGAGCAGGGGTATTTCTTTTCTTTTCTTTTTTAATCTCAGATTTGCACAGAGTCAGGAGCTGGGAGCTATTTGACTGAGCCAGCTCTACCTACTGGCAAAGTTTCACACATTTACATGGGTCTGGTTAACAGACTCCTGCTACCTCTGCCCATCTATTGGTATTCTACTTCTTGGTTGGTTTACAGGTTCTCTGCCTTCAGTTAAAGCAACAGTATCTACAAAATTAATAGTGCATGCACTGAGAGGTGGTCTTGTAGGCAAGAGCTTCACAGCTCAAGAAGATGTGTACGTTGGTATTAATAACCCTTCTAAGAGGACAGGCTGAAGGAGCTAGGGTTGTTCAGCCTGGAGTAGAGAAGGGTCCAGAGAGCTACTAGTAGCCTGCTAGTACCTGAAGGGGGCCTACAAGAAGGCTGAAGAGGGACCATTCACAAAGGCCTGCAGTGATAGGATGAGGGACAATGGTTTGAAATTAGGGAAGAGTAGATTTAGGTTGGATGTTAGGAACGAGTTCTTTACTATGAAGGTTGTGGAACATTGAACAGGTTGCCTGGGAGGTGGTTGAGGCCGTGTCCTTGGAGATATTCAAGGTCAGGCTTGACAAGGATCTAACCAGCCTGATCTAGTGGAGGGTGTCCCTGCTCACTGCAGGGGTGTTGGACCAGATGACCTTTGGAAGTCTGTTCTAGCCCAAACCATTCTATAACTCCATGGTTATTGTGATGTTAATGACTAAAATTCACTCATTAGTGAACAGTTGCACATCTTCATGGTTTCTTCCATTGACAACAAGTTATTGTTTCTTTAGGTCTTGATATCCTTGGTACCTTCTTACAGTCTTTTGTTTTTCTCTGGTGGGAATTTCCACCACAAGCCAGGTATCATCAATCTTTCAGCTCCTCTTCAAGGCTCTAGTCCCTAGCAGGCGTGCATTGCTTATACAAAGCAACCAGCTTTACACTATAAAGCCTCTGATCAGTGGTCCTCAGCAGAACATCAATGCAGTATATTCAACCCTGCCTTCAATAGCATCACTATAACCTGGACATTCACTGAAGCAGTTTCATTTAGATAACAACAGGAGAGACCAAAGCTACAAAAATGCTTCTCTTCAGACTTAGTAATCATTTAGATTAGCAGAGACACCTCCTCATCCCCAGTTTCTCTGGGGTGGCTAAGAACAGAAGCAGCTGGCTGGGCAGCTGGCAGGCTGCTACTGCCCCAGCACTGGAGCCATTACCTGCAGTGGAGGACTGGAGGGCAGCTGGGGTGGGTGAAGGTGCTCACTTCCCAGGCTGCCCTGGCACACTGCCCTTGTTTAAAACAATGATGCTCCATGCTGTACTCATCATCTTCTGCAAGTGACAAGTGCCCCTTCACCATGTGGGACACATGTCCAAGCGTAGCTGTTCTTGGCGAGAGCAGATGGAGCTGGGTTGCTTGCATGAGTTTGGTTGCATGCACAATCCTGCTGGCTTCTGCTGTCCTGACGATAACCTCTGGAAGATCCACAGGAGTACTGGATTAACAAAGGGTTGTTTTACTTCTAGTGTTATAGTAATGACCATTTTGCTGGTGGGACTGACTGGGGTCTCCATGCAAAGTCTTTGCTTCTTATGTCATCCCTGAAGGAGGTGTATCATCAGCACTGCTGTACACCAAAGTGGGTTTTACTACCAGTTAAGCCTCCGGTCCCTACTCAATGAGAAAAAGCCTTAGGGCAGCACATACTGCTGAAGAGCTGCCAGCTACTGGCTGGCCAGTTGGGGAGTCAGATCCGTGTCTGGACAAGGAGGATGAGACGGTGACAGGACTTCCCGCGATGCATGCACACATCCACTCTGTTCGCTTCCTCCCAGATTTGCACAGTAACACTCCCAAGTATCCGTCACTCGCTGTAGCTGTCGCCTCGGCTGCAGCCATGGATGCCAGCACCATTCCCGGCCCAGCCTACCGGCAGGCATAAAACCCTAACCCTCCGGGGGTTCCCCTCCGCCGGGCCGCCCAGCCCAGCTGGCCCGGCCGCCATTTGGTCCCCGCGGGGTTACCGGCGGTGCCGTGGCCCAGCCCCGCGACGCCTCCTCCGGCGCCCGCCCGGCCCAGCGGCCTGCCCGGCGCTGCTCCCCGCCCCGCCCCGGTCCGTCGCCACTCCTTCCAGCCGGCCGGCATTTCCTGGGCTGGCCATGGCCGCGACGGGCCCTCCGGCGACGCTGTCCGCAGCTCGCCGCGATACCGCGCCGTGGTAACTCCCCGCTCCCGCCGCGGGGGACGGGGCGGCTGCAGGGTGCGGGAGGCTGCGCGGCTTCCTCCCTCGGGCGCCGCTGCCGGCTCTTGGCGTTCGTGGTGGCTTTCCTTTTTCCCGTATTTTTTTTTTATTTTGTTTTTTTTTGGTGTGTGTGGATTGTTTTGTTTGTTTTGTTTTGTTTGTTTTGTGTTTTTCCGGCTGAATGAAGGCTGTGCATAGCGCAGCCGGCGTAGCTGCCGGGAACGGGCCAGCTGCCGGCAGGCGGAGGGTGGTTCCCCGCGGGGTCTGTCCCCGGGGACCTGCGCGTCTCCGCTGCTCGGCTCATCCCTGCCCCAGGAAGGGTCTGAGCTGCAAAGCGTGGTCCTGCTGGCGCTGGCAGGAATGATTTTACCTCTAGCAGCGGTAGCGAGAGCTAGCAGTAAGTAAATAAGTTAGTAGCAGCAAGACACGCACAGGTCTTTGATTATACCCCAGCGTATCCCGACTTGTTGACACAACGAGCAGTAATAACACGAGGAAACAATACCAGGGAGCGAAACACACGTTTTTAAAACTCAGACGTTTTTCAAGCTGCAGATTAGCATGCATGGTTCTTCTTAATTGTGTTATTTATTCAGCGGGATACGGGTTTTAGCAGTCAGAAAGGATTGGTACGCTGCTAACGGCTTCCTTTGCTTTTGTTCCAGAAGTACTTTGCATCAGCCGGTCATGGAGGGAACCAGGCAAACCAGGATTTGTCGTCCACACAAAATAAGTGAATCCTCAAAGGTTAGTACATTTCGTGTTACCTACACAGAAATGACAGGAAGGGGAGGGTAAAAGCTGTCCTTTGAGCAGACTGTTTTGGAGGAATGTGAATATTTTGGGCTTTGAAAGAGAGATACGAGAACAGTGGTCGACCTGCTCAAATATTTTTTGATAGAAGCTGCTACCTAGTGATTAAAAAAAAACAAACAACCTAAATCCAAAAAAAACAGCAGCATCAAATGGGCATCTGCTCATCATAAGTCATTACTCATCAAACTCACATCACTGCAGCACAGTATTTTCTCTACACCAAAAATCCGGTCATTAAATGTGATCAGTATCAGTATCACTAAGGTTGGAAGAGACCTCAAAGATCATCGAGTCCAACCTGTCACCGCTTGGGGAATTTTTCATACTGGCCCATCTAATAAAAGCCAAGCTAGTTGCAGATACAAAGCTGAGATGGCTTTTCAGATTTAGTGTTTGTTTTGTACCAGATGAGAGGCTTGATCCTGTAAATGGTAATTCCAGTGAACTTGAGGAGTTCTTGTAGGTTTGCAAGGTTTAAGTTTTTAGTATAAACTTTCTTTCTGTAAAAATGGATTGATTTTAGTTGGGAATCCATGGAACTCCATTTTAGGTAATTCTTTATGCAAGTCATCAGGCTGATGACCTTTAATTTATAAGATTTAATATCAGCTGTAATTATGTTAACTTTCTTTTGTGCCAGTGTGAATAGCTTTTCTGTTCCAGAGTGAGTGCTAGGTTACAGGTGCTGCAGGGCAAGTACCTTGTGCTACCAACAACAGCTGGAGGAGAAAAACTTTTCAGTGCCTGTATCAGGCTTATCAGAGTTGAATGAGACAGATCTCATTTTCTTTGGCATCACTGGTACTGCATTAACAATCTGAAAGAAATGAGATCTTGGAAGCCGAAAGAAGTTTAAATCCTGCTCTAATACAGCTGATAAAAGATGAATAGGACTAATTTTTAAATGCATCCCTCCCAATGTCATTTTACCCTGAGTGCTGATCCTGTCTACCATTTAAATGGTTTAGTCTGAATGTAATAATAATTCATCACATTAAAAATTAATTAACTTGACAGCATTGTTTTGTTTTCTTGCTTAGACAGCAGCTGTCACTATCTGTTCAGCTTAGAGTTACTAGATAATGCGAAAGCTGTTCTACAGACTATAAATAGCTTGAGAAAGATGTTCATGTTTAGGATAAAATTAGGCTTGGGTTTGAAATGTGCAGCTTTCAGCTTCTGTTACTTGCTTGCTGAGTGAATGAACTTGCTAAGTGGCTGAAATCTGTTAATGTATTCTGAGCCCATCCAGTGCCACATGGAATGATTTTATGCTTGATTTCTGAAGTAGCAGCAGTTCTACATGGCAACAAGGGGTTTAGGAGTACAAGTTGTCAGGCGTATTTGTGGTCAGGATTACGCTGCTGACTCCACAGCCAGCTAAGTACATAGGGATCTCTGGCAAATCTTATATTCTGGTGTAATCTTGTTATGCACGATGGTGGTATTAGAGAATATTAGAGGGAAATGATCAGCCAGTGTACAGAGACAGGAGGGGAATACATTTTTGGTTTAATCCAATAACTGTCCCCCGTGAGTCAGATTCAGAAGAGGGTGCTGTGAGATGCTATTGTCTGTTCAGCCACTCTCTTTCATGCCACAGATGGATGCTTTGTCCTTTGCCATATTTATTCTTTTTCCTGCCTCTTCCACCCCAGGGTCTCTACTTGGGCTCCTCTATGATGTCAGCATTTCGCAATCTCTGTAAAATGAAGATAAAACTTTACGTTCCTTAGCTCCCCTATTTGTTTTTTTCTCTGTTACAGATCTCTGGCAGTTCTATTTCTCACTGGAGGTTACTTTATCTGTGCAGTAGATCCCTTTTTAAGCTCAGGGATTCGGTGAGGCAGTGGGTATGAGGCAAATTAAAGAGTTTTGCCCAGACTGAAGCCTCTTCGCTTAGACTGGTTTAACTCTGTGCGCTTGCATGTACAGAGTTACTCCAAGAGGAGGCTTTTCTGGCAGCAGAGTCTCCATTGTTTAGAAAAGAGCATAAGCAAAACTCAAGAGAAACTGCTGGGGTCTCACACGAAGAGCAGCATGTTTGGGTCTCATCTGTGGCAGACAGCCTGTCGCTCCACCACCAACTGCTGAAAGGCAGACGTGGGCGGTCAGGCTCCTGAGGTTGGCATTAGCTCAGGGGCACTGGCTGCCATCACGTCTGGGCAGTGGTGAGCTGCATGTGTTAATCCTGGTTATCTCCTCCTATAACAGTACAATTACCAAATGATGTACACAGAAAGTGCATCTAGAGTGAGGGATGAGTGCAGGGGAAAATATGTGGCTCTAGGCCTTGACCCTGTCCCATCCAGGTGGCTAGAGAGCTTGTCCCACCATGATTTAACCAACCCAATAATGACTTAGCCAGACAACAATCATCATGTGCTTTCTGTTTGGGAAACCACGGAAGGCATGGATAGTCAGGATTTCCATGAGCAAACAGTTTGATGAAGGAGATCTTGAACACCTGAGAGGCTTGGGAAGCCATCAGGTCATCTGTGTGACTGTTCTTGATATAGATAGGGACTGAAACACCTTATCAGGGTGTCACTTCTGGGAGTGCAGCCTGAGGGTGTAGTGCTAGGCAAAACTCAATGTTCTACAGCCAGAACTGTTCAGTGTTGACTTAGGTATGAAACAAAGACTTGCTTCCTCTTCACCTCCTTTCATTTCTCTTACATGCCCATGCAAGCTCTGCAACTGTGCCTGGTTGGGACTTGGTAATTAAAGTTACGTATTTGCATTTAACTTAACTGGCTTTTATTAAGAGAGATCACAAGGTAACTGACTGTACCACTGAGCATTCCAGTTCTCTGGAAGGATGGTCCTAAAAGCTGCATCACTTGAGGTACTGGGGTGACCAGCCCCTTCACTAGTGTTCTGCAGGACATCCAAGGGGTAACAAAACGTTTCCATTTTGGTTCTTTTTAAAACTGGTAAAGTGAGTCTGTGAGAAAGAGGCAAATGCTGCTAGCCTCAAAAGCTCAGTGACATGTACAGAGCCGGTGGGAAGAATGTCTGGGCCAGAGGGCTTCCAGAAGGGCACTTAATGGACACAGTCTGAGGGCGTTTTCCCCTTTCTTTAAAAGAAAAATGTTTAGTTGTATTCATTAAACAAAAGCTACCTCAGCTTCTGGAAGCAAGTTGAAGTCTTATGGGAATAAGTTTCCACATGTGTGGCTTTGCACATAAATAAACAGCTATTATTTTTGACTGCAGTGTGTGTGCCTGGAATAATATGGAAAGAAAGAGGGCTTTTACCCTGACAAGCTTAGAAATGTGGAGTTCTGAAAAGATTTAAGAGGGGGTAGCTGTCAAGTAAGCACTAACCCAAACAATACATGGTCTGAATGAAAATTTGGCACACTGCTGCATGTGTGTCTCCCACTCCAAGTATTTTGTGAGTAGCTTAGTTGAGAAGAACTCTGTAAGGAGTCATTTGGGGGGCAAGTAAGAAAGGGAATGTCAGCAAGCTGTCTTGAAGACAATGAGTGGAAGAGATTCAGAAAATTGTGTCTGTATAAATCATCAGGGAGGAGGTTGGGATGCAGCATTATGGAGGAGGTAGGAGTCAATTATAAAAAGACAAGGGGAGTAGGGAGCATTAAAAGTCAGCACAGGCCTCTCAAAGGAAAGGTGAGCAGCTTGGGCTTGTACTACTTTGCTTGCCAACTGTTTCAACTCAGAATTTATTACATATGTGCAACATGAGTCTGCTTCCTTTTTCTTGTGGATGACTGATGGAAAAACATTGAGATTTATCTTGGTGAAGATAAACTGTTTGTTTATTCCAGGTATACAGGTGGGATGACCACTCTAGTCTGGTTCTTCAGAGCCTGAATGAGCAGAGACACCGAGGCCTCTTCTGTGACATTGTCCTTGTGGTGGATGAGCAGAGAGTCCCTGCCCATCGGAACCTCCTCGCTGTTTGCAGCGACTACTTCAACTCTATGTTCACCATTGGTATGCGAGAAGCCCATCAAAAAGAGGTGGAACTTTTTGGAGCCTCCTACATTGGTCTCAAGGCTGTAGTGGATTTTCTTTATGGCAGTGAGCTGTCTTTAGATGGGGGCAACATTGACTACGTGCTCGAAACAGCTCACCTGCTGCAGATCTGGAAGGTGGTTGACTTCTGCTGTGAGTATCTGGAGAATGAGGTCAGCGAGGAGAACTACTTGTACCTGCAGGAGCTAGCCTCGATTTACAACCTGAAGCGCCTTGACTCCTACATTGACTCTTTCATCCTGCAGAACTTCGGCACGCTATCTTTCACCCCAGACTTCCTGCAGAACATTTCCTTGCAGAAGCTCTGCCAGTATCTGGACAGCAGCAACGTGCAGCAGGAGTGTGAGCATGACTTGCTGCAGGCTGCCTTGCAGTGGCTGACCCAGTACCCAGAACGGGAGAATGAGGCGTACCAGGTTCTGGATAACATTCATTTTCCCTTGATACCCAAAAGTGATCTCCTCCATCGAGTCAAGCCTGCTGTCTGCTCTCTTCTTCCCAAAGAAGCAAACTGTGAGGGGTTTATAGAGGAGGCAGTGAACTACCACAACAACGTGACGGCTCAGCCTGTGCTGCAGAACAAGCGGACAGCCCTGCGGACCTGTGAGGAGAGGCTCCTCTTTGTGGGTGGGGAGGTTTCTGAACGGTGCCTGGAACTGAGCGATGATACCTGCTTCTTGGACACCAGAAAGGGGCAGTGGGTAGCAGAAACCCCTCTCCCGGCCAGGCGAAGTCACCACTGCGTTGCAGTCTTGGGAGGCTTCATCTTCATAGCCGGAGGCAGCTTTTCAAGGGACAATGGAGGGGATGCAGCTTCCAATCTCCTATATAGGTATGATCCCCGCTGTAACCAGTGGATAAAGGTGAGACTTAAGCTGTATTATTTCTCTGTTTAAAATCCTCAATGTTTAGAGTGTTTTCTTGGTTTTGGTGGAGGGCCAGGGCTCATTAGAATAGCTAACACAACACCACTTGCAAATGGAAATTGTTTAAGCTGAAAAAGCAGTTACTTGAGTTCTTTGTGGGAGTGAATGAGTTACACAGCAGAAGAGTCTGGGGCAGATTTTCAACATCACCTGGGATTTGAGCAACTCATCTGTGAAATTCCTGGTCAGCCTCCACCTGTACCTCTTCAGATTAGAATGGATTACAGGGGCAATTACTTGGTTCAGCTTTCTGAAGCAGCAGCCTGTATTACTAAATCAAAAAAACGGTCTGATGTAAAAAGATGATGTCACTGACACTTGTCAAATGTCTCGGTGCTAACTGGCTTTTGGAACAACCTGTTCACTTGCAGTCCCACTGCAAAACCCTGCAGCCAACGCACGTTCCTGTATAAACCACCCTGGGTGGTTTTCAGTGATTGCTATGTATGTTTCTTGCAGAGTTGTGGGAGAGGCTCATGGAACACAAACACTCAGAGGGTAACCTCTCTCTTAGATGCTTCCTGTTGTCCCCTGTTTTGAAAATGAATGCTATGTAACATGCTACTGCAGAGAAACAAGTGTTTTATCCATCCAAGGGTCAAACCCAGCAGCTCTCCTTTCCAAATGCATGGGAAGGTGGAACTGTCCTCTCCTCAGACATGCATGTACCTTAGTCAGCTTACTTGCCAGATGTTTGAAGGTTTCAGCATGTTCTTATTTTTGACAGGTTGCCTCCATGAGACAGCGCCGTGTGGATTTCTACTTGGGAGCTATCACTGACATGCTGGTAGCTGTTGGTGGCAGGAATGAAAATGGGGCACTTTCTTCAGTGGAGACCTACAGTCCTCAGAAGGATTCCTGGTCCTATATAGCAGGCTTGCCCAGGTAATGGAGACATTTGGGAAGTCATCCTGTGTTTGAAGAAAGGCAGCAAAGGGAGCTTGTGTGACTTCAGCTGATGAAGGGGGGCAAAAGGATACATAACCAGCATGGTGTCAGCAAGCAAACCGTATCAGCATTTGGTATTTGAGCAACCAGCTCTTCCAGGCTGCATGCTCCTTGTCAGCTTGATTGGGTTCAATTTTTGTCCTGAGGCACATCTGAAGGATGGGAGGGAGAGCACTGGGAATTTTCCTCTGCTGTTCCTAAAATATTTTTCCTGACATGACTTGGAGTGGACTCTTTTCAGAGGCACTGTTTAGGTCCTGCTTAGAGGTTTCTAGAATTTATTTGGCCTT
This sequence comes from Melanerpes formicivorus, assembly GCF_026170545.1. Lineage (NCBI taxonomy): Eukaryota > Metazoa > Chordata > Aves > Piciformes > Picidae > Melanerpes > Melanerpes formicivorus. Next base: position 12,377,405 of record NW_027142372.1, on the reverse strand, counting down.
ACTTTGTCACCCTGGTCTTCTTTGTAAGCTGCTCAGGTTGGCTGTTGCAGGTGAACCACACTTACCTGTACTGCAGATAGATAACCCTGGCAAATGTGACTTCTCTTTCTCTCAGTCTGAGTTAAGGCTTAGCTGCATTACTTTTGAGAGGCTCTAGTGTTTCAGCTCTCTTTGTAAGAGCAGCAGAGGACATTGCTAGTATTCTGCATCAAGGTTTTAGTGGTGACTTGGTAAGAAAGGTGCCCTAGCATTTCATTGGCAAAGAGCTGTTCAGATTCAGTAATATTTCAGAGTTGTGGGAATCACAGGAGCATTGGCTGCGGGGATGCTATCTTCATGGTGTCTGAAACCTGCAGCTCCAGCAGCAGTGCTTGCATCAGGAACAAGACACTTGCAATTTGATTTGAGAGTTCAGGTTTTCCCTTAGCCCCTGAGCTGCAGAGCCATAGGCAGCCAGCGAGGCACGGAAGCCTGTTGCCCAGTTCTATTTTGGGTACGTGCTGCAATGCGAGTCTGATCCAGGCTAACAGCTGGGCTCGAGTGCTCTTCAGAAGCAGGATGCTTCTTTCCATTTTATTTCTATTGACACAGGCACATCTAACAGTTGAGGCTAAACACCACAATCATTCCTGGGACATTGTGTATGAGAGTGTCTTCAGTTGCTTCTGTTAAAGCCCTCCTCTAATTGGGGTACCTGTGACATCCCACAGGATTTGTAGCACAGCTTTTCCTTCTCTCTGTACTTTTTTTCAGAGAAGTGTAGAGATGACCTGACTGCGTTGTATGTTGTTAGAAAAACACTCACCTTAGACCTGGCACGGATATTTTTAGCAACAGATGATCCTGGGAAAGCTTGCATGGTTGGCTTAAGCCAAGGAGACTGTAAGCTGTCTGAAAAGGGGCAGGTTGTCTGCACGGTCCCCCTGCTACCTGTGTATTGGCTTTGGGAGTTTTGCAGCTGCAGCATTTGAAAGTGAACTTTGACATGGAGGGTATTAATTTTTTTGTTAGATTCCTAGCTGATCCACTTGGACCAGGCAAAAGTCCCCCTTTTGGGATAGACCCCACTTGCATTGGCTTAGCTGGTTGCTAAACTGCAGGGTTATGCTGTAGAACAGCAACTATTTTACATTATTGCAACATCCCAGAAAAACAGTTCTGCATCTTCTCTTCGTGCATGCTCTGTCCTCATCCCATGCTAACTATCCCTTGTGCCAGCTCAGGTCTTTGTGCAGCTGTGTGGTGAACTAGAGAGTTTCCCACTTTTCCATGTAGCTGCTCCTTTGGGTGTTGATATCATAGAATCACAAAATTATTTGGGTTGGAAGAGACCTTAAAGATCACCTAGTTCCAAATTCCCTGCCATAGGCAGGGATACCTTCTACTAGACCAGGTTGTTCAAAGCCCAATCGTTCTAAGGCTTACAGCTTGTCATGTGTGAGGAGATTTTCAGGGGAAAGGTGGTGATTGTGTCCCTGACTAAATATGCCTCCTGCCTGCTACCAAATCCTGTGTCTGTGTTGCTGAACACAGGCACAGTCATGCTTCCCTAAAGAAAAGCTTTGCAAGCTCTTTTATATCTCTTCTTCCCCCATCCCCCACCCCCTTCCCACTCCAACACGGTCAAAACAACACGTTGTTTTCTCCAACCTCTTTCTTGGAAGGAGCTGAGCTGTTTTGACTGAAATAATGCTGCCTTACTGAAGAAGCAAACACAGCCTCTTCAGGCAGATGCTTAATGTGGAGAACTTCAGCCAAGCTATCTAAACGGTGGATCTGGTCCAAGTCTGCTACAAGTGAATTTTGCCTGACTCTTGTTCAGGCCCTTGGTTGTGGGATACCTTTCCCAGTCTTCAGAGAGGTTTTGTATATTTATTCATTTATTTTTTACCATTTTCCCAGGCTCTTTGGGAGCAGTTGCTGCCATAGTTTCTAGCCCGGCAGGGAGGAGCGGTGGCTGACAAGCTTGGCAGAGCAGAAGTTGGTGCAATGTGTTCTCGTTGTGAATAGACCATGAAAAACTCTGCTGCAAACATCAGTGAAATTAATTGAGTGGCCCTAGGTTAAAATTTGGCAGAGCAACTGAAAGCTCCTGCATGAGGAAATGTGTTGGAACAGGTTAACAAATGATGGTATCTGCTCTGCTAGTTGAGTCACGAATGATCTCTCAGGGTTGCAACAGGTGGACACCAAGATTCACAGCGATCACAGCTTGCCTGGACTTAGGCTGGAGCAGGGGATTCTCAAAGTCTTATTAGTTGGGACAAGTGTTCCTTCCTTTAAGAAAACAATTGATACATTTTCTGGCTTCACTGAAGAGTGCAACTGTGTCAGAAATGGTAATTTTGGCAGCACTCTATCTAGGTAAGCCATCCAGTATGGGGAACTGGCTCTAACAGATGAATTGAAACCTCTTTCTCCTTAATGCCTCTATCTTTTTTTTCTGCCCACTCTGACAGATAACACTGCCAAAACACAGGATGGTTTCTGCTGGAGGGTGTCTGAGCCTGCTGTACTGCAGTGTACTGTTCTGTTGCATGTTTAGAAGTGACTCTGCTTAGACCACAGGGCCTGCAGGAAGGATTGGTATTGATTTGCTTTGCTTTGTGCATTTTATCTCATGCAATTTTCTGGAGTGTGCAATTCTGGATGAGCTTTTTAGAAGTCAGGCAAAGTGAAACACGTCTAGGCAATTTCAATGGGTAATCTCCCTCTGCTGGGAAATAACAACTTGATGGTCAATTTGGTGCTTCAGATATGATCTCCTCTTTCAGAGTGCTCTGATAACTATTGCTGTTCACTGGGCATAGCCATTGGTTGAGGCAAAAAGAGAAGCATCAGTGCTTTCTCTGAAGCTGTCTGTGCCAGATTGTATGCATGTGCTTGAGAGAAAATGTTATTGCTAGATTACCTGCATAGAATTCCCCTTTCCAGTAACTGTAGGAGAATATTTCAGCTACTTCCTAAAAGTCATTCAAGTTTTCATTAACTTGTGGTCTCTCTTTTATTTTGAAATGCAGAATGATTGCTATCAGCAGTACAGTAACCCTGGGATATGGCACTGCACTGTTCCTCTTCTCTTTCTGATTCCTCAAAACCTGTTACCTGACACTTCCTCCTCTGTGGAGTGCTCTGGGTAGCTTGCTGGTTAGATGTGGGTTGAGAAAGGACATGAAGTCAGTTTGTCCATCTGACTTCCTGGCTAGGTAGTCTACTTTTTAAGACCTATTCCCATGTATATAGAGAAGCAAAGACTCTGGCAACCAGACTGGTGCCACTGGAGACATACACTCCCAGTTCTTGTCCGTAAGAGACCACAAACAAGGTCTGTACACAGCATCTGTGTACACTAAACTGCCATAGTGTTTCTGGCAGGTGCAAAAGCTAAACATGGGCTCAGGGTATTTCATGTCAAACAGAAACACCAAGCATGAGTTCTGTGCTTCCATGGTTAGGCAGATTGTGAGTTGTGGAAATTTTGAGTAGCCTTTTTGGATAAAGTCTCATAGCTATGCCTTAGTCTTCTCTGTCTTTTTTTGTGAATGGCTAAGAAGCAGTAGACTTCTGAAGCCATCTCTGCAAGGTCTCCAGGGATGATGCCCCAGACTTGTAGCTGAAAGGTCTGTCCTGGTCACTTAGCATTCTCAGGCCAAGTGTCTCAAGGATTCTTCTATTTCTTGTATCAGGAGCTGGTTAGAATGCCTGACTCAGGCACCAGTCAGGGATCAGAAGCTTTGTCAGGCATCTAGAATAATAAACATCTTTTAGCTTTTCTCAGAAGGGTTGCTTTCAGGGTAGATGTGTGATTTCTTTTCTATTCTACCTTTTCCCTTGGCACAAAAGTGTTTGGCATTTATGTGTGTGGAAGAAGTTAAGATACTGCTTGTGTAGCTGAGAGAAACTCACCATGTGAAATACAAACAGCTCAAGGTTCTATCCACATTTTGTTCCCAGCATGTTCAGGCATGGTTCAAAAGCATTCCAGGCCACACTAATGCTAACCTAGGTTTGTCTGTCATAGAGATTGAGTTGTCTTGAGCCCTTGACTACAAAGGATGGCTGGTAGCAGAGGCTTGTGAGTGCAGAATGATGAATCTATTACTCTGTAGCCCTATGGGTATTAAATTGTTGGGGCTCTTTGTACTGGTGTGTGAGCCAGTTTGCTGTGGCTGGTGCTGCAGCTACAGCTTTTGATGGCCCATGCACCAAAAAAAAGCAAACAAGGCATGTTCAGGAAGGGTATGTTCAAAGAAGCAGACGCCCAACCATTCCACATCTTATAACTCAAAGGTGTTTGGTCAAGAATATCCTAGCATGAAGTTAAGAAATCAGTTTGTAGTGGCTTTATAGCAGCTGATCAAAGGGGTTTTCTTTCTGCCCTGTGGAAATGGTGTGCATGATGTTGGTTCTGCATTTCATGTTGTCTTACTTCAAACATGGACCTGGATCTCTTTGAGGTCTGTTGCCTTGTCTCAGGATGGCCAAAGTTACCACCTGTATAGCAGAAGTGGTAGAACAGCTGGATAGCAGAAGTGGTAGAACAGGTGGATAGCTCATGAAAAAGACACTAAAGGATCATGACTGCAAATAAACCAGGCTGTGAGCACTAATGGGGAAGAAACACGATTCACGATCCTGAAAGCTGTGGGAGGCAGCACTAATATTCATGTTGTTTTTTCTTGGTTAATTGCTACTGGTAAGTCTGAGAGGTATCATGAGTATTTCCACTTTCTGTCATAGAAACCCTTGATGAAATTGTGGACTTTGTCTTCTCTGCCCCAGCCTAAGCAGTGGGGCAGGAATATGGCAGTGAAGATCATGCCAGCTAGAGCAGGATGAGTTACTTCTGTTGTGTGGCACACTGTAGGGGATGCTCTCAGAAGTAACTGTCATAGCTCAGCACTCTGCAGTGCAGGTTGGAACAGGTTGAATAAGAATAGTTACTGGGTAACTACTGGGATTAGGGTTTCTTCTCTCTTTAGTTACTCTTTATTTTCTCCTTTAGTACCAGCCCTTGTTGAATGTTTGGGTGTCTTGATACAATCTGTCAGCACTAAGTCAGATCACTTCTGTTTGCCTGCCCTAGGTTTACCTATGGCCACGCTGGAACAGTCTACAAGGAGTTTGTGTACATTTCAGGAGGCCACGATTACCAGATTGGCCCCTACAGAAAAAACCTGCTGTGCTACGATTACCGCACGGATGTCTGGGAGGAGAAGAGGCCGATGATCACTGCCCGAGGCTGGCACAGCATGTGCACCTTACAGGACAATATCTACTCCATCGGTGGCAGTGACGACAACATAGAAACCATGGCTCGCTTTGACATTCTGAGCGTGGAGTCCTACAGCCCTCAGTGTAACCAGTGGACCAGAGTTGCTCCTCTGTTGCAAGCAAACAGTGAGTCAGGGGTTGCGGTCTGGGAAGGCAAGATTTATATCCTCGGAGGATACAGCTGGGAAGAAACAGTCTTCTCCAAGACAGTCCAGGTTTATGATAAGGAGAAAAATAAGTGGTACAAAGGAACCGACTTACCCAAAGCCATTGCCGGTGTGTCTGCATGTGTCTGTGCACTGAAACCCAAAACAGAGGACAAAAAGAAAAAGACAAAAACAAAAAAGCATCAAGATCGAGGAAGATGACTACTTCTGGATAGCCACCCTTTGATGGTGGACTCCAAAAGAGCCTTGTATTTAATCATTTCTATCTAATCTTTTATTATTTTCTTTCTTTTTCCTTTTTTTTTTTAAATGGGGGGGGTGGAAAGCATCTTCTGAAGCCTCAGAACATGTCCAGTTGAATGTGGTTTTTGGAGTAAGCTCGTGTTTAAGGTAAAACCAACAAAAGAAACAAACCAACCCACCCTCCTACTAGGTAAGGGGTGATATGGCAAGAGAGGTTGTTCTGCTCTCCTGAATGTTAAGGCTTAGTCTTTTACTTCTGTTGATCATGGCATTTCCACCTACATCCTATTATGTTGACTTTTTATAGCAAGGTTGGATCTGCGGCTGTGACAATGTCAAGGGAGAGGAGGCAGAGTAGTGTCTGGTTTGAACTTACAGAGCAGTTCAAAGGAGTTCAGAAGCAACTGCTAAGAGTGAAATGGCTCTTTGGTGTTGTAATTATGAAGTTTTGTAACTTTGAATTCCATTTACAATACATTCTTGAGTTGTTGGTATCAGATTTCTGGAACATGAGTGTTCAAAGAGAATATTGCTCATGGTGAATGCAGGTCAGATCAGCTGGAAGAGCAACTAACTCCACTGTACTCCTAAAATTAAGACCATTTTACTGTGTGGCTGAAGAATAGCTGGGATTGACTTGGGCTTGGACTGATGGCATTGTGAACCCTGAAATCTGGGAAAGGTGGCATGATTTTGCAACTCTTCTTGTGGCACTTCTCATATCTAAACGCAGTAAGAAGTTTTTCTTAGGTTTTGAAACATGACCCAGAGTGAGGGGGGAAAAAAAAAATCTGCTGAAGAACTTAAAAGATTTTAAAATTTGGATGAAAACTCTGCAGTTTGCTTTGGGCTTTAAAGCAGATGGAACTGATAGGGCTTGCTGCAAGTGTGGGGTTTGCTGAATAGGGTGACAGTGGGGAGAAATGGCAGGAGGATCCTTCAAGTGAACTTGAGGCAAGATGATGTCTCTCCCTAGTCCTACCAGGCTGTAGAAGCTGCAATCCACTTGATTTAACTGAAGCTTCACAGTGCTCTCTGCTAGTAGCCAGTGTGAGCAGGGGCCCATACTGGAGTATTCTACTGTCAAAAAGCGTATTAACCCGGCAAGATTAATTGGGTTTGGTAATCCTGAAGAACAGCAACTTAAGCTTTTTACCTGAGCTAATAGCTCACACTTTGCTCTCTTTTTTTTTTTTTTTTTTTTTTTGTTTGAAAGTTCAAAATGTCTTTTCATGCAAGTAGCCTTTTCTGGTGGATTTAGCAGGGCCTTGAAGTCATGCAAGCAAACACCTTCCCCAGTGAGACAGGTTCAAAAGGGAAAAAAAACGAAGTATGCCCAGGACTGTGGTTGGGATCCAGGCAGTGGGGCTGAACGCTGCGTCACACTATGCTCTGCATACCAAGTGCAGAGATTTCCAACCCAAGTGTTAGTCCACCCTCTACAAACACAGCTGATTCTGCTGCAGATACTAAAATTCCCCGACTGTCTGGCCAGCGCTCAGGCGGTCACCCCGCGGCGGGTTACAAGCGCACCTCTGATTCGCAAGAAGTCGCTCACCAGCAATCTGATACAGCCGCTTCAGTTACTGTAACGATGCCAGGCCACAGGTTAATAATGTTCCTCCTTCCCACAAGAAGAAATTTTTAGAAAGTTTTTAAAAAACAACAACAACTTTTCTACTTTTTTATAAGACATTTTGCTAACTCGGTCTCTCCTTTGCCATATATTCTATTATTTCCTGTAGTAGCTCCCGCTCTGTACTCGTGCCCCTGTTGTTGCCCAGGAGCTCCTCGTTTGATGGATCTTTGTGAGCTGATCGGGAGAGGATGCAGCTGTCAGAGCAGCGTTTACATTCTCAACATTGTCAGGCACTCAGCTATAACTGTGACTATTGTACAGCCTCTTCCCTGAGAGTCCAGCTCGCCAGACATGCTAATGACCATGCTTTATTTTCAGCTGGTGGTGATCTGCTGAGTGGATTTCAAGGGCTTTGGTTTAAAGTTTAGCTGGGGAACTGTTCACTGTTGCTGTTGTTCCTCCCTCAGTCCTTTCGCATCTCCCTTGTTGCGCCATAACTACCAATATTTCAGGTTTGCCTTCCTGTTGTACAGACAGCTGATATCCTGCTACCCACCCTTTTGTTTCCAACTGTTTACCTCAATATTTGGAAAACACTTAGATAACATTTTTGCACTTAATTTCATTTGAAGCTCCTGAAAGTTAAAGACCTCTTGGAACATCTTTGTGTCGAACGAGGTACCTCTGAATAAATTGCTGGAGTGCAAGGAAGTTACAGGCTTCTCCTTCAGTGCTAGGACAGGATTTAAGAAAACCAGTTGAAATTAATTTTGTGAAACTCCTTGAGGTTTTTAAAAGAGAAAAGCCTCAGGAGTTAGTCTTTCATTTGCATTAATGGATTTATTTTAAGGCCTTTGTACACTGCATGAAGTAATGCTTTGGGGTTTTGGTTTTTTTTTTTTTTTATCCTAAAAATGAAAAAAAAAAAATATTCAAAAATCAAAACCAAACATTTTTGGTTATGACAGACTCATGAATGAGCTGTCTGGGGAGTTTTATAGCTGAAATCCTTCTTCTGTTGACTGACAGTTACTGAACTTCTTGGGACATTTTCCTGTGTAAGTACAGAACAAAACTTTCAAAGACTCGCTTTGTTTCTGTTAATGGGTTGCTTGTTATTCTATTCCCCCCTTCTAATGTGTTTATGTATTACATTAATGTCTGGAAACAATAAATCCAGTTTAGAATATTGTATTCATCACTGGTCTGATTGTCTATTGATTTAATTGAGGCTTTCCTTTTGGATGACTTGGAAAGAAGTCATCTTGTAATTATTTTTAGGTGGTGTTGATAATGATGGAAGTATTTTAACAGGTAGAAGCTAAATGGAGTAGCAATATGAAGTTGAACTTTCTTGGCTAATCCACATCCTCCCCCTCTACTCAGCTCTGGTGAGACCCCACCTGGAGTACTGCGTCCAGTTCTAGAGCCCCTATTACAAGAGGGATATGGAGGTGCTGGAACGTGTCCAGAGAAGGGCCACGAGGATGAGCAGAGGGCTGGAGCACCTCTCCTATGAGGACAGACAGACAGTTGGGGCTGTTCAGTCTGGAGAAGAGAAGGCTCTGAGGTGACCTAATTGTGGCCTTCCACTATCTGAAGGGGACCTACAAGAAGGCTGGGGAGGGACTTCTCAGGATCTCAGGCAGCGATAGGAGTATGGGGAATGGAATGAAGCTGGAGGTGGGGAGATTCAGGCTGGATGTGAGCAGGAAGTTCTTCACCATGAGAGTGGTGAAGCCCCGGAATGTGTTGTCCAGGGAGGTGGTTGAGGCCCCATCCCTGGAGTTGTTTAAGACCAGGCTGGATGAGCCTATGGGCAGCCTGATCTAGTGTGAGGTATCCCTGCCCATGGCAGGGGGGTTGGAACTAGCTGATCCTTGTGGTCCCTTCCAACCCTGACTGATACTATGATACTATGATTTTCTGCATCATGCTTCAAACCAGACAGTCAGAAATGACTGTTTACGTGAGGCTTTTGTCACATCCATGTTTGCACACTGGTTTCAAAGACTGTATTTAATGAGGAGCAGATAAACACAGTTCTGACTTCACGACATCAGGCTTAATTGCATAGGCAAAATATAGCCTTAGTATTCATCACGGTAAGCTTTATTTTTCCCAGTTCGTTTATCATCTGTTCAAAAGCAGAGGCTGTGGGTGAGCGTGGGACATCTCTCGTGCTATCAGAGGCCACAGGGGTGTCATAGCTGTGGTTGGTGTAAGCATTCTTCTGTTATTAAAGGAACTAGTTATTCTATTCGCCCCTCCAAGACGCACAGCAGTAAGCATTGCTGAAAGCACAGCCTGGCAGAGTACCCCTTGCTATTGGGTGTTGTGTACCCAGATGTGGCTTATCGTCGCTTGGGAAGCATTGGCAGGCAGCACAAGATGCCTGAAAATGGCTTAAACTCCCAAGCGCTGAACTGCTTTGTGAAATTCCTTGTCAGGAAGCATAGCTCCTTCTTCCTGCCCTGGGGAAAAATAACTGCTTCCCTAGCTCATCTTTAAAACAGCTCCTATTGCCAAATTCTGAGGAAAGCTCGTTTCACCTGATGCAAAAGAGCTACCAAAAACCTCAGGTTTTCTCTTCCCACACTTCCATGCCTGTATCTTGGCATCAGCATGTCAAGGAGCTGCTGCCTGTAACAGTGATGTTAGATAACATTAAATCCCCTGAGATACCCTGAGGAGAAATTACCCCATGGTGTGAGATGCAGCTGTTTTGAAGGCTTGAGAAAGAAGCTGGAAATATTTTTGTTCTCAAGTTGAAATCTGAAAGGGAGAAAAATGTTCCTGAGTGTCTGTCTGTGTCTATAAGAGATCAGGCTGCTTTCTTCCAAACGCTGGTGATTTTCTACGTGCTGTTTAGAAGCCACTTTTCTTCAGTGACAGCAAAAGTGTCTCGTGTCTAAGGAACTTAAAGAAAAAAATGTATCCTTTGGTACTCTTTCTGAGCAGCAGTTTCACTCACAGCAAAAAAAGGGCCAGATTCCAATTGTGATTCTTCCCTTGCTGGCACATCTTTACAAAGCTCTGAGTAAGAAGTTTCTATGCAGGGGGGGAAGAAAGAAAGAGGGGGAAAAAAACTATTATAATAATCTTTATATATACTGTTATGTCAGTTTGTTGTCATATTTCAGTTCTCATGAATGTAACAGTGACTAAAGGCTAATTATTCTTCCATGAACTTACAGCTTTGAGTTGTCTTACAGATCACATCAGGGCAGATGCATCCCCAGTCCAGATGGAGATGTTCTGTCACTGTGCTGTGCCGTGCCAGAGGACAGATGAGCTCCAGCTATTTACAGCTACTATTCTGGTGTAACTGGTGAGCAAAGCAGCAGAGCCCAGCAGTGGGGCTCTTGATACCACATGCAGCTTTTAGTGTCACATAGGATCTTCCTGGAACTTAGAGAAGCTTTGGGAAGAAAAGTACCTGTGTTTTTATCATGATGGTTTTGCTGACAGAACATGAAAGGGGGGTGAGATAGCGACTTGCAGGTTGAGACTGCAGCTCTAAATAGATGATTGCATGAGAAGGGAGAAGGCTTGTATCTAAGATAAGGATGAATAAGTCACAAATAATTCAGCTCAGAGGTTTACATAGATCATTAAAACACAGGCCATACTGAGTCAAGCATCCACATGATCAACTAAAGGCTTGTCCAGACTGCAGATTTGTTTCAGGTTAACTTGAAGTAAGTTCCTCCCATCAACAAACTAAATGCATTTGTCACAAGTTTTCAGCAAATTCAGGAACACAGAGTTTGACATCAGGTTGCATTAATGCATTTTGGGAATGAAGGACTTGGTGGTGTTCTGTGCTACTGTGCTTATTGCTTCTACCTGGGCATTCTACTGGGATGCCTATTGCTGGCCTGGGCAATTGAGGCAACAGAAAGCGCAAAACTAATTCTATGAGCTCATTTCAGTACTCAGAGCAGGGGAAAGTCTCAGCAGTGATTACCCAGTGTGAGCTGCTTTCTAAAAAAAGGTTGACCAGAAGGCCCTAAACAAGTTCTATAAAGGAAGAACTTTATCAGAGCTGTAAAAGCATTTTAGCATAACTACAATCAGTAAAAGGTACCTGCTTCAGCAGTGACTTCTGTTCCTTCTTCCTAGGCACTGTATCTTGTAACCATATCACTGTGAGACCAGCTCGATTCACCCCCGGCAAAGCTCACAGTGACTCTGTGGACCATACGCTGGAGGAGCACTGTCATAGCTGCCTCCAGCAGACTTATGCCAATGAAATCTCTCAGGACACTGACCTCAACTAGGCCGGTTTTCTACCAAAAACTTCAAATACAAGGAGCCACCTGACCCACCTCAGAAGCCTTTCCCAAGAGCCAACCAGGAAAGCGGAGTGCTACTTGTAAATACTTCATGGTAAGCAATGATGTGGATGGAGTGAAAAGAGCTACCTCCCCAGCACGCTTTTGTGTCATGGGCATAAGGCTGCTCTTCAGGACTCCTGGTGCTTTTAATGTTTCTGTTTTCTCTCTACACCTTAGCTTGCTGTGTCCTGGTCCTCCCAGAACACAATGTAGTGCTGACTGCTTTTTTTTTTTTCACATTGACAGAATGATTGGAGAAGCAGCAAAGGACTTACTGCACCCAAAAACTATCGGGATGAAATTGCTGCATCTCTGAAAGAAATTTTTGAGAGCTCCTAAAGCTCTTAGCACTAGGAGGAAACTTTACATGGACATCAGTAAACCTCCTGCAGTGATGCACCAGTTCTTGCAGCACTACAGGAGAACATTCCCCTCTGCCCTGAAAGCGTGGCTGTGCCTGCCTTCCTCAGAAAAGTCATATGTGTGAATCCTTCCCCTCATGGGAACTGTCATGAGCACAGGTCTTATGATCCAGTGAAATCATGGGAAGTGCAGTATGGAAGGGTGAGCCATTCCCACACACTTTGCATTTCCAGTAGGATAAGAACAATTACAGGAGTTACAGTAAGGCAGCTAACTTGGGAGCAGTCCATTCAGCTCACTATATCGGATAGTCCTTTATCTGTGGATCTCCTTTGTTGTTGAATTCACAAAATAATTAAGTCAGCACCATGTTGTTAGGAGCAGTGCTTTACTCGGTGACTCTTAGGTCATGGATACACAGAAACAAAAACACTGCACCATTTTTTTGGAAGTCAGGAAGGCAACATGTTGTTTGGGAGCTGTAATTCGTGACATGGCATGAAGGATGGAAGAAAACAAATGTGATTTGTGCAGTGATGCAGGAACAGACCAATAAAAATGGATGGTAAACCAGAGCTGAGGTGGAAACTTTCCAGCAGGTAAGTTTCTTCAAAACCTGCTATTACAATAAAACTTCCATTACTGCAAAATACTGTGGCAAAACGTTAACAGACTTACAGTGAAACTGAATTAAGGGGAGTAAAATTGAAGATGTTTCAAACTTTGTGAAGTATGAGACAGTGACAGCCTTTCTTGCCATGTCAGTTTTCACTACTACCTAGGGTTTTCTACACTACCGGTGCTGGAACTAACTGGTTTTCATGAGGGAGGCACTGTGCTCATTTGTGTTTTCAGTCATTTGCAGAGGCAGCCTTTCCAGCAGAAACAGTTTACTTAGGCAGGATTATGGGCAAAAGGGAATTTTGCCTTCAACCAGATGAGCTATGTAAGGGTTTTCACTCCATTATTTACCTTGTAAATTAGACTCCCGCGGGGGGGAGTGGGTTCCAAACGTTTAAAATGCTGTATGCAAAAAGCCTACACATTTGTCTCCCTGTTTTGTTTTTCTCTTTTAATATTAAACAGCCATTTTCACTGCTAGATCTCTGCCTTAGGACAGGGCAACACTGGCTGGAAACAAAAGAGAGGGAGTGGCAGCAGGGTGTGTCAGCTAAAAAGGACAGAAGCTGATACAGAAAATCACTTAGTGTCATGAGCACACATTAAGTGTTGCACTTCATAACCCAAGAGGGAAATGTCCTCGTGGTAGAAAGAGGGTGAATCTTCTTCCTTCTTTCTGTGACTCTCCTCTCTCAGCAGCCAGACACATTTCCTTTTCTTCGCTTCAACTTTTGCACCGATGTTAAAGCTTTCTCCAACATTTGCTTCCCAGCTGAAGGAGACCTTTGCAGGATTTTGTAGCTTGTTTAAAGAACGAAAATATTAAGTACATTAGCGATCAGTTGAATAGATCCTTGCCTGGGGGGGTTCACTGTTCAGCTATGACTAAGTCATCTCAAAATCATGAGACTTCCTTAATCACTTTCTTTTTTTCCTGATACAAACGCTGAACCCCTTCCCACTCTTGTTATTCGGGGCAGACGTGGAACAGCTTGGCTCTGACAGCACATGGGCACGCAGCCAACCTCTCACCTGCTGCAGTAACCCTTGGCACACGGCCTTTTACAATCTTTCGAGGTGAACCCACGATTAATTGCTTGGGGGCAGCCTGGCTGCTGGCCTCTTTCCACCTGCCTTTCTGCTGCACGGCACTACCTTAGCCCAGTAGCACAGGGCCGGCCGCATTGTACCTCTTCCAGGTTACTCACAGCCGAGCCACAGGCTGCGCGGCTGCAGCCTCAGCAATGTGGGACCAGTCTCCCGCCACTGCCTCAGCCTGAGCCCGCCTCACGGTGGCCTCATGGCCGCTCGCCTCACGGCAACTCCTCCGCCCCTTAGGGCTGAATGCGAACTTTCTTGGCAGCCTCGCCCTCCTTCCCGCCTCGGGTTTCCCAGCTCCCTCCGTAGGAAGGCGGCCCCGAGGGTGGCCCCTCGCCTCTCAAAGCCCCTAGCCCTACTGCACCCTCTACCACCCGCCACCGGGCCCCTTGCTCGGCCGCCACTGCGCTTGCACCGCCCCCGCCCGCCAGCGCTGCCCGTCCCGCGCGCAGGCGCAGAGGTGCGCCCGGCCCTCCCCGCCCCTCCCCGGCGGCGCCGTACGCAGGCGCAGTACGCGCCGCCTGCCCGCCCGGCTGGTGCGTGCGAGAGAGAAGATGGCGGCGGCGGGGGGCAGCAGCGTGAGGCGCCCGGGAGACGCCGAGCTCCCTACGGACGCGGGGCGCCATGGCTGTGAACAGCGCTCAGGTACTGGCCGACCCCTCGCTGCATGCCTGCGTTGCTGCGGGTTTTTTTCTGACGGGTTCTGAGGGGTAGCTGGGCCCCGCGCCGCGGCTCGCCGAAGGGGGGGAGCATGGTGGCCCGGACTAGGCCCAGGGTGATTCTGCAGCTTCATTGAATCTCCTCAGGGCGGTGGAGGGGCCTCCCTGCCGGGCGGGACGACAGCCTCCTGTGCTCTCGGCGGCGGCCCTGCCCCGTGCAGAGGCCCAGCGGGTTGGGGTTCGTCCCCTCGTCTCGCCGGCGTTGCCGTGCCTCGGCCGGGGGGAAGAAGCGGAGGGGAGGAGGAGGCCTGCGGGAGTCCTCTGTGGGGTGAAATCGATGCTGTACTCCCATCTGAGCCGTTGCGAGAAGGCGATGGTTGGAAGAGAGTAGCCTGAGCTTATTTTTTTTTTTTCTTTTTTTCTTTTTTTTTTTTTTTTTGAGGTGAGGAGAGACAGAAGCGATTCTATAATGAGAAGGGAATAAGGAGATTTGTAAACTAATCCTGTCTCTCCCCCCCCCTCCCTCCCCGCCCAAACACTCCATAAACCTCAGTGCATTGGGGTGCAAAGGGCTGAGTGTTGCAAGATTTCTGTGCATGGGGATGCGTGTGCAGTTTCCCTGTCTCCCACTAACTCAGCCAGCCAGAAGATTTGTGCACGGAGTGAAAAAAAAACCCAACCCAAAACTGCGATCGTGGTAGTTTTGCGCTGGAAGTTAAAAGCTCGAGTCGTGGTCTGATTTAGCGTGTGCTTAGAGCAAACGATTCAACGGGTTAGCTTCATTATGTCTTTACTGTGAGATTTTTTTTCCACCCCAAAAAGCTTTAAAGCAAAAATATCAGGCTAAATCCCAGGCAAGTATGTGATCTGAGGTGTTTATTTGGAGGATTTTTGTGCGACTTTGTTCTCCCGCAAATGGTGAAGTTTAGAAAACTTTAAACGCGTTAAAGATAATTTCATTAAGGGTATTTTGTGGTGGAAAGTACCTTTCATAAAACGTAAGTTTCAAAGAAGATGATGCTTTATTCTTAATTATGGTTTGGTTTTTTTTTTCTGAAGGACAGTTAAGGTCCACATCTAAAAGTTGTGCCCTGGTGGCACTGACAGTGATTTTTCCCACAAAGAGAAATTTGTAATCAGTGAAAACTGTCGTGACCGTTCATGTCCAGCTTGATTTATTTATGTTTGAGAGAAAGAGGGGTGGAATTTTATTAACATGAGTGATCTGAGTGCAGTTGCAGTTCCTGGAGCTTGTTTTAAATTGTTTTAAAACTATTTTATCCTCCAACTTTTCTTTCAAAGTGGAGGAATCTCACTTACATTTGGACTTTTTTTCAGTCTCCTGGTAAATAATAGTTGGATTCAGTGTCCCACTTGGGGGATGTTTGACTAGCTGCTTTTCCTCTCTCCTCAGTACCAGACCGCAGTGCATGTGGTCAGTCTGATAACAGACTGGGTTTTACATTGCAGTTTTCTTGTTGAACTAGAAGAATTAAGGAAGTTTTTCTGTCTGTAGTTAATTAAATTGGTGTACCGTGAAACAAAGAGAGTTCAGTGGATGATTTAGTTTATGGTGAGGCTATAATTAAAAGTAAACTGCAAATTCATGTTTAGCAGTTACTTGTACACAGACTTTTGAATCAATGCCCTGTTTAGGAAAAGATAGATATTTAGGTCTCATGAGGATTGCTGATTAAATTTATATGCAGTTGGGAAGCAAATCTATAAGATCTTTGTATCATTAAAACAGCCTGGTTTTGTGTTTTCCCTCCCCCCGCCCCGTTGTAACCAGTCTGTTTAAATACTGCCTAGGATTTATGTGGCTGCATATTCTAGAGCACAGTGCTGAAGTGAGGTAACTGGTTTGGACTTTTTTGGATGGAAAGAAGATAACGAAGATAAACTTAGGAATGCAGTTTTGCATGTAGGTGTTTCCTTTTTATTTTAGGGTGATATTTCTGCAGCTAAGTAGAAAAAAATAGTTTTGATAACAGTTGCACGTTCTGATCTGAAGACTAAAAATCATTATTTAGTCATTGTGTTATTTATTCATTATGCTATTTAGTCATATGTCTCAGAATGCAGAGTTCTAGGCTAAAGTGTTTGGTTTTTCCATGCCTGTGAATTTGAGTATACTGTAACTGAAACATTTTTTTTTCTGTCCCACGGGAGAAAAAAAGTCTTCAGGAAAATCATGTTCTTCTAATAGCTGCAATGCACAGTCAGATTCCTGCCAGTTAATGGATTCATGTAATAGTGGGCAGGAATACTTCATCAGTTTGCACATTGTAACAAATGAATCATGAAACGAGACCATACTGTATTTTCAAAAGGACATTAATTTTGCCCGGCCACCTAGTCAGCAAGCACAGGGGTACATGGTAAAACAGATACTGCTGGTCGTTTGTACCTCTGTGTTCTATGTCATTATTTCATAATCGTTTAAGGAGATATTTAAGTGTTGCTGTCAGTTTTCTGGGTGTGTTCTGAATATATTCAGAATCTCTAAGATTGTTTTTTCTACTAAGGTGAGCTCAAAGTAAACCTGTTGTATTGCTACAAGTTTCGTATGACAGTAGATACATTGAGCTGATTTAGCACTGAATGTAGTCAAAGCTATTTGTCATCAAGGTCAGCTAAAAATCTTTGCAGGGGGAGAAAGGATGTATTATAAAACTGTTTCCCTGTTTGAAAAGAGTGATGCTGTAGGAACTGTCTAAACAGTTGTTTTAACCACTTTTCCTATTGTTAATCATAGAAAGAATACAAACACACCATCTATAAATCTTGTGAAAACAAGTTAAGCAGAATAAAGGATACCATAGCAGAATGAATCATTTATGCTTGTTTTGTTCTTTCACCATTACTGTGGTGTCAGATGAACTCGGTGCCATTTTAAGTGTACTTTGTTTCCCCCAAACCCAGCTGAAGTAAAAACCAGTAGAGTTCATGTTCATAAAAAGCTGAACAAGCTCATGAGCTGCTCATCCTCACCCAAGCCTGTCTAGCCTGGCAACCAGAATAACTGGAACTCGGGACATGGCATGCAATCTGACTCCCTGAAATACTGCACTGCAAACTACCTCTTTTATGGCTGGCTTGGAGTGTGGCTCCCTGGCAGGGTGTAGTTTGATGTTCCCTTAAGCCACTGCTGTTTCTGGAAGAAGAAAAAAATAAAAGGCAAGCAGCAGTCTGTAGGCATTTGTTCTGTGCTGTCTTTGCAGTGTATTACCTGATGTTTGTGGGTGACCTCAATTGATTAGGAAATCAGTCTGTATCACAAATAATCTTAAAAAAAGGGTCATCACACAGCTGGATGAGAATTTCTTATGATATTCTGCAGATGTGTCGGATGTGCCAGTGTCCTTACAGGCATGAAGAAGTGTGTGGAGAGAGGGCAGTGTGGGTTCTGTCAGGTTCCTGAAATACAGTGAAAACTGGGGAAGGGGGAGGAGGTAACCCTGAAAACAAAAGATGGGTCGGGGCAGTGTCTACCAGTGGGTGGCTTTGGAGAGGTGTTCGAGTGTAGCATCCTGCAGTAGCTGCTGCATCTCCTCTGTCCCATTCACTTGCTGTTCTGTATTTTAAGGTGATGCAGAAGCTGGATATGTTTTCCCTGCCTTTTTTTGGTCCCACTTTTGTCACTCAGAAGGGTGTGGGTTCATTCTCGCACTCAGGCTTTTGCATCTGGAGTGAGTAGTTTCAGGCTTCTCTGGTGTCAGGAATTCAGGCTGCAGCTGAAGTTGTGAGTTTAGGTAGCCAGAAGGTATCATTTGCCTTTCTAAAATGTGAATGGTGAATCCACACAGAGCATAGCGGGTGAATGTGGGTTGGTTAGCTTAAAAAAGCCAGTCTGGGAAAAAACTGACATAGAACTTAAATTTGGAACTATATGGCAGCATGCAAATAATAGAATAAACCTGACAGTTTTTGTGAATCACTGCTCTTTTTCTTCTGTGCATTTGAGGGTATAGCACTGATTGGGAGACTTTTTAGAATGAATCCAGCCATTTACCCATTAATAAATCAAGTTTTTGTGGGCAGTTGCTTAGACACACTGCTTTTTCCATTCTAGTAGCTATTGAAATACTTGTAAAGTGAAGTGGGGTTTGTTTATAGGTAAACTAAGCAGTCTCATTTCTGTGTAGTGATATACACACAACATGCTGTGTCGTACAAACCGGCCAGATCTGTTGTAATAGAAGTTGCTGGCCTTGGGCCATTGGATTATGGTCATTTGTCACTCTAATGCCATTTCAGCAATGTAGATGTTCATTTCCAAAGAATTAAACGTGCTAGTACTGCGTTTTTTCTTTTCGATGGAAGTGTTTTATGTGTGATCATTAAACGTACAACTGGGGATTATGGAACAATAGGATTATGCTTCATGGTGGGGGGAAAAAGTGTGTGTGTGTACATGCGTGTCTGTGTGCATAGGGGTACAAGCACACACAAACCCTCCATAAAGGAGCAGTTCATTTAAGAATTGGGATTCTAAACTCTATTTTTATTTTGTGACATAGTAACATGTGCGTTTAAGGCTACGTGGTTCAAGTGTTCCCAGTAATGGTGCCAGGCTGAGGGTTTTGTTAGATTAGTGCTCACATTAACATATTCATTAACGCTCTAATAGAGAAAACTTGGAAGTACATTAGTATTTTTCATTTTGCATTTGACTCTCTAATACCTACTTTAACTGCAGATGTTCTTGATCGTTTAAATACACCAAAGAGCGTTTCCTCCTTGTTTGACAGCATAGGATTTATTGATCTTTGGTTTGTGCTACAAGGTCTGTTTTTCTTCACCTCTGGTTAGGCAGGAGGTAAGTTAAATCACAGCAGCCCTAAAAAAGTGTTTGTGTAAGCTTATTTAAATCATACACCTTATGGAAGAGCATTTGCTTGACAAAAAATTTGAGGTCTATGGTAGTGACAAATGTTAGTGCCGCACACACTGAAGTGTGCAAAAGTGCTTTGGGAATTTTGCTACTCGCACTAATGTATGTGAATTGATATCATGTATGGAAGTAGGAAAGAAAGGTATATGGATCAGCCTCCATTATGTGTATAATGTTAGCACAAACTGGAAAATCACTTAAGGGTTCTGTAATTTTTTTTTTTTTTACTTTGCTAAAACCCCCTGATTTGGGTTCACCTTTGGGGTGGAAAACCATCTGAGCTGTAAGAAACTCCAAAGAACAACATATCTTTGAAGGTTATGTCAACATACACATTTAAAAATTGAGAATGTAGTTTTTTGTCAAAGAATTCTGTATATGAAAGACTTTTTTTCAATCAAGCTGAACATAGGAGCAAAAACAGCAGTGCTGTATTCCCTTGGTGCAGCAGGCATGAGTTTTCATGCATCATTTAGATCCTGCTGTAGTGATTCACAGATTTCCTGCCTCGTTTTTTCCCATGAATGTTGCAGACTGGCAATGGGTTTAGCAGTTTAACTTAAAATAGAGAAGTTACATGTCATTCATGCAAAGAAGAGAAGGCTTCTCTCCTGAAAATGTTTTGTCTTGTTGGAGTGGGATTCCTTTGTAGGCAGTGTAGCAACACATTGCCAGTAGTGATTCCTACAGTGTCAAGGTAGTGCTCTTACTTTCATGAGCACTTAGCAGCTTTGCCATATGCACGTACCTGTCTGGGATGTATGTGTATATAGCTTGCCCTTTAGCTTGTATTGCAAATATAAACGTATGGTTTAAGTTGGTTAAAGATCCCCTATTACTAGCATTGAAAGCTCTAGAATGCAGGTGGGGTTACCAGGTATTGGATGTCATGAGTGACTTTAGATGTGGTGATTGTCATTGTGTGAAGGTATCAAGACTTCAGATGCTGTACATGGTATTAAACCACAGATACTCTCACTCCTGACTGTCTGGTGAAGCAGAGTTACTTTTGCACATTGCTCTCATTTGAACAGGCTGAGAGTAAGTTGTAAAGAGGGAAATTAATTCAAAGCTAACCTTGTGGGAGTTAAAGAAATGGCTGATAGAAAAAGGGGTAGATAGAGGAAAGATACTGATAATCCCTTTGATTCATGCTGCAAACATTAGGTCGGATGCAGAAGGAGATGGAAAAAGTTGAGCTACTTAGTTTAATGCTAGCAATGGGCAATTAGATTACTTGTATTCAAATAATGGTTGTGGATGATGGTACTTAGGAGGGTATATGTTTAAAAATTACGCTCTTCTGGTACATCATATGGGATGATCTTGTCATTTTAAATATGACTAGGTAGGATAAAAGGAGAGAGAAATAAAGAAGAGAGGGAAAGAATCGTCAGCAAAAGTTACAGCTGAATGGCAAGAAGAGTCAAGTTTAAGTTCCAGCCTACTTCATTGTATCCATTAAATCATACGGTCTCTAAGGGTCGCTAGCTGTTAGCAGGGAAAGTAAGAAATGGTGCTGTAATGTCCTTAAAGCCTGGAAAACCTCATTTTCTGTTCCTCTGCAGCCTTTGGGATACAAAACCAAAGCTACCACTGTTTGAAAATTTTTGTGGAGCACTGTAGTTAATTGAAAACTGAAAAAAAATTAAAGGCACCTTACTTAGGCAATTCCTAATACTCCTCATTTTCTTCTTCTTTGCTAATGGCTGTGACCAAGCCTATGGCCCCTTAACAAAAAGCGTTAAGCTTCTGCAAAGCACAATGAAAGCTTCCTAATAAAACTTAGGACAACAAAAAGAAGTGTTTATGCTGTTAATATGCTTTCATAGCAAGCAAGAAAGAGATACATAAAATTAGCATCCTGGCTTTGTAAGCAACAGAAAATGTAAGTGAATCAGCATCATGGAAGTGTGAAAGAGGAGCAGTCGACTTTTGGAGCAGAGGAAATAAAGCTGTTGAGTTTGATCATGACAACAGGTTTGCCCTGTCAGTCTTTTGAACTTTGTTAAAACACAACGCTGAACTGTAGTGGTCACTCTTGTTACTGTGACTCCAAAGGACTGTAACCAAGGCTGGTATGTAGTGTTTCAGATGTTGCCAAAGACTGGGAGTTCCTTAATTGTGGAGAATAAAGGCAATGGACTTGTATTTCCCTTAGTACTAATGATTGTCACAAAAAGGCCATTATGGTTTTCTGCTTTGATCTAATTACATACTTAAAATAGAGATTTCCCCGAGTTCTCATCAGTCTTCACCCAGAAGTGTCAGGGCAGCTGCGTGCACAGGTTTTTTTCCTTCATTTTGTGCTGCAGCTTGTAATGGTGAGTTGAAAGTTGTAGTGGTTTGGAAGCATCCCTCGTTCCCAGTGCTTGATTGTGCACTGAGCTACAGTATGTGTACACTATTTTTGCATTGGTGTGACTTCATGGTTAGTCTGAGATTTTCACTTTTTTCTAGGCAAAACTTAGTGCTGAGCTAAGAGCTGAGGTATTTTGTAGCTGTTTGGTTTGTGTGCCAAGTCTTGTATATGTGTGCTTCAAATTTCTTTATTTTAGGACATTTTAAGAAAGTGCTTGTAATTAATGAGCACCTATTTACTATGTTATCTTTGAAGGTTAGCTCCAGGTATCAGTGTTCAGTGCATCTACCATGTTTACGGAGTAGCCAGAGGTTGCAATATTTTATAATGGCAGGCATCACTAATTTGGAACTTAGTTCAGTTTGTATTTTCTGTCGTATTTTCAAGACATCTGTTTCAAACAATAATATGACTGACTGGTTGTATTTGCCAAATGTGTTTTTATGATTTGCAGGAGATTTTTTTTTTAATTGGATTTGGGACCAGAGGAGGCAATGTACAGCCCCATGTTCTTTCAAAAGCTGCCTAAATGGGTGTTTTTCAAAAGTGGAAAGTATAAATTCACAATAGGCATGGTGAAATAGGATGGTGTGGTGTCACCATTGTTGCTCAAGTTTGTCCACGTTATGGATTAAATTTGCTGGTATTTACGTGGGGTGTCGTAAAATGATCTTGCTCCTTTATACTGTAGGTAGATGAGGGTGAAGATAGAAGGTGCTGGAGTTGCAGATATGCATGCACACCACCGCGTTGCCCACCCCGCACCGCATCACGCGTGCCCCACCATGCCACCCACACCCCATCACCCCACCCCACTCTGCACCACACCCACAGCACTACACAACATTACCACGGTGCCCACAGCACCCACCACACCACGTCACCCACATCACACCACCTGTGGTGGGTCGAAGTTTCCCCCAGCATTAACTTTTGCCAGACCAACCCAGAAGCAAATGAAGCTGTATTTACCAGCAAAAACTACACTCTACAATGGCATGCGATGAATATGTACCAAACATGCAGTATTTACAATATTATACAGATATTTACAATTAATAAACAGCACAAGGACCTCCCTGGCCAAGGACAAGAGGAAGCTACTAGCTTCTCCCTCCCTACCACCCTGTACAAAAGGGACAAGAGAAAGGAGCAGAGAAGTTAAACTTAGCCAAAGCTAGACAATAAGCAGGTTATCTCTCCTGAGTGAAGCAAAACAGTCAGAGATCAGAAGAGAAGAGAAAAGGGAAGACTTGTTATGGTACAGATCCTCTTATTCTAGATATTTATCCAATGAATTTGAAAAGATTATTTTCCTTTTTTGTTTTCCTTTTTTTGCACCCAATAGTGATTTATTTATATTTTTCTACTTTTCTGCTCAAAATCTGTAACTAAATTTTAAAGGAATAGCCTAAAGCCACCACCCCAACATACCACATGTAATTTCATGACCAGAGACCTCCTGTTCTGAGTCTCAACAATGGATTTTGAAGTCTCCAGATTTGGCTGTTCCTTAGAGATTGGACCACAGCTTTGGGAAGTGGCTCACAAATGGAGTTGCATGGGTAAAAATTAAATTGGAGGTAGTTTGTCCAAAAGTCATGTTCAGGCTTTCTACTTGCACTAATCAGGAGTGTTTTGTTTTTCTGGAAAAAAATACGTGTTCTCCAAGTAGCCTAGGTAGTAGTATGTCTCTCCAAGAGCTCAATAAAGTTAGATCAGTTCTTAAGAAGTTATCAACAGCAAGTCACATTTTCATGTTATTTATTTTGTGATACTTTCCACAAATTAATTTTGAGCCATCCCCCTCCCCCACATTTTCAAGTTTCTCCTTAGTTTGCATAGCCATGCTATTTGCTGTAAACAGTAGCAGCATGTTGTACCTTCACACTGAGAAGAGGAAAAAGCATTCTCAGCATCACCCTGAGTAGGATTGTAAACAGTTTAACAAGCTGTTGGAAGACTTAAAGCGATGCTCTTTTGCTGAACAACGACCTCTAAAGATGGATAAGCAAATAAGATACCTGGGCACCCCATATGGTTAGTGTAGATAGGGCTACATCTCAATTCCTCTGCTATGGAACTGTGCGTCCCCTGTGAAATGAGGAGCATGCCCTTCATAGACTGAAAGTCATTCTG
The DNA here is from genome assembly GCF_026170545.1 of Melanerpes formicivorus. Lineage (NCBI taxonomy): Eukaryota > Metazoa > Chordata > Aves > Piciformes > Picidae > Melanerpes > Melanerpes formicivorus. The sequence continues at coordinate 12,353,663 of NW_027142372.1, read as the reverse complement.
ATTCAGACTAAACACTGTAACTCACTCTCATTGCAACTGAGTCAGCTAATTTAGATCTGAATTCAAGGTTAAGGTGACCAAGCAAAAATCTTGCTTCTTTTCAACACCTTGCTTTCATATCTTCTCTGAACAGTTTGAAAGGGTGATCTAGTGGGAACTCAGACACAAAAAAGTGTTGTGACTGATGATTAGGTGAAAAGACAGTAGATAAATTCCAGGTAATTCGGGTCTTAATTTTTGTTCCTCTTGATAGGGAGAGTTTACAATTTGTGCATTAGACTGAGTAACTAGTAACTCAGAGCTTGAAATAAATGTGTTTGCCGAATTATGAGCAACCAGCTTGAAGACGGTGTTTTCAGGCTCCTGGAGGGTGTGAAGATAGAGGTGTTTTACCAGCAACTATTCCTGAATTCAAAACCAGGAAGGTATTTATTTTATTTGTTTTCCTATTTTGGAAGAATCTGTTTTTCTTTTGATATTTACAAGGAGTGTCTGCCTGTTTAATAGAAAGTGTTTTTCTTTGGCTTTTATTTTGATTTGACATTGCAAGGAAATAACTAGAATGGAAAATGTTACTGCTCTGAATTACTGGCAGATATTTGTGGGCTTGTAGTGGTGAAGATGCTGGTGTAGAAGTGTCAGAAATTCCATCTTTTGCTCTTTAGAGAGCTAAGACTTGATGTAAACAGCCCTGACAGTTGAGTTATCTGTCCTCTTGCTCACTGTCTGGTGTGCACTTAGGTGTTCCAGCTGTGGCCCCAAAATGAATGATCTTCACTGCAGCTCTTGCTTGTGTAAGGCATAAACCTATGTTCTTACCTTGGCTGCAGTGAAAAGCTCAAGGAAGATACTTTGTTTGGTAGAATATCTAATCCTTTTACACAGGATGGAAATTAAAAGGTATACAAAATGTAGATAAAATCCTCCTGTCAGTGGGCATTGCTTTATGATCACATATAAGTGATAGAGGTGCATTTCCCTCTTTATACTGTTAAGATTGACTAAATAAAATTGTGTCTGTTTTGGAGCATGCTCTTTGTTTTCTGGAAGAAAAGGAAAATATAAATTTGAGAAAACTTTAAATAGAAACAGTAGAGGTTTTATTGCTGGGGCAGTCCTGTGGAGACCAGAAGATAGGAGACTCTTTATGTAGCTGGGGAAGGTACACCATGCTCATAAAGGCAATGGTGTCTGCAAGATTAAGGATTGTGTTTTATCATCTACTCCCTTTCTCCTCCACTGTTAACCACAGTCAGCACTTTATAGACAGCTTCCTTGGACTGGCTGCACTGCTGGCTGTTTGAAAAACAAGAATGCTCAGGAGCGCCTTTTTTTGATGAAGCCAAATTTGTTTGGGTTTAAGATACTGGCTTGTGTTTTCACAGTTTTTTGCATGGTTATTTTATGATGTTTTGCCCCTGTTTGTTTCCGTCAATTACAGAACTATTTCAGATAATAATGAAAGAGCACAGACTGCTCTTCCTTTGTGAATATTTGAAATAGGACCAACTGTTCTGATCCATCTTGTGTCCCTGTGATAGTGTCAGGCTCTCAGGGCCATTTGTTCACTAAACCTGCTGTGGCCACACCTGAAATTTCACCAGCTTTTGTACTAGGCAGTGATCTGTTCTTTCCTCTGATCAGAGGAGAGAGAATGATAATTTGATAATTTTATTATTTTTTTGAGGTCCAGAGTGGAATAAATTCTCCTCTAATTAATTTTAAATGTGTGGAAAATGCCTAACTTCAGCTGTGAGAATTCTGTAATAACATCCAAGAAGCTCTGAATCGTAGAAGAAAAAAAGAAGGGAAGGTACAGTCATATTTTTGAGCCTTTGATTGCTTAAATGCTAGGCAGGCAGAGTTGCACTGACTCATGGGCTTAGTTGACCTACATTTACCTACCTCTGATCTTTCTCCAGGCACGGTGTAGATTTGTTAATGTTCCAGTTTTAAGCTGCAGGCTAGTGATAAAGGACTGTAAGCTGTACTAAGAGTTTGCACAGGATTTGTTACGTTTTCAGCTGTTACAAGCTTTAATATGCAGTGCTCTACTGTAAAGTACAACTTCATTTCCACACACCTTTATATAATAGACTTTATTTTGTCATAAAGAGGAGAGAACAGCACAGTATTTTTTTCAGAAACTGATTTACCAGTTACTAAAATGCTACTATTTAGGCTATGATACAGCTATAAATATGTGGCCAGAGATCTTCATAGCTCCTGGCTATGAGTTGTTGCTTGCAAATCCAGAATCTGAAACAACTTGACAAACCTTGACAAAATGAAAGAAAAGTAAAGGGTGAGGGAGAAATAGCTTATTTGCTGCTGGGATGACTAATGCAAAAGTGTTTTTCTCTGCTAATAAAACCCAAGTGCTGTCATACTCATGTGCCCTTTTTTACTTGCCAGAAAACAGACTTCTCTCTGAATGGTTCAGTTTCTTTACTCCAGCCTATCTTAATAGCCTCAAGAATAAGTACACTTTGCAGAAGTAGCTCTGTGAGCACAATTTTATAATGTGTGGTGTACATAAGGCGTTTCATAATTTCAATTTATATCTGAACTAGTTTTGACTTGTTAAGCCTTCTGCTTAGATGCAGTTGAATTATTCCTTGCCACCATTAAGCAAAAGCTGTATTTTTAACTCCTTTGTGGAAAAGCCGTTGAAGAATTTGCAGCTTAAACTAATTTGACTGTAAGATCTGAAGCTGTTGGTTGTTAGATGAAAGCCATGTTAATGCTTCTTGAAAGCAGAAGTTGACACTTCATTTTCCTAGCTTTCTTGTAGCTCAGGTGATGCCAAGATGATGATGCATCAGCAGTGCTATTTCTAGTCTTTTTTCTAGGACAAGCAGCTGTGTAACGTGTACTCCTCCTCCTCCTTGTATTCCTTCAGGAGGGTGTTCATGTTGCTAGACTGGAATACCAGTGGAGAGTTCATTGCAGGCAGTGAGGTAACGTTGGCATTCATTTTTTAAGTGCTCACAGACAGCACAACAAAACAGTTAATGTGGGGAGAGCCTGGAGATCAGGCATTTTAATCCTTCGGAGTTTTGGGAGAACTTTTTTTCTCCTCTGTGCTTGAAATTAATTCCATAGCTGCTGCTTTTGTCTGCATAGTTAAGATGCCACATGGTCGGTTATGGTAATTCAAGTTATAAAAGTATTCTTACTTTCATTCCTGTGTGGTAGCAAACACATTTTCTTGTGTAGATGTTTGGTTAATTGGTTTAATGTGATTTGTATTATAACCTAGACACATCACCTCGAAGATGTAAAGGTGATGTTGTTGATGAAGTATTCTGTTTAAAGTGGCGTAAAATCTGCTGGAGTGCAGATGGATGTTTTACTGTTGTAATCATATTACAGAGATTAACTCAGAAACTGGTTCCAGTTTTGTTGTGACTGGAAACACCAGTGACTGACAATCCCAGGCAATCACCAACAGATCAAGAGGACACAGTCTCAAGCTGCACCAGGAGAGGTTTAGGCTGGATGTTAGGAAGAAGTTCTTCACAGAAAGAGTGATTTGCCTTTGGAATGGGCTGCCCAGGGAGGTGGTGGAGTCACCATCACTGGATGAGGCACTTGGTGCCATGTTTTAGTTGGTAAGATGGTGTTGGGTGATAGGTTGGACTTGATGATGTTAAAGGTATTTTCCGGTCTGGTCTGGTCTGGTCTATTCTGGTCTATTCTATTCTATTCTATTCTATGGGTTTGGGATGTTGCTGTGAAAGGTATTTAAAATGATTGGGTTTTTTTAAGGAGAGCTTATATTGGGAGGCAGGTCCTTGACACAGGGAAGACTGATTCATTACATCATGTGAGACTGAATGCTAAAATTTGTGATGCCAGCTCATTTGTGAGTTTTGGAAACAGTCTGAAAGTCCTTTCCACTGTACCAGTTTCAATAGTCTCATTCATTCAACATCTTGAACTTGTATTATAGAAAAAATACATTGCAGATATGATATACTCTTTAAAATGTTCCTCATCTGCAGACTATTTGTATAATATTCCAGTCTCACCATGTTACGTTCTTCAAGAAGGCGGCAAAGATACAGGTCTTTTAATGTCCTCACTTCAGGTGCACAGGAAGGAATTGAGAATTACAGATACATCTGGCTCATTCAGATGTTTCCAGGAATTTAATTGTAGGTTTGGGGATTTTCTGGTACTCTCCAAAGCTGTATAAGAATATTTTAAATTCAGTTTCCAGACTTTAATTGCAAAATCTTGATAGGTAGAAATCAGATTTATTTTCTTGAAGTAGTAATATCATAAAGAAATTGAGTTTAAAAACCAGGGCACGAGCAGCAGCTTCTGTGAAAAGAGTTACCACTTTACAGTTGCACAAAGTATGTTTAATTTTGCAATGATTTGCCTCCCTCCCCACCCTGTGAACTTACTGTGCTAGTTGTTAGTGTCAGCATCTGAAAGGAAAGATTTTGTGTATGTTGTGTAGCGTCTCACCTAATGCTATCTCATTTTTAAGGTTTGTTTGAATCACAGAATCAATAAGATTGGAAAAGACCTCAGAGATCATCAAGTCTGAGCATTGTTTATTTTCATTCTTGGTCTCGGAGATGCAAGAAGAAATTCAGAAACTCCCAGAAGTTCAGAACTTGTGTATCTTGAAACTAGGATTTTTAAAAAAGGTTGGATCCTAACTCTTGTGAATGATTTTATTTTTAAAGGAATTGATCATTAAACCCTGGTGTGGAGTTATTAGCTGCAAGAATTGCCGCTTTCTGATCCTGAGGTTCGGGAAAGGCAATTTGGTACATTGGTACATGCTTACTCCCCCTAGTTACAATCATGTGAATTTTAACATCTGTAATAACATATTGTGCATCTCTGCTAAATGGTCAAATTGGGTTACAGTCGTGAATTGCTAAATGGAATAAACATATCAGTGTGTTTTGGGTTTAGTATTTTGGTTTTCCATCTCAAAGGAGAGGTTTGGAAACAACGCTGAGAACGTGGAAGGGCAGTTGAGGTAGTTTGTTGTTTTGTTTTTTTTTACCCCAAGGATTCCATGAAGCCTTGTCCTCTCCATACCCCTACTTACCATGCTTCCTCCCAGATGAGACTGTTATTTTCCATCTGCTTTTCTTACACAGCTGCAAGTGGAATATTGTGGAAATGTGTATGATCCTGTTTTGACGTTGCTCTTAATCTGTGGCAGAAATAAAGTTCATCAGGCTGAGGTATCTTAAGGGATCTTTGAATGCACATAATGCAAGGTTAATGATGGCGCTGCAGATTTAAATCATCTGGAGAGCAGCAGGAGAAATGCAGCATGAAATACCTGCTCCCAAAAAAGTGAGGGGATTTCTTCCCAGGAGCCGCAGTAGTGTAGGTTGCAGGGATGATTTGAGAAGGAAAGGGAAATCAGAGTTGACTGAATTAAGCCTCTTGGGGATTATGTGTCTTTAAAAGTAACTCTAGGGGTAATGTTACAACAGGAAAATTTTCAGACTTTCCCCTAGTATTCTGTTAAGAGTTTGTTGTTTGTTTTTTTTTCCCAAGCCCAGTATTGACATGCAACTCAAGTCTCTTCTAAGCACCGTTCCTGCTATACTTTGTGAGATGCCACTCAGACCATTGAACGCTGTTCAGTGTGCTTTTCAAGCAGGTGCTTTTTTTTTGTCTGACGATATAAATGAAAACTTATCTTATAAATAAAAGACTAATAGTGTGTTTGTGCTCAGGGAAAGCTTTATATTTTTTTTCTTTGAGTTCTACACATTTCTTTTAAATAAAGTTTAAACTTGTCACTGGTAACGTTTTCAATATTTTGGCTTTGCATATTGCTGCACCGTGTAGCTTGTGTTACTGATGTTTTTTGGACTGGGCCAGTTCAGCTGTCTGTTCATGTGCATTGTCATAGCAATTGTGCTTAGGTAACTGTACATTTGGAGTTACTGTAAAGAGGTTGTTGACGCACTGACGTGTAACCAAGCGGCTTACTGCTGAGCAAGTCACAATCTCTTGCCTGTGTTGGGGCTGGCCATGAGCAATCTGTCGCTTGGAAACCACTTTTTTCTTGGAGGTTCTATAACAAAATCCCAGTCTGTTATCTACGATTGGGACCTTGAGATCCAGTGATGTCCACACAGGTTTAGAGGTGATACCGTGTGGGACAGGTCATTAGAATCAATCATAATTCTTTTCCATTTGGAAAAGACTTTTAGGATCACTGAGTTCATGAGTGTGACATTGGAAGGAATCAGTTTGATGTAGTCCTAAGAGGTATGCTTGTTTCTTGTGCAGATGCATACCTGAAAATACTAAAACTGGAATTGAAACAGTTTGAAACCGCTTTGGCAAAATTTTACCACGTGCTAGTGTAACTGTTTGAAACATTATTGTATGGGGTAATTTAATTTTGGTCATGAGTAGTTTCTGCAGGAACTCTGTAAATGTAATTAAACGTTTGTTTGATTGTTTCAAGTGTTGGATTTGATTTATCAGCTTGAAAATGGCTTTGGAATTCTGTGGAATAATTAAGAGTGTATAACTTAGAAACCCCAAAATGCCTACTGATAGTGAGATTATTTCTTGCAAGGATGTATTGCTTTTTACAAAATCCTAGTGTTCTCTTGCTTTGAAAATGCTTACTGCTTAGGCATTGCAGCATTCAGTTGTAGAAAAACTTTTGCATTTTGAATGAATGCTTTAGAATAAGTCCTAAAGAGGTGAAGCTTCCCAGCTAAAGGAAGTATTTTTTAACATGCAGACCATTTGTACAGCAGCAGGGACTGGGATGTAGCATGGCTGGACAGCAGGCCAGGGAGCTAGCACGGTATTTCAGGTTTTTTCACTTCAGCATGTAGTTGTGCTTGCAGAAATCTATTTCTTGAGTGCTGAGGCAGAGGTCAGGAAGCTTTGTTAAGTTGGGTCAGTCTGATGTCATCAGTCATATGGCCTAATAAGTTTGTTTTGAAAAAATATATTTCTCAATTTATTATGCAGGTATAAAGCATTGTTAAATAAAAGAAAATCCTAGTTTCTTCAGGCCCAAATCTGAAGGGTTTTTTTGTGCTATAGTCTGGGGATTAGTTTTCGAGTTAGATGTTGATAAGTATTTTTATATTGTGTTTTAAACTATTAAGAAACAGTCACTACATTAAGATACAGTATTGATAATTTTGTTTGACTTTTGTCTTGTTTTCCCTAATTAAAAATGAACCACTTTTACTCAGAAATATCAGACCTGTGATACCTCAGTTAGCAATATTGCGAAATGAAAAGACTCTATTATTACATGCGGGAATTTGGGTTGGACTTACATAACTCTAAACAGTCTATAGTTGAGATTGTAGTTTCGTTGCGTGACTGCATCAGAAATATCTCCTAAATACATAATTTAGTTATGATTCAGCAAATGCTTTTCTTGGGCATGTTTTTGGAATGTGACCAATTCTAGCTGGTGTGTTACTGAATAAGAATGACTGGAGAGCTTAAGGCAAGTTTAAGTCTTATATCAAGAACTGTGAAGTTGTTCTCTTAAGTTTGATTTAGGGATCTTTTTCTGTTTAGGTGTTGTACTAGCTCGGTTTCTCAGCAGTTGGCTGTGTGAAGGTTTTTTAAAGCATTATTTCTTTTACTGTGCTTCAGATGTTTGTATCACAAATGTTGAAGTTTATTTTGTCTGTTAGAATTGTTTTTCGACTAAACCAAATGATACAAACATTTGTTTAAAAACACTGAAGGGGTTGAAAATGGTTAAACCCTTTCTATGCATAAAAGTGATGTATAAATCACTTTTTATGTAAGAAACCTAAATGTCATAATTGCTGTGGAATTTAGCTTAAACTTCAGCTTTTAAATGTATAAATATGTAGATGTATAAATGTATAAAAATGTAGATGGCTGAGTCATACAAACGTGTGCATGACTTGTTAAAGCCACCTAAAGTCTGGGAAAAACAGTTTGTGGCAACAGTTTCACTAGAGATGATTTTTCACTTTATAAGAACAGCTCTGTGGTTCAACTCCCAGTGTAATTAGCTGTATCTTGATACAGCCAGGCTAAGGATTTGATTGAGAAAGGCTTGACACTGCTTCAGGAAGTTTTTCTGCTGGAAGGGTAGAGGAAAACAAAGTGTTGTCTGAAATGACTGTCAGACCACTGAAGATGGGTGAGCCTTGAGTGTAAGTCATGGGGCCAGACTGGCCTGCTTTTATCCATAGCTATTATATTTGTGACGAGTGACTCTTAATGTGAATATTCTTCCACATGCCAAGAATGAGTTAATAACGGTATTTTCCAGGCCTCTTGCCTATTATGTCAGTTTATTCAACGCCTTGCTCGGCTTCTTTCTGTCCCATAATCTCTCTTTTGTCCGGAGTGATCAGATGTGATTCAGCTGATTACAGCTGGTGGTGGAAATTTATAGAAACTTCTAGGTGCTATGAAATTCCAGTGTTATCCGGCCTTTCTATTGGGAATGCTTACTTTTCTGTAAACTAAACGTAAGCTCTCGTTCTAGTGTAAGATTTTTGTGGTCTCGTATAGGTACTTGCTTTTGCTGTAGGAACACAGATATTTGAAGGCGTGCAGGAAGATAATTTTGGGAAAAGACACTTCATCTTAGTTGTGTTATGCAGAGTTTCGGGTACAGGAGTAAGAACATTCCCAAGAGCAGCTGTTAAATTTGGTGAATTTTTCTATAGTGAGGCAGTTTCATTTATGTGCTTGATCCTGATGCCATTTGTCTTGGGTAAGTCACTGGTTCAGCAAAGCCCTGGAAAAGTAATTCTTGTTTTTTCTGCTCTGAAGCATAGGTAGGTGTCTGTTGGTTTAGACGGTAAACGAGCTTGTGTCTAGGGTTTGTGTGAACTGATGCAACTTCTCACCCAACATGTTGGTTTGAAACTGGGCACAGGATGAGCTGCACTTTGTGTTGTGATTGCCTCTAGTGGGAATTTGGAGAGAAATGCACTGAGTGCAGTTTTGGAGCCTGAAGTACTTTAGTGAAGAATTAGGAAGGATTTAAGATTAGAGTTGGGATGCAGACAAGTGAGTTTGCGACTGCTCACACACAGGTCTTTCTGAATGCTAATATCTTTAATGGATTTTATCAGAAATTGATTGATTGCACTGAATAGAAATCCTTCTTTAACAAGATCTTTCTTTTTTTTTCTTTTTTAGTATATTTTTGGGGAGTTCAGCCCTGATGAATTTAATCAGTTTTTTGTGACTCCACGATGCTCTGTTGAGGTAAGATCTATTTTAAATTTCTTTTAGAAATTAATATTTTAAAGCTAGCTCTCTGTGTGTATTTGAAATATAACAATACAATTTCTTTTACCATTCTCTTAGCATGCTAATTTACAATCTGAAGATACTGAACAGGAATCATCTTTTCATGTATGTGAATATTGAGTTACTTTTTAGAAATAAGAGATTAATTGTTCCAGCTTTTGCTTGTCATCTCTCAGAGATGGAGTAGCAGACATTGTAGCAATAGGATGTTTAAAATGAGTTGCCCAGCTCTATTAGCTCAGCTTTGATGTCTTTGCTTAGAACTAGATATGGAGAAAACTTTTTCAGCAGTGATCTTGACTCTAAGTAAGGTGGGCTTCTAAGTCTCATGAGCCTTTTGAAGCACAGAAATTCTTACTATTTTTGGACAGGTGGAGCACCATCAAAGCTGTGCTTACAAGGAAGGCTGTGTGTGAGGTCTGAGAAATGAGAAATGGATCAATAATAAACTAATTACAATGGCTGTGAGAACCACAGAATGGAAACAGCTGTGTTTGAGTTCATAACATACTACAGATGATATTGCAGCCTCTTGTTCTTTGTAGTTCGTGGTAGAGAGAGAAGAAACCATTTTCCTTTTGAAGGGAAGAGTATTATGCCATTGTCCTAGTCTCCAGACATGACAAATAATTTTCTTGTAGGTCAATTTCCAGGTTTTCCTCCAGACATTTCCATTCAAACATTCAATCTGGCTTCCATCCTCCCCCTCAACATAAAGGAAGTGAACATTTGGGCTGCAGATAAAGAAATCCTTTTCTTACATTTTACTAATTTGATGACCATTGTTAATGGGACTTGGTTTCCTGTAACTTAATGTTCCAATCATAATACAATATGCCACTGAAAATAAAGTGCATGAAGAGAATGGGATGGGGTGGGAGGTGTGGGGAGTTTGAAAAGGAAAAGATAGCTTCTCACTGCCTTCAGGGATAGCTTTGTATCTTTCAGGAAGATGGGAAGTAATGCACGATAGATCTTCAGGTAATACACGTGTGTTCTAATTGTATTGCTGCTGCCCCACCGTTAAATACAGTAGCAGCAGTGTGATGTTTGCATCCTATGTAGTGTCACCTTCCGTGTCCTACATCAGCTATTCTAATGCTTATGTGGTGGGAGAAGCAAATGTCTAAAGTGTGTTGAGGAAACATCAACCTACATCGTTAGAACCAGTCTGTTTTATAACTGCTTCAAGTGTACCACTTACTGGTTAGCTATCAAAATAAAGGGTTGAATAACGTTCCTTAAGTTTGTCCTTGATCTGGTTCAGTTCAATCTTTTAATTATCTGGATGATGAAATAAAAATTCTGCTTATTAGTTTTACAGTGCACAGAAAAGTGGACTGCAAAAAATAGGGTGAAATTCAAGAAGGGCAAGACTGAGATTTCCACACTGCCCTGCTGTTTGACATATATTTTGTTGCAGGCAGTGCTAGTTCTGTGAGTCACAGCAAGTATAAAATTATATCAAATCCATGTTCAGTATTAATATGGATAATAGATTCTTAACAGCTTAAAGCTTCTTTCTGACCCATAGATTCTCATACTTTATCTGGAAAGCTGATGTGTTATGGTTTATAAATGGGTTTTACAGGATGTGCTCTTTCTATGCACTTCTTTATAATGGAATTTTAGGAATCTTTTTTTCTTCCCACTTCAAATCCATTGTTCACATTGCTTTAAGAAGGCAGTATTTAAAATATCTGTAGCTTTAGGGAACTGAAGGTTTCAATGGATAATTCTTTGATTTTTGTTACGCCATTATAATATTTCGACTAGCATCACACAACTGCACAATGCTCTCAATGTTTTATTTCCCACTGCAGAAAGAGTTTAGCTGTTATCAAGGCAGCAGCTGGACTGTGCAGTAGCAATGGCCATCAGTTCATGCAGGCACAGAAGACTTTCAGCTACTGGAGGAGTTTGGGGGTAGGCAAGGGGGAATTAGAAGTTGCCCAGTGTGGTTATGCAATAGCAGAGATTCTATTAAACGTTGCATCCATAAAATGACACCAGTGTTCTGTACCAAACATACTTGCAATCCAAATGGAAGCTATATCCTGTAGTTACTTCATGATCAAAAGTTCTTGATTTTGTTAAATATGATGAAGCTTCTCTAAAAGATCTTAAGGGCAACACTGTAGCTGAAGCAGGTTGAGAGTCAAAAGGTTTAGGTGTGACTGTGCAAAGCTTTATTTCATCCTTTCACAGGTAATTTAGTTTATTTTCAGTTCTTATTTAAAAAGAGCCTATATGCCTCATTTTAAAATGGTGCTGAGTTACTGTTCATGGAGGAAGATCTGATGCTGTGAGGTGAATTGCTTGAAAAGTCGATGAGCCTACAGTGTGTGACCAAGATTATCTTTCAGTAATTGTGGTAATCTGCAAGGACGTCTGAAGCTACAGTGTGGGATTTGATAAATATAGAAACAGGAGTTCAAGACATACTCTCAGAAAATCAAACCGTAATGATGATGTTATTTTTAAAAGATTCAGATGCTTCAAATGAAACTGATCTGAAATGTTAATAGAATTGCTTTGTCTTTAAATAAGTTTTATTTCTTTTTTGTACAGCTCCCTCCATACAATGATACAGTTTCATGTGGTATTAAGTCCACAGGTAAGTTTCACAATGGTAAGGAATCAACATCCTGTCGTTTTTTTAAGCTTAAAGGCTGAGACACTTTCCTTAGATTTACTACAGTCTCTTTCAATTTAGTATTTAGGGTTTTTAACTCCTTTGTTGAATGAGATCCATGAGAGTGTTTGAAAATACTGCACTCAACTGCATCTAACTAGGGAGCACATGCTTACTTCTTAATCGTGCTACTACATGACCTTAATGTCTTGCTGAAATACTGCACAAAAAAATGTGGAGGGCTGAAGTTTGCTAGAGAGCTTGTATTGAAGTAGTAATTAGTGTGGCATTCAGATGGCACTCCTGTAAGTGCTGTTGTATGAGTATTTGCTGCAAGCAGTACTCTGCTTACTGTTCCCTTTGACTTTTGTCTCTGTCTAACTCAGCCATTTTTCTGGAGAGTCCTCTTTTTTCTCTTGCTCAAAGCATAATTCTTGATATAAAAATGCATTACAGACTTCCCATTTTAAGGCTGTAGCAGTCACAAGTCTACTCTGTCTGAAGCCATAAACTTGACAACATGGCCTTGCTTCATGGGTATATCAGGTTGACAGCTAAGTAGGGATTTCCATGTGGTCATTACTCTCTGTAGTTTAAACCAAACTTTCACAGTATTTCAAGCAGCAAGTAAGTTAATACTTTGTTTTTTCCCCTGAACCAAGGGAGAGCAAGGAAGCAGAAATTTACCCAAATGTATATCAGAATGATTCAAATGACATCCAGATCTCCTTCAAATTAATGCAAGTGTCTGACCGGACATTTCTCAGTAGTAGTTAAATGGTCCAAAAGGCACATATTAATGTTTAAGAGCACCCACTCATTGTGCATAGCCTTGCATTTAAAGGTAAATAAGGTAGCTGGTCATGAAGAGGGACAAGAAGTCCCATTGGAAAGCAGATACACAACATTTTAGAAAGTTCAGGAGCTTTATTTAGTACAAGACCAAATCTAGGACCCTATGTTTTAAGTAGGAGTTTCAAAAGTTCATTAAAATGACCTATGGTATGAATTGTCTGTTGATGACAGGAGTGCTCAGTCATATCTTGCTTTGTCTAACTGTGCATTCAAGTTCTGTTCTTGAAGACTGAGATTTTAATGTTCAGAAGCCATGCAGAAAGTTGGTTTGTACAAATGTTTTTCAGATCATTCCTAGACCCTGAGAGAACCCCTCACAGCCCTCAGATTAGGTAATGACAGCAAACTAGGTTTTGCCTGAAAAATTCCTTTAACAAGCTTGCACTGTATTGTGCATGCATATTACCACTGTGATGGCTGCATAAGAAGCTGCAGAAACTAAAATGGAATGCTTTGCTTATGCAGCATCTTTGTAATTGTAACAACATGGCATACACTGACCCTGTTGTCACTCCCCCAGTCTAATAAAGTTAAATACTGAAGTATAGAAAAAAAATTACAGAAATAGAAAATCAGTTAACACTTACTGGGAATAACCAAATCATGGCTGAAGCTCTAATATGCAAAGTTCTACTTAGGCTAATTAGTGCTACTGTACATAGACTTTATCCTTGAAGCTGTTACTTGTTTCAGTATGTGTGTGTCACATTGTTGATGACAGATTTGTTTCAGTCCATTCAAAAATAGCACCATGAACTTGACTGAAACCAAGGTGCCCAGAAGCAAGTGGACAGTCAAAGCAATTAGAAAAACAAAAAAGACCTCTCACTTGTTTTCAAACAAACTTCACACAATCTCATAGCAAATGAGCTTCTGCCAGACACTCCATAGACTAGCTATACAAACTAGCTACTGGTATTTATTAAACTTTACAGCTTGCAGCAGGAGTTGAATAAATCCTCAACTGTACATTTCTAATCTTTATGTTAAATGACAGAATTTCTGTTATGCTCTTGGCAAGGTTTTTGTTTATCATGTCTGTATCTTCAGCTAAATGACCATCATGCCAGAATTCTGAGGGATGTGGCTTGTTCTCTGCTGCCCACTTGTACTGTGTTGGCTCTTGTGGTTTTCCAGTGCACAGTAAGCCTTTAAGTTCACCAAAGGCAGGAAAAAAAGTTGCTTGGATTATGGTTTTTTCCTAGGTTAGCTTTTGGGAAGCTTACTGGAGATTGGAAGAACAGGAATGCTGAAGTGAGACCTCTCAGTTTTGGCTGTGGTAGACTCATCCATGACATTGCTGATGAATCTCAAATTCCAAACAAAGGAATTGCAGCGTTTTCATCCAATTAATGGAAATATTTTCCAGATATTAGAAATGATGATAAATTTTAACACACCGGGAAAAACAAACCAAACTTTACCTGTGGAAATTGGTTTCCAAAGTTAAATGGTGAAGGATTGGATTTTTTAGTTGTCAGTGGAAAAGGGTGGCTTTAGAAGAGGTGTGGAGTTAAATATTGCACCATATTTTATGTGCAACTATCCAGTAATTAATGCAGGATATTGCTAAAGTCATTCAGCTTTAATAGTTTTTCTGAGTAGGTGAATTTAATAGGTGTCATTTGCAGGAACAGTGCAATGGTTTGGAAAATTACATACTTGTTTAAGAAGATCTGAATCATGCTGTCTTAAGAAAACAACGTTTTGAAATAGTCTTTTCTCTGTCTTGCACGTGGAGAATTATATTCATTTGAGGGAGTCCAGCTTGTTTTCTGACTTGCAGAAAAAAATACAGATTTATTTGTTTCTTAAGAGTTATTTTTTCACTAAATGTCATTCGCTAACTCAGGTTTGCTTTCTCTTGTCCAGGGGAAGAGTATCAGAGAATTGAATTTGGTGTTAATGAAGTTATTGAGACCCAGCCATCTGTACTAAATAACACCGACTACAGTATTTCAAGTACTCTGAATCCTCAGGCTCCAGAATTCATCCTCAGCTGTGCACCTGCTCAGAAAACCCCCAATGATACTCTCAGTGAAACAAACTACAACTCCATTGACTGCCAGTTCACCGATCCGACCCTCTCTTTGGACAGCAGTTCTCATGCTGAAAACGATGGTTTGTCTGGAGGCCTCGGACAAAGGGAGCGGAAAAAGAAGAAAAAAAGGCCCCCTGGATACTACAGTTACTTGGAAGATGTCAGCGACGGCATCGCTCCCACAGAGGCTCTTGTAAACGGCCACGCAAATTCATCAGGACTAAACAGCATAAGCACGGAGGACACGGAACTGACAGGAGACTTACCCTCCCTGGCCACACCAAGGACTTGCAACAGCCCGGACAACTCTGTGGACTTCGTTAACGAAGCTGTCTCTGATGATTCTGTTTCTAGCGCACTAGACAATACCAGGACTGCAGGGCAGCCTGAGGTATGCCGTGTTACTAATTCTGAACAGTTTTGCATCCCCTCAGAGACTGGCAGAGATAGCCCTTTAAGGACAGCTGTTGTACAGTCTTATGCTGGTACTGATACTACTGAAAATGTTGGCGTTACTAATGGACAAACACTTGAATCCTCTGGTGAGGACACAGCTGCCAATGGGGTAGAATTGCACACTGTGGAAAGCACTGACTCAGACCAAGCTAAGCCTGAGGAAGCTTCACCTACTACTGAGGCAACAGTCCCGGCTGCAGGATCAGTCCCTGTTAATCAGCCTGCAAAATCGTGGGCTAGTCTTTTTCACAATTCCAAGCCCTCTGCTTCCACATCTGTGGTCTATGTTGAGACTAAATATACCCCTCCTGCCACATCTACTCTTGTCCCTGAAAAACAGGTTGAAGTCAAAGAGGGACCTGTTCCAGTTTCAGAGGATCCTGTAGCCATAAAGATTGCAGGTATAGTTAATACACAGGAGTGGATGTTACACTGGAAGGGTATTAACTCTGCTTGTAAATTGGAGTGTGCAATATTGGTAGAGAAGATCCCTCTGTTATATTCTTAATGAGATGCCTGTTCAAACACTGCTATGAAAGGTTTAATTTAAAACAGCTAGTTTTGTATCCCCCTGAATAAACATTCCACCAAGACATCACCACTTCATTATCCCAGATGGAGTAAAACTATTGCTATTTGTCAAACATGTGAAAGTGACCCATGGTTTTTATATAGGCTGCTTGCATTCAGCTGTGTGCTGTTGTAATAAGAAGAATACATGAGAAAAGTGTGTTACATTATCCAGTATTTACAATCTTGTCCTGCATTCCATTACAAGAAAGGAAGAGTATTAATATATTTATGCCAAAGTAGATTAAATTCCTGGACATTGACAGTAGCTTAAGTGTAGCACCTAAATAGGTCTAGCCTCACACACTCTAATTCAGGAAATAGGTTGTATATTTTGCTGCTGTATATGTTTGCTGTTTCAGAGGTCTGTCTTTCAAATTGTAAAGAATTATCCTTAACTGTTACAATCATACTGTTTTATTCAGAAGCAATGCTAGCTACTGCCTGTTCCGGAATAAGCATTAACGAACTGTCCAGGGGTACATCAGGAAAGGCAATGTGTAATATAAAGGCTTTGACCATTGGTCCTGTCATATCTGTGGCCCCAATAAGCAATGCTGCAATGTGCATGGGATCATTTATGCAGGTTCAGTCAGAAAACAGGAAGAAAAATACCCATGGAGTTGCATTTTGTGTCACTGACTTGTGAGTGTGGGAACAAAACCAGTTCTTTTAGATCTGGGAACTAGTCTGTAGGTGAAAAGCCTTGTGCAAAATCTTGCTATTCAGGGGACCAGGTAATTAACAAATACAATGGTGTTTTGTGTGTGACGGCTTTAAGTCAAAGTTTCCTACTCTAGCTAGAAGCTGGCCTGGAAATTTCTATTCAGAATACCTAGAAGTATGTTCCTGTTTCTCATCCCCTCCTTAGTCTGTGTGGTCTCATTGTTGAGAGGAAAGCTGTCAGAATAACTTCTATTTGTGTGTATTTTTCATTTGAGCATCACAAACAGTTGACTGTATTAAAAATCCCCACAAATATCTATAAGGAGGTGATGATGATTTATATGAACCCATACATGTGGAGTGTATTTACTCTTGATCCATCATTTGGTAGTGAATTTTAACTTACAACTATGTGGTGACAACCACAAAGCCACAACTGATTGGTGTACATGAAAAAGGTTTGTTTGGCTGGTGTTTTGTTGTTGTGGGTTGGTTGGTTGGTTGTTTTCCCCAGTCTTCTCTGTTGCTCGAGCTTTAAGTCACTGTTAAGTGACTTAAGTCTAAACTTTTACTGTTTCTTTTCTATTTCTTACCACCAGGTGGGAGCAGAGCTTTTTATTTAGCCTTTAATGCATTAGAATAGCAATGTCATTTTTAGGCAGGTTTTTTTCTGCACCTTCACTATTAGCTGGCTGGTTTTGCACAGGAATAATCTGAGTATTGTCATGGTAGCTGATTTAGGTAGGAGTTACATTGATGCAATTCCTGTGTTTCAAATGCTTCTGATTTCAGTATAAAGCATTTATTTGAAGATATAAATGCCATGTAATCAGTGCTTTGCTCTGTGGAAAAAGGTGAATTTTCTTCATTGTCTGTCCTTATTTTAGTGTTCCCTGTCCTGTTTGGCAAATCAGTGCTTTGTTCATACACCCACACTTAAATGTGTTACCTGAGTTTCAGTTTATGATTTCCAGACAGGCCCTTTTTTGTGTTGCATATGTATTTCATTTGAATCTTTCTGCCTATCTTAGCATCATTGTCTAAGAGTATATAGTAACCCTGTTTTTCAGAGGTAACTGCTGATTGTATTTGTTTCCTGTGGGGCTGAGTTGAGGTCCTGGTGTTGGATTTGCTGGGAATTCACCAGTTTCAGCTCATGCCAGTGGGAATGTGTTTTTGACCACAGGTGCCACAGGGTGCTAAACACAGGTGAAATCTTGAACTAAAGTGTCTTGAGATTGATAAGCAAAATCAATCTTCTGACTTAATGTTGGAGCTCTGAGGCATTGCTGCACAGTTTCTGTTTAGAACAAGTGCTCGGGACACCCCAAGTTAAGTGACATTTCATGAATTCATTTCTAGGGCATAGTAAGGTTAGAAATGATCCCTACTTGTGAAAAATAAGACTCTCAAACTTCACTTACCACTTTTCACAGTTAGTACCCTCTGGTGATGGTTAGTAATTGTTGGGGGTTGAGATGCCTTATAATAGTTTTCTAAATGAGGTAGGGAAATAAGTGACTGGAAAAGCAGCAGTTCTTTGGGTAGTCTTTTAATCAGTTTTGGTACCTAGGAAGAATTTCAGTGAGATAATATAAAAGATTTTCCAAATCACATTTTCTTGCAGTGTTTT